>NC_136061.1:606620939-607075939 GCF_964261635.1 Lissotriton helveticus | reverse complement strand
GACCCTGCTTCAAGGGTCAGAGCAGGGTCAGAGAATAGTTGCAAGTAGGCAACGAGGCGCCAGGAAGCACTTAGCAGCAGGTGCAGTTGAAGTTAATTTCTTTCTAACCCTTTTGTAAAAGGTTACAAAGAAATTAGGTTCAACTTTTGCACCTGCTGCTGTAACCCTTGCTTGGCTGAAAATTTGTCCCCGCTGATTCACGGATTTTACCGCGATTTCGCGAGATTCGCGGATCGCAAAATTGCGGAAAATCCGCAAATTCGCCCGCGAAACGGATTTTACACCCACCCTTACTCTCAACGGTTCAGTCCAGTGTCTCGCTCAGTACCCCAGTGCGTCTATCCGATGTTTCTCAAATGAAGTCTTTCCTTAATTCCTTCCACGAAAGACTGGGGTACCGCGCTGTTTTCGGGGCCGCATGTCGTAGTTACAACGACCAGGCTGCTCCTGGTCAGAGAACAACTCGGTTGCAAGGGCATCTGATACATTCGAACTTGAAGATGCACCAGAAACAACGGCCTCCGCTGATTGAGCCGCCGCCCTGTCACCTGAGGGCAACGCTTCACTTGGCTGTCCCTCTTCTCGGGCTTCTGAAAAAGGTACAAGGCTCTGAAGCGACTCTCCTTCTTGGCTTGGAATTCCATCACGGTTTTGCAATTCAAAGGGCAAAGGGAGCGGGAGGCGTTTCAGGTGGCTAGCATGGATCCAGTGTTTGCGTCCATGCACCTTCACAGCCGACCTCGTAGCGAGTATGATCTGGTAGGGATCAGACCACTTCGGTGCAAACTTGACTTCCGTTGATAGTTCCTCACCAGAACCCACTGGCTACATAATAATAATAATAATAATAACGCAGATCGTTAGTCAAGGCATACAAGTAGTCTGTCATTAAAGGATAATCAATATCTCTAAAGGACCTGGGCCTAGGGACTCCCCACACATTGGCAGGACGGCCAAAAATCACCTCAGGGGGTGATAACCCCGTTCTGGTGTGTGGTGTTGTTCTCAGAGACAATAATGCTAAAGGGAGGGCATCATGCCATCTCAATCCGGTACTAGCACAAATTTTGGCCATCTTCAGTTTCACTATACTATTATATTTTTCGACTAGACCCGCTGACTGGGGATGCCTGGCTGCATGAAATTTTTGCCTAATTTGTAAACCATCACAAACACTCTGTACCAACAAAGAATTGAAATGGGTCCCGTTATCAGACCAGATAATCCGGGGCAAACAGTAGCGGGGGAAATATTCTTTAACCAAAGCTTTAGCAGTTGCAACTGCGGTAGCCTCTTTGGTGGGATAGGCTTCAACCCATTTACTGAAAGCACAGACCACCATCAGTACATATTTCAAATTGTTCACTCTCTCCATCTGTATGTAATCAATTTGTAAAACTTCAAATGGCAGAGATGGCGGTGTAAAATTTCCACTCAGGACAGATTCTCTACCTCCTGAATTATAACGCAAACATAAAGGGTAATACTTAACCACATGTACCGCAGTTTTAGGAATATTGGGGATATTCCAGACTGGATCTAATACTGCACAAATACCTTTTGCTCCTATGTGTGCTGGACCATGCGCCATGGTCACTATAGCATATACCAATGCATTAGGGAGTAACCAATGCTGTTTCTCAGTTCGATCTATCCAACATTCATTCTTATCCAGTTTTCCCACTTCCCGTTCCCATCTCTGTACCTCATCTGGGGTAGCTTCTTTCTGCAACTCTTTCACACTTTCAATGGTATTGTCAAACACAGATGTTTCCGCCACCCACCGAGCTGAAGCACTGGGGAACATGGGAGTCATCCTAGTCTGTGCTGTTTCCTTAGCTACCGAATCAGCATAAGCATTTCCCTTTCCCGTAGAATCAATGATTTTCTGATGAGCACTGCATTTAATGATGGCAACTTTGTCTGGGAGTGTTAAAGCAAATAGCAAATGATCAATTAAAGGACCGTGTTGAATTTTCTGGCCATGCGTGGTAAAGAAACCCCTTTCCCTCCACAGCCTCCCAAAACTATGGGCAACGCCGAAGGCGTACTGGCTGTCTGTGTAAATATTTACTCTCAAGCCTTTACTGATCTCACAGGCTCGTAACAAAGCTATTAGTTCAGCTGCCTGGGCTGAGTGGTGTGAAATCCTAGCAGTTTCCACCACCGTTTTTAGGTTCGTAATGGCATACGCAGCTGTGGCAGTACCATCTGGTAATTTAAAACAAGAACCATCAACATACAGTTCTCCTTGGGGGTCTGGTAAAGGGGTGTCAGTAAGATTTACACGCCCTTTTGTTTCTTCTTCAGTTCTAAATATACAATCATGGATATCCTCCTTTTTATCATTGGAAGGGAGAGGTAATAATGTTGCTGGATTCAATGTAGCGCATCTTCTAATTGTAATGTGGGCTGCAAACAATGTTAGTTTGTACGCTGTTAAACGAGCACTTGTAAGGTGTTGGGTTTTAGTTCTATTTAACAGAATATCCACAGCATGCGGTACCAAGACTGTGAGTTCTGTATTCAAGACTATCCCTTCTGATTGCCGGATGGCCACCGCTACCGCTGCAGTAGCCCTCAGGCAACTGGGAAGGGCTTGTGCGACCATGTCTAGTACTGATGAAAAGAAAGCACAGGGTCTCTGTTTCCCGCCAAAATCCTGTGTCAATACTGAAAGGGAACAACCGTCCACCTCGTGCACATAGAGTAAAAAAGGCTTCCGGTAATCTGGGGTACCCAGGACAGGTGCAGAACACAAAGCAGATTTCAAAGAGTCAAAGGCTTCTTTACATTCATCCATCCAGGGTAGGGGTTCATGCACATCTTTGGTAGTCAAATACAACAAGGGTTTAGAGAGAAGTGAATAGTTAGGAATCCATTGGCGACAGTAAGAGGTTATGCCTAGAAAAGCACGGACATCACGTTGAGTACGGGGTAGAGACATATTAGTAATTACAGATATTCGTTCTGGTGTTAGTCGTCTCCCCGCTTTTGACAGTAAGTGGCCAAGATAGGTCACTTCCTATTGACAATATTGAAATTTAGAGAGGGAGACTTTATTTCCTTTATCAGCCAAATGATGTAAGAATTTCACAGTTGCTTCTTTGCAGCCTTACTCTGTATCGGGGGCCACCAAAATATCATCCACATACTGGATAATGGCATTACCCGCAGGCAAAATTAATTCATCCAGGACTGCCTTCAAAGCTTGGCTATAAATGCTGGGACTTTCTGTATAGCCTTGGGGTGCACGCGTAAATCTAAAGCCTCTGCCTCCTAATGAGAATCTGAAGATATGTCTGCTATCAGGGTGAATTGGAATGCTAAAGAAAGCGTTCTTTAAATCTATTACAGAAAAATATTGGGCCGTAGGGGGAATCATTGTAAGAATCGTTGTAATATCCAGCACCACTGGGTATTGAGGGTCTACTATCTTATTAACCGCTCGAAGGTCAATCACAAAACGATAGGCAGTCTTATAATCAGGGGCACCGTTAATTGGTGTCTTTTTCAGAATCGGCAAAATTGGTCTATTATAAACGTTAGCAGCTGTTTCTTCTACCACCCCCCTGTCAATGAGGTCACGAATGATATGCAACAAGGCCTGTTCACCTTCTGGGGAAATCTTATACTGGAAATGCGTGGCATCTGTGCATTTGGTTTCAATGTTATTGACACTGGAGCTATTCTTAACAGACCAACATCGGTGTCCCCTGTCGCCCACAGTGCCCGAGGGATGGTAGAGAATTCAGGGGGCAAGGTCTCATTTTTGGCAAAGTATTGAGTCTCTTTCAAAGGAGGTTTCTGCATTGTCAGGAAAACACCATCAGGGGAACAATAAATATGTGCATGTAATTTCTTCAGAATCTCTAACCCTAAGAGGTTTTCACCACAATTAGAAGTTAGAAGAAAGGGTGTGTGCATGGAGATGGGACCTATCGTAAAAGGCAGAGGTTTTGAGACGGGGCTCACTACCGGTATTCCAGAGAATCCTACTGATACATTATTTTGGCCAGACAGAGCTGCCCCTGGGACCAGTGTATGGGCGACTGAACTACTCATCGCCCCAGTATCCACTAAAAACTTCCCTGATGTACCCAACAGTTCTCCTTTTACATAAGGTCCCTCTTGGTCAACTGGTACTGTAATATGGCCCCTGCTCTGTCCATGGCTGTCTCATGCATATTCCCGCTCGTCATATCTGTCATCCTGATAAGTCTCATTGTAGTATTGTCTGTTCTGAGGGTCATCAAAATAATTCTTATGAGAACCTTCATGTCGTGACTCCTCCCTTCTCATGCTATTGCGATCTATGTTTCCTCGACCTCTACCTCTCCCTCTACTAGGTCCGTTTCTTGCCAATAACAGAGGGCAATCCGCCCTCCAATGTCCTTCCTCTTTACAATAAGAACATTGGTTTATCCCAATATTTGGAGGGCCTCCTCTACCTCTTCCTGCCATCTGGCCTCTTTGAAATGAGCCTTGAACTCCTCGTCCTGAATTTTGCCCTCTACTGACTTGCTGCAATAGTACTCTTGTTTTTAGATCTTTAGTCTTTTTCTCTGATTTTTCCTTACTCTCATTTTCTCGATGCTCGTAATATTGAGCCATACTAAGAATAACGGATGGTGCAGCCGTAGTCCACGTACTTTCAGCTGATTGGAGACGGGTCATAACCTCCGGGAGCAAATTTATAACAAATCTATTTACAAACAATCGAATTCCTCCCTCTGTAGAGAGGTCCTGTCCACTAAAATCTATGAAAACTTTCTCAAACCTTGTAAAGAAATCAGACACACTTTCATCCTTTTTCTGTTTACATGCTGTCAATTTACCCCAGTCTACTTTTCTAGGAGGGAGAAGAGTCTTCATGTACGTAACAATTTTATCTGGTACTGCTAATATTTCATCTCAGGGTTTTTCACCTGGCTTTCGTTCCTTATCCCAATTTTTTAATTGATCCCATGTACCTCCTAATTCGGGGACATGGTCCGTATCATGTATTTGTCTCAATAATATCCACTGGAATTCGGAGACCAAAGAACAGCTCGATATCAGCTATGGTCATGATGGCGGAGTTGGCGGCCTTGGCCAATTCTTTACAATAAGCTGTAGGGTTTTTATGGGGGTCAGGGAGCTGGGCTTTTAACGTAAGGACCTTACTTCGTTTCCAAGGGATGTAAACCCATTGTTCCTGAAGTCTAGCGTCCACTCGTGCTCTGGTGACATTGCCCCCGTTATCCTTCATTTCAGGTAGTTCCGGGAAGAAAAGAGGATGCACCTCTCTCATGGGGTGCTGCGCCCCCCATTCGGCACTCTTTCGTTGCATCCGTTCCCGATAATGCAAAAGTGTCGTCACATTTTGATACACTTCTTCAACTTGGAGGTGGAATTTATGAGCATGATCCCTGATGTCACGCAGTATTTGAGGCAATCCTTCCTCGAAACACTGTTCCCATAGCAAAATCAATCGGATCGCCATGCTCTCTAGAGCCAGCTGCTATGCAACGGGTTCAAAATCCTTCATAGTACTCCAAATATCCTCCAAAGTATAAATAGGATTCCGCATCCACTTTGATGCCTGAATTATAATAGCTCTCCTTTCCTCATGTCCCAATAACGACCGAGTGAAAGCTAGCTGATCACTCAAGTTAGACAACGGTCGTTTGGGCGTGGCACCTGGAATAATTGCATTTCGAAGGTCTAAAGTAGTCTGAGTCGGAGGGGAGAGAAACACAGGGTGCAAAGGAGAAGAGACAGCCGCTTCCGGCTGAAGGGATATTAAGGGTGAGGTAGTTGGTCGAAGAGAAGGAGGGGAAAACGGAACATCAGGTCCCGATCTGCCAACGGGGGCCGTGGCGGCCACCCCTGGCTGGGGTTTGGCGGCCGAAACGGCTCCCGTCTGATCAACTCGTACCACAGGCACGGCTGGATACAAGCCTTGCGGGGCATAGGGAGGAGGTGGTCGGGCTTCCAAAAATTCTTCTAATTCATCTCCTGTCTCTGGTCTAGCCACATAGCTTTTATCGGTCTCCAACCGAAACTGTCTATCCATCCGTTCAATATTCTTTTCCACCTTTTCCTTATCATACGCTACTGCTTTCTGAGTGACTGTCTGACCCGATTTCATCTTCCCCAGCTTCTCTTCCCGAATTCGTCGTCTTTTTGCTTCCTTCAACCATAAGTTCAAGGAATCAAACATTGACTGACGACTTTTCTTCATAAATAATTTATTCTGTATATAATTGATCTTTTTCTCATCAAAAGAACTCGTAAGAGGCCATTGTAAATCCAAATTATCTTTTGTATATTTGTTCCAAAGAGTATTAAATAAAATCGGCTGTAAACCATGTTTGACATACATATCAAAACTAGGGCTGCCCTCGGGAGGGGCAGGCTGTCTTTCTTCCAGCCATGTACCCTTCCGACAACAGCACCCAAAACATATTTTACTAAAACAAGACATTATGATGATACTTACACGCTATTTAATCACAAAATCTCAAACCACATACATATTTGGACGCGTCCTTTGCATCATTCACTCATACACCTCGTCATTCAATGGTCACAATAAAGTGCTGTAAAATAGTGCAAGGCAAACACCTCTCAGAACTTATTCTATGCAAGTGACGTCTTCAAATACGAACAGAGCCCGTCGACTCCTGTTCGGGGAATCGATTCAAAAGAATTCCAGACCAACAAAAATCTCACCAAAGGGAACAGTCGTCAGACTCTTCTGAGAGCATCTGATAGGCGAACCACGAACTCTCTCACAGGCCATCCCATGGTCCTGTTCTGGTTGGGCCGGGCATCTAGACACGTCTCCAGAACCCTAGCTTACCCAGTTGCTCCCAGGGCTTACCCGGAGAGAATTCGGCCGAGTGAGCAACGCCGTACACTGCTAAGGCATCAGATGGAGTCTCAATTATTCACCAAACAAGTCCGTGGGGTCTCTACACGTGCAGCCCCTTCACCGCAACGGTAGATCCCCAGATTCCCTCGTGGTCCAGCTTCCCCGGCCACCTTCAAACAAAAACAGTTAACTGTTATTCAAAAAGAAACACTTCCTCTGAGTGATCCTCATCCAATCACAAATATCACTCCCCTGGTGCACTCAGGTCGATTGCAAATTCTCCACTGCCGACACCTAGACAGATCGACACAGTCTGTTCTTCTCTCGGGTTAAGCCCGTAGGACTCCGGCGTAGGGTCTTCAGTATCTGGGAGGGATACTGGGCTCGAGAGTGGAACGGCTTGCTTTCATACCACAAACGGGTGTCTTGAATCAGGATCCTGTTTCTGTCCACCCACTCGGCCATAACTCCTCCTTGTCCCGTCGCCCCTGTTTACAGGAGGGGACGACCCTATCGCGGAGTCCCGGCGGAGTCGCCAACTGAAGGATTCAAAATTATTCTAGCGGGCTATACTTACCAATAGCCCATATGCATTTACTCATTAATAATAAGTCAGTCGGCAATGGAGAAAGTTCAATAGTTTATTCATCAAATACAAGCCCTGGCAGGGGAGCCTCAGTCTACACGACCCTCGGAGGTGCACAGAGGAGACTGATTACATGTTCAAAATACAAAGCATATATACGTTTCATGCGTTCGAGATGACACCCTACAAGGAAAGATACAATTTGTCAGTAAGCCAAGAGGAATACCCATATAAGGCACAATTGATTGCTAGTAGCCTAGGCCTAAGCTATTCCGGGGGCAGGTCAGTAAGGTGCCCAGGGAGTACAGGAATGGGCCCTGCTAGAATGTGCGCATCCCACAAGAAGGGCAGATGTGACCTTGGGTTTCCTTGAGCTACCGGCTAACAATTATAGTAGGCGGCCTAGCTGCCGTCATAGTTTCGAGCACAAAGCGTAATCACGTGATTTCGGGCAAACCGCACTTGCACATAGAGAAACGAAACACAACGGCTCTGGTTATACCAATAAGAACAATCAAGTCAAAAGTGAACCATCGGTTAATAGGTGATCACTGTACATTCTAACTATACGATTATATAATTACAAGGTTATATTGAATATATTAGGCCAATAATACGTGTTATCAAATTTCGATCCCAACAGTGAGGAGAAAGCACATACAACGGGAGGGAGGGCAGGGAGAATTCACAGACAACAGTATGGCGGGTCTGTCGGGGTAGAAGGCACTTAGTGCCAACATCGGCCCATACCCCAGCCCTCCCACAACAATTATCTGAATAACAGACACAACACAATTGTTTTGGTGGAGAAAGTTGTTGCAGATTTATTTGCATAACATTATGCCAACATGTTGGGTTATCTTACGGGCGATCCAGGGTCAGGCAGCCCCTCGCCACCTGCCCACCTGATGAGACATAAACCCCAGTGGTGTTAACCGCGGGGGATGTTGTCAATTTGGGGGAAGGGATAGCCCCTCCCACCGGCGGACCTCTCGTCCACCCCTTTCTCATGCCCCTCCCCACTACGGGGGGGGCGGAGAGTTGCAGACAACTCCCGGTTGCTCAGGTCAACAACCGCCCGTAGGGCTAACGGGGCTACGTCGCTCCTCCAGGATCCCACGCGAGGACCTCCCTGGGGGTTAATTGGCTTTCGCACCCTTACTGTGCTCCTATAGAGGGTACCTTTCTGTACCTTCCAGCGTTTGAATCGTCCTGTAACTCTGCCATGGCTCTGGGTGTGGCACCCACTGCCCCAGAACCTCCCCACCTTACACTGTCCTTTCACTTACAACCTGCTGCTACCAATGCCTCTGCTAACTCTAGCAGGAATAAGCCCATCCGCACTTTGGATAGGTGTATCCCATCGTCTTCAAAGCACCCTGTGCATTTCGCATGTAGCAACCCATGCCTGACAAAACAAAATCGTCTTTGCTCAGTGAATGTATGCATCGCGCTGTTCACCCACCTGCACAAGGTCTCCATGGCATTCCCTGACCGTGCGCCCCGCCAAAATAGCCTCGACGTAATTTCGGACCACCATATCTCACAAGCCCCTCATCATGTGTAGCAGGTCCCTGCAACTTAGGTGAACCAAATCATCGCCTCCTTGGTGTATTACCAATAAATTGGGTGGTGAGTCCCCCCCGCCCAGTCTCTGAAGAATTTTCCGCTTCAAGCTATTCCAGTGCATGTCGGGAGTTCCCAGCCAAATTATCCTTGTTCCTGTGAACCTGTGCTTCCATTTTCTGCTATCAGCCCACTGAGATACCCTCTGGATTCCCGACTGTCCTGTCACCCAGACCGTTTTACCTGGTAAATAAAGATGCAGATTTTTGATACATTGTTTATTATATACACAAAACTAAATTCTTCAACCACTTCAAACATAATTACACCGACTCTTTAGTCGCACAACAACAGCACAACAAAATTCAAGGCAGTGTTTAAACCTGACTCTTAAGAACGTATATATTTCTTGTAGCAATTTGACTCCCAACGCCCCACTTGTTTTATGTGTTCCACTGGCAAGCCTGCCTGGAAGGCCGTGGTTGCTGCCCCTATTCTAAATGAGTGGCTACAAAAACGCTTGCCCTGGACCTTATTGCCTGAGAGTTCTAAACACACCTCCATTATGTGCCGTACTTGATATTTGGTCAAAGGGGTACCATCAGCGTGCGTCAGGAGGTAACCCTCGCCAGGGGGGCGCAGTGCCAGGTATCCCGCAAATAGGCACACCGGACAATACTTGGCAACTTCCAATCTGTTCAACAGTATCACTTTCCCTGCCCCTTCCTGGTCCGTTTTAGATCTCCTCGGCCTTAAAGTCATGGCCTCGTCTATAAGGACAGCATCCTGTCTGTACAAGGCTACTCCTGATGCGTACTGTTTAGATTTCGCCACCAGCTCCCCTATTCTAAATGCCCCAAAGAAAGCCAACGCAAAGTCTATAGCTGACCTGGTGTCTTGTGCCCGCGGCTCGCTCCTGGACCAGCCCTAATTAAGAAGGACTTGGTGGGATCTAACTGCCCCCTCAACCGAGCGTGGTGGCTGATTGCTGACAGGTGTCCCGCTACCCATGTTTGAGACTTCCCCTGATCTTTGGCCACATGATGAAATCCTGAGTCCGGTTTTCCAGGGGGGCCTCTCTTGTTACCAAGCACCGGTTACTGTGCAGAACTTCTCCACACCCGCCTGGTACCGCTTGATTGTCTGCGGTGCCAAGGCCAGCTCACCTAGCCCCATCAAACGCCTTTCAGATTCAGTAGGAACCACAGATGTGCTGGGAAAGGGGTCATCACTTCCCTCGCTCGCGGCCACGCCTCCCGAAACCTGTGCCACTGAAAGCGAGAAAGAGCGTCAGCCGCTATGTTCTGCACCCCTTGAATATGCTGCGCTCTGCACTTGACATTGTTCACCAAGCACACCCTCACCAGTTCTCTGAGTAAGCACAAGACAAGCGGGCAGGATGCTGAATGTGAATTGATGGCTTGCACTACCTCCAAATTGTCTGACCAAAACAAGACCCTTCGTACTGCCAGCGCTGCAGGCCAGAGGTGGAAAGCCACTACTATCGGGAAGAGTTCTAGGACAGTAATGTTCGCTGTTACCTTCTTCTTATGCCACACATTCGGCCAACCCTGCGCGCACCACTCAAGATGACCCCGAAGCTCTCTCTTCCTGAAGCATCCGTGAACAGGGCGAGTTCCGGAGACCCAGCCCAAGGCGCCCTCCAAACCACAGAACCATTGAAGTCTTCCAAGAAGCTTGCCCACATTTTCAAGTTCTCCTTCATTCCTCTACTGAGTCTTACTAAGTGGTAGCTTCTGTTGACCTTCGCTGACGCCCTGGCCATTCTGCGAGCAAAGTGGTACAAAAGGGGGTGGTGATGGACGGAGCATCTGAATCAATCAAACACTCACACCCAGTCAAAAGATCTGGGTTTAATCCATCACCGTTCTTTAGCCCACTCTGCCACCCCAGTTCAGACATTGAACTGGGGTGGCAGAGTGGTCCCAGGATGCTTGTTTCCGGTCCAGGGAAGACATGGCTTGGCAGTTCGGGCTGGACTGTTCCCATGAGGCACAGGGTCAGACTGATTTGCATATAGCCATGTCTGAACTGGGGTGGCTGAGTGAACTAAAGAATGGTGATGGATTAAACCCAGATCAGTTGACTGGGGGTGAGTGTTTGATTTGTTCAAACGCTTCGTCCATCATCCCCTTTTGTATCGCTTTGTTCGCCCTAAGTGTGGCAGGGTATGCTCAGACGTGAGTCCCTTGTTCACTTGGCCACTGGATTCAAGATAGCCTGTCTGATGAGGATTATGAATCCGAAACCGGTCCCAGGATGTTTGTTTCCGGTCCAGGGAAGACATGGCTTGGCAGTTCGGGCTGGACTGTTCCCATGAGGCACAGGGTCAGACTGATTTGCATATAGCCATGTCTGAACTGGGGTGGCTGAGTGAACTAAAGAATGGTGATGGATTAAACCCAGATCAGTTGACTGGGGGTGAGTGTTTGATTTGTTCAAACGCTTCGTCCATCATCCCCTTTTGTATCGCTTTGTTCGCCCTAAGTGTGGCAGAATATGCTCAGACGTGAGTCCCTTGTTCACTTGGCCACTGGATTCAAGATAGCCTGGCTGATGAGGATTATGAATCCGAAACCGGTCCCAGGATGCTTGTTTCCGGTCCAGGGAAGACATGGCTTGGCAGTTCGGGCTGGACTTTTCCCATGCGGCACAGGGTCAGACTGATTTGCATATAGTCATGTCTGAACTGGGGTGACTGAGTGAACTAAAGAATTGTGATGGATTAAATCCAGATCAGTTGACTGGGGGTGAGTGTTTGATTTGTTCAAACGCTTCGTCCATCATCCCCTTTTGTATCGCTTTGTTCGCCCTAAGTGTGGCAGGGTATGCTCAGACGTGAGTCCCTTGTTCACTTGGCCACTGGATTCAAGATAACCTGGCTGATGAGGATTATGAATCCGAAACCGGTCCCAGGATGCTTGTTTCCGGTCCAGGGAAGACATGGCTTGGCAGTTCGGGCTGGACTGTTCCCATGAGGCACAGGGTCAGACTGATTTGCATATAGCCATGTGTGAACTGGGGTGGCTGAGTGAACTAAAGAATGGTGATGGATTAAACCCAGATCAGTTGACTGGGGGTGAGTGTTTGATTTGTTCAAACGCTTCGTCCATCATCCCCTTTTGTATCGCTTTGTTCGCCCTAAGTGTGGCAGGGTATGCTCAGACGTGAGTCTCTTGTTCACTTGGCCACTGGATTCAAGATAGCCTGGCTGATGAGGATTATGAATCCGAAACCGGTCCCAGGATGCTTGTTTCCGGTCCAGGGAAGACATGGCTTGGCAGTTCGGGCTGGACTGTTCCCATGAGGCACAGGGTCAGACTGATTTGCATATAGCCATGTCTGAACTGGGGTGGCTGAGTGAACTAAAGAATGGTGATGGATTAAACCCAGATCAGTTGACTGGGGGTGAGTGTTTGATTTGTTCAAACGCTTCGTCCATCATCCCCTTTTGTATCATTCTGCAAGCAAAGACCCTTCCTGCCGGTATGATTCTGGCGGTGAAGTTAAGTTTGCCCAGCAATTCTTGTAAGAAGCCTAGCGTCACCTTCTCCTGCCTCAAAGCTGCCTGGATGTGCTGCGCAAGGTACCGGACCTTGTCCGCTGGTAACCTGGATTCGCCTGCCACTGTGTCAATATCAATTCCTAAAAAGGTCAATACTTGCGCTGGACCCACAGTCTTGCCAGGTGCCATGGGGACCCCTGGTGCGTAGTCAGTGACTTAAAATCCCGCAGTGCCTCGCTACACTCCTGTGACTCATTACTCCAAATGAAAAGGAAATCCTCCAAGTCTGCAACACCCCTCTGACCCCATAGCTTGACTGAAGAGCCCCCTGAAGGAAGCTGCTAAAAGCCTCGAAGTACGCGCATGACACCGCACAACCCATGGGCATGCATCGATCGTAAAAGTACTGGCCACCTAGCTTGAAACCTAGCAGGTGTTGGCTGCTGGGATGCACTGGTAGTAACCGGAAAGCCGACTCAATGTCCGCCTTGGCCAACCATGCCCCCCTGCCAGCCCTCCTGACTAAATCCAAAGCCACGTCCAGAGTACAATACATGATGGAGCAAGCGCCTTCCTCTAAACCATGGTTGACACAGGCCCCCTCAGGGTGGGAGAGGTTGTGAATTAAGCAGACAGCCCCAGGCTCTTTCTACGGTACCACTCCCAGCGGGGACACCACAAAATTGTCCATCGGAGGCCTAGAAAACGCCACTCTCCTCAGTAACCTCTCCTTCTCCAGTTTGGCCCTGACCACAACCGGTTGATCTTTGGCTGACCTGAGATTGTCCGCCTCCCTGGGCCCCTCGGGACCCACGTAAGGTAGTCTGAAACCCTCGCTAAACCCTTCCAGCATCAACTGACTGTCCAGCGTGAGCGGGTATTTTCTCAAGAGGGGCAACAAGTTTGACCTGACCACTGGTGAAGGTCCCTTCACTGCACCCTCGCTAAAGGGGGCCAACGAGGGGGGGGGGGGGCGGGGGTTGTGTGGAGACCGCTGCAAGTCAAGAACAAGGAGGGGTGGTGGTGAGAGAGGGGAGGGGACCCCAGATGCCCTTACTGATTTCCTGACTCCTGTTTATTTTTGGGGATGCCCCCTTGCTGAGAGGGGCAGGAAGCTGCTGGGTGGGGGCCACCGCATTTGTTGCACGCTTGAGCAAATTTGCATGTCTTGCCCCAGGAGCAAGCTCCAGCATTGAACAAATGACAGGTCCCCGGGGACGACCTCCTGAATGCCCCTGTATTACTCCCTCTCCCACTGTAGCCCCCCGAAAGGGCTGTCTGTCCCCCCACGTCTCATAGCGAAAGGCACCACTGCCTGAATCCTTGTTCCCATTGACTCTTATTCTGTGTCCCTGCACCATGCAGCAAGTGAGAACCCATGTGATCCATCCACAACTGCACCTCCTTCCGGTCCCACCTCATTTCTGGACACAAGGACATTCTCTTCCTAAACTCACGGTCATAACTCACCCAGCCCTGACCCCCCCATCTCATGGCCTCTTTGCGAATTAGAGTACTGTATTGGAGAAGAGCCTGCTCCTGCTCGGGATGCTTCTCTAAGATGAATGCTGAGAGAATGGCAAAAGCGTCAAGCCAGTTATCAAAGGATTTCTCCAGCCACTGCTGATACTTAGCTTTCTTGTCTTCCTCTTTCGCCCCCGCCTTCCTGACATTCACCCCATCCTGTCCCAACAAGAGTAGTGAAAAGACGTCTATCAGCTCTCGCCTCCAGATAATCTCCTTGGCAGCTAGAGGTACCGGCCAGGCCAAGTTACAGTGCCCAGATTACAGGGGTGCAGCGGCGACCGACTGCACCGGCGCGGGGAGGGGCTGACTGCGCGGCAGGGGAAACTACACCGGGTGTGCCGCTCGTGGCCAAAGGAAGGTGCATGGTGCCACTGCAGGGTGCGGGTGAAGTGGACCTACTGGTGGATGTAACGGAGCTGGCTGACCCTGCAGCTGCCGAGTTCAAAGCTTCACGAATGCTGCTGAGGCAAGCCGGGCACCAAAGGGGGGGACGCTACAGCTCCCACAGTAAGCCCACTATGCACAGGTGTGGCCAAGACCACCAAAGGAACATTCAGGCTAGGGGGGGGAGCCCCCAGGGCTAGCTAGGCCAGCCCCGCTGCCTTCACTGCTGCATCTACGTACCCCAGTCCCAGGACTTACTTACTCAAGAATAGGCGACTAGGCGTATGCGTGATCCAGTCCTGACAAAGAGTCCCCAGCGCGACAATTCTGAGTAAAGATGAAAGAAAGGTTAGCAACGCCCTCCTCACATCCTGAAACACGTTGATTGGAGAGCCACTCGGGCCCTGCCCCTCCCGCGACCGACCAACCACATTCCCCGCAGCATTTCAAACCATACCTGCTCCAGATCAAATTCCAAAGTCCTCTTTGATGTCTAATTCTTTGCCAACAGACAATCTGTAATTAGAAAAAACATGCTAGCCTCAATCCACACCTGTTTTCCGTTACATCAGGCACACTGACCCCAGTGTGCCCCCACTAGTTTACCCATAGTCACTCCCGTGGCTTTCAATGAGGCGGGCCCCGGCATCCTCTTCTGAATGATTGCCTGCATGGACATAGGTCAAGACGTAAATAGCCCTAACCCAGCAACCCCGTCAAACATACCCATCGTACCATGCACTGGGAGCCCCTGTGGCCGAGCTGGATGAACCTCATGCTAGCTAATGTAAAGCTATTAGTCACATGGTGTTGGGCTAACCTGGAATTGCACCCTCAACCCACCTGATACACAGCGCAGCTGCCCATGCCTGCACATAGCCGGCCCCTAACACCTCCCAGTGAGTACCGCGGCCTGAGTTATTATTACTCGTTATTTCTTAGCTATGCATTCTAAAAGCGCAGACCTCACCCGAAGATGTCAGAGCGCTTCACACTAGGAAAAAGGATGGCCCCACAAGCGCCATACAAGAAAACAAGAAAAAAAATCCAGAAATAAACAATTCAGATAGATGAGGCAAAGTTAACAATGTGGGCAAACAAACAAGAGGCTGCAAACGGTCCATTAATAGAGTAAAGTGACATGTGTGCAGGGTTAAGACAAACAGAATCCGCCGCAAGGCCTCCGCCCGCCTCCGCCTGCCCCCCCGCCCACATGGTGGCTCTGTCCGGCTCGGGGGGACCGCCGGCGGGACAAGCAGCCGAACACCCGCGAGCCCGGAACACACAAAGCTCACAACGGGTAAACGGCCGGCAGGACAAGCAGCCGGACCCTCGCGAGCCCAGCACACACAAAGCTCTCCAGGGGGTAATGCCAGCAGGGAAGCACCCGGTCCCCCGCGAGCCGCAACTATGCAATGTAAGAGACGGAGTCGGATCCCAGCAGTCTGGGTAATACAAACCTCTAAGCGGGAGCAGGGTGGGGGGTGGATGCGGACCAGAGCACGCGTGGGAGCTCCAAGGAACGTGTGCTGGAGGAAACAAGGCAGGCCGACAAACCGCGACCCCTAAAACATGCCAGGCAAGGACTCGCCGAGTGCCCCCGCCACAACGGGCCCGCAAAAAAGCGCACGGCCAAGGAGGCCTCAAGGGGCGCTGGGGCATGAATACAGCAAAAGATTACCTGCCTTCGCCCCCGCGAGCCACAGCCACCCACCAGCCCCCCCGCACACATGGACAAGGCCGCACATCTCCCTACTCCCCTTCCGGAGCAAGCCGGAAGCCACGCCCAACCGTCCTGCAGGGAGCAGGCAGGCCCCGCCGCAGCCAGGCCCCACCACGCTGAGGAGACCCAAGCCCTCAGTAACAATGCCACCCACAGGACCCGTGTGTGGAGCGCCCTCCTGCAAACCCCCGCTCCACCCTCCCCCAGCACACAGGAGCAGGGCCTAACACCTCTCCCCCCCTGCTGCCCGGCACCGAGCCCGCCCCGCCAGACTCCACGCACCCCGTGTGCACAGAGCTCACACAACCCTCCCAGCCCCAAGGCTGACAGGACAGCGCGATGCTCGGCGGGGGACGGTCCCCCCTCCCCGGAGCCTGCCCCCCACCAACGAGGCAGAGGAACATTTGGGGGGCAACCCCCAACCTACACCGGACCCCGAGGCGCGCAAAAGACCCGAGGCAGGAACCTGCCCCGAAACTAATCCACGACCGCAAGGGGACCCACCGCTAAAGGAACAGCTCGACACTCGGCGGGAGACGGACCCCCCTCTCACAGAGCCCACCCCCAGAAACGAAAAAGGGGAACAACACCCAAAAGCAAGCAGTGCCAGACTGTGGGATGGGAGAAGTACAGGGCAACAAGTAAGAGGGGGCGAGGAGGGCAGCCCGGGCGGAAAAGCAACTCACCTCGGGTTAAAACAGCGTTCGGGCAGCTCTGCACGGCGGGATGAGGAGGGGGACCGTCCACGTCGCGACCAGGACCAAAAGAGGGCGCCAGGTAGGAGACGATGGTTAAAATACCTCTCCCACCCTCCCCTCTTCCCCCGCCGGAAGTGACGTCACTAGGGTACTCGCCAAGTGCCCGACACTAGACCGCTCCTGGGGTCTGTGCCATCATGTGGCACTAAGGGTGGCGGCCCTCTTAGGTGGCCCCCTTCGGAGGCCAGGGGCAGCCTGGCAGACAACGGGAGGGATGTCGGGCATGGGGAAGAAGGCATGGACAACAGGCAGGAGGGCGTGGTTAAAGAAGGCACAACAGCATGTTGTGCCTGCAGTAGAAGAACCTCATTAAAGAAAATAGTGCTCAAAATCTAAATAACGCGTACGTGTAACAAACGAAGGCAAGGGGCCAGTCGCCATGAGAGGTGACAATTAAAGAGGGGGATTAACAAGCATATTAGCAAATCAGAAGCCAGCATTTAGGACAGACAATGACACAAGCCAATGGCAAATATGGACGGAGAGTGGGCAGGGCTTCTATTCGCTACTCTACCACAAGTCTCCCAGAGCAGCGTATCCTCACTGGCTCTAGGCTCCACCTAAAAACCGGCCCACACACTGATCTTTCAGAACAACTGAATACCGTATAGGCCAGTCCGACCCTACCTCTGTGTGTCATTTTGGTCTGCACACTGCTGTCCAACACATAAGACACCGGGTGATATGCTACAAGGACGAGTCCGAGGTCACTTTAAGTCAAGACAGCCTGCAGGCGCTGAACCTGCTTTAAGTTTCGAACTGTGGATTTGGCTGAGATAGCATACATTGAGACCGAAAAGAAGTCCCCAGTTCATATTTTTAATTCGAAATGCAGAAAAATGCACAGCTTCAGATAAAAAAGCAACCTTCTCCAGAAGCTTTGAGGTTTTTCTTTTCAGCCACAAAGCTGCCAATTAAGTAAACACCTGCTTGGCAACGTAAGCAGCTTCTAAGGGCCGCAGAAGCCTCGAAGCATTAATCCTGGCCCAGGAAGCCTTGTGATGTACATAAAATAAAAAAAATCTTCAAATGCAAACAAATTGGACGACTTTTTACATTGCAGTACTGGAGCACAAAGCAATTGCTAAAAAAAAAGGAAAAAATGTGTTCATTTTCAAAGTTTGTTCGTTTCCTTGCCGTCAGTCAGCGTCAGCGTTTATTTTTTATATCCGGCATGTCGAGCTCATAAAAATGCACAAGTGGCAGTGCTGTAAAACAAAATACTCAATTTGTATCTAAATACAACATGGACAGAAATTGAACAGGTGCCCTTCAGACAAGGTCACATCGCTGCAATAAAGGCTCTTTAGTAGAGAGTATTCTACAGTTATAGCAACTTCCATTGAGTAATGTAAACAACAAACAAGAATTATAATAGCCAGAACCTAATCAAAATGATTTACTAGAAAATACAAAGTTATACATATGGAAGCAGTGCAGTATTCCCCAAACGTATAACATGGCAAGCATCACTACACTCCTGCACAGAGACACACAATGAACAATCTGCAGTGTAGGTGCCCTTATACAGAGAATAGATCCAAAACGGTAGACATAGCTGAAATTCGCGTAATTTCCTTTATGGAAATTACATGAAATGCCAAAAAAATGACACAACATTATGAGTTCTTCCACTTCACAATTTTGCACTATTGTGGAAGAGTAAAGTACACTTTTTCATCCATTTGTGGTGATAGCATGCTTTACGTAATTGGGTGATTATTGGTTGAGGAGGGATGAAAGCCCCTGCAGGCAACAACCACAATCTTTACAAGAGTGAAGCACAAAAGTTACTAAATTAATCTGTGCTTAACCGTCTGGTATCAAAAAAGCAGTTAGTAGTAGCAAATTGTAAAGTATTTATGCAGTACACAAACAGTTATAAAGTAGAAACACAACACTAGAAAATAGATCCCAAACCTAATTAGAATAATAGAGTACATTTTAATAAATGAAGTGACACCAGAACAACAAACATCCAATCAGAAGAACCAGAGATAATCAACTTTAAAATTATAGATGAAAATAATGCTTAAAAGCACAGAGAATTTTGTAATGAAAGGGACTGTTCACGATCGTCAGGAGCCCAAAGTTCAGAATTTTCATCTTTTCTTATTGAAGGAGCTTCTAGTGGTACCAGCAAAGGGTCCAAGACCTGGGGGCACCTCTTGGGCATAAGGAGTCACTCCAGAAGACACCAGCAGCACGGTCACTAACCCTGCTGCTGGCGCAGGCAGGTGCAGGCAGGTCCAGTTGCAGCTGAATAGCTGGACAGTTGCAGGGAAGCCTCTGAAGCTTGTTTTGTGCTTGTGTATGTCACAGGAGGTCAGCCAGCTGACCCTTGGAATCACTCTGGGTAGCCTGAGATCAAGGCAAGCAGTCCCAAGCTTCCTTGTTCAGACAACAAGGCAGTCCTTCAAGCAGCAGGGCAGTCCCCCGACAGAAGGGCAGTCCTTCCTCTGAATCTTACATAGGTCAAGGAGTGTTCTGATGATACAGAGGATTACAAGTAAGTAAACATATAAATGAACAAAATGAATTTCATTGCATGTACTGCATTCCCAAATGCGATGCAGTGAACGCAATAAAATTTGTGTAATTTATTTATATGTTTACTTACCTGTAATCCTCCGTAATCGATAGATTACTACCCCCACCCAGCCCCTCCCCCTCCCCATGTCACAGCCCAGCAGCTACTCCCACCACCGACCGCTACTGCCGTATTAGTCAATGAGAGGGATTTGAATTTGCAAAAGTGAAAAACAACTTTAGGAGATTGTTACTGCTAGATGTAAACTTTTAACACACATGTCTTAATTTTTAAATACAATGCACCCAGCCATAGGAACATTTAAAGCCTACTTTAGGGATAATTTATAAGTAAAAAAGGAGGTTTAGGCTAGGCTATTGGTATATTGGTATATTTTGTAGTTCAAAATGGCATTTAACACTCAGGCTGAAATGGCGGGCCTGAGATATGTTTTACAGTGCTCATCTAGTAGCATTTAATTTACAGGCCCTGGGTGCAGGCAATACCATTCACTAGAGACAACTTTACAGTTTTTTAGGGAGAGATCACAAGCAACTTAGCACTGGTTAGCAGTGGCAAAGTGCACAGAGGCCTAAAACCACCGAAAACTAAGTAGGCAAAAAGGTTTGAGCAAATACCACGCCAAGATGACAGATCTACCATACGCATTTTGACATAAAAATGTTAAAATGATGCCCAACACAAACAACAGCTGCTCGCTGTTGGACCTGTTGGACATGGCCCTTTTTACATTATTATACCCAAATTTTTGACTTCTTCGTCCTATTTTTTGGGACCTGTTAGAAATGGGATTTCTGGTTGGCTAAGGCTTGTGTCAAAGCCAGACAGAAACCACCACTCTAGTCAGGTCAAAGGAGTTACACACAAAAAGATAAACCCTGCTCACCCCCTTGGTAGCTTGGCACGAGCAGTCAGGCTTATCCCGGAGGCAATGTGTATAGCGTTTGCACAACACACACATACGGCAGCAACACACTAGGCAAACCACAAAAGAAACTCCACACAAGGTTATATCAATCAATCAATCAATCAATCAATACATTTATAGAGCGCACTACTCACCCGTAGGGTCTCAAGGCGCTAGGAGGGGGGGGGTGCCTTTACTGCTCGAACAGCCAGGTCTTGAGCTTCTTCCTGAAGGAGAGGTGGTTCTGGGTCAGGCGTAGGTCGGTCGGGAGGGAGTTCCAGGTCTTGGCGGCCAGGTAGGAGAAGGACCTTCCTCCTGTTGTCGCTCTTCGGATGCGGGGGACGGCGGCGAGGGCGTGGCTGGTTGATCTGAGGTGTCGCTTGGGGGTGTAGAAGTTGATTCGGTTGTTGAGGTAGCTCGGGCCTTGGTCGTGTAGGGCTTTGTGTGCGTGGGTGAGGAGGCGGAAGGTGATTCTTTTGTTGACGGGGAGCCAGTGCAGGTCTCTCAGGTGCCCGGAGATGTGGCTGTTTCGTGGGATGTCGAGGATGAGTCTGGCTGAGGCGTTCTGGATCCGCTGGAGCCTCTTCTGGAGCTTGGCAGTGGTTCCGGCGTAGAGGGCGTTGCCGTAGTCCAGTCGGCTGGTGACGAGGGCCTGGGTGACAGTCTTCCTGGTCTCGGTGGGGATCCACCAGAAGATCTTCCGTAGCATGCGCAGGATGTTGAAGCATGACGAGGAGACGGCGTTGACTTGTCTGGTCATGGAGAGGGAGGAGTCCAGGATGAAGCCCAGGTTGCGTGCGTGGTCCGTCGGCTTGGGTGCGGTGCCCAGGGCGGGGGGCCACCGGGAGTCGTCCCAGGCGGAGGGCGAGGAGCCCAGGATGAGGACCTCCGTCTTGTCTGAGTTCAGTTTCAGGCGGCTGGTCGTCATCCACTCGGCTACATCTCTCATCCCTTCGTGCAGGTTGGCTCTGGCGGCGGCGGGGTCGTTGGTCAGGGAGAGGATCAGTTGGGTGTCGTCGGCGTAGGAGATTATGTTGAGGTTATGTTGGCGTGCGATGGCCGCGAGGGGGCTCATGTAGACGTTGAAGAGGGTGGGACTCAGCGAGGATCCTTGAGGGACGCCGCAGATGACTTCGGTGGCCTCTGACTTGTACGGTGGTAGGCGGACTCTCTGTGTTCTTCCGTCGAGGAAGGAGGTGATCCATTCCAGTGCCTTCTCCTGGATTCCGATGTTGCCAAGGCGCGGTACTAGGGTGCGGTGGCAGACAGTGTCGAATGCCGCGGAGAGGTCCAGGAGGATGAGGGCCGCTGTTTCTCCGTTGTCCATCAGGGTTCGGATGTCATCGGTGGCGGCGATGAGGGCGGTCTCCGTGCTGTGGTTGGCTCGGAAGCCAGACTGTGAGGGGTCGAGGGATCCATTCGTCTCGAGGAAGGCGGCCAGCTGTTTGTTGACGGTCTTTTCGATGACTTTGGCCGGGAACGGGAGGAGCGAGATGGGATGGTAGTTCTTGAGTTCGGTGGGGTCCGCTGTAGGTTTCTTGAGTAGAGCGCTGAGTTCGGCGTGCTTCCAGCTCTCGGGGAAGGTGGCGGTGTCGAAGGAGGTGTTGATAATGTCCCGCAGGTGGGGTGCGATGATGACGTCGGCCTTGTTGAAGACGTGGTGAGGGCAGGGGTCGGTTGGAGATCCGGAGTGTATGGAGTTCATCGTGCAGATGGTGTCTTCGGTGTTGACCGGGGTCCAGGCGCGGAGGGTGGTGGTGGGTGGCGTTGCTGCGGTTATGACGTGCGTCGGTTGGATGCTGAAGCTGTTGTGTATATCAAAAATAGCCTTTGTATTCTCATAAACACATTAGAAACATAATCACACATTTACACTGTGCCAACTGGCACGGGCATTATTCACAGGAGATTATATACAGGACTACTGGAATAAACCACAACCTGTAATTACTGGTAACGTAATGACCTAATCATTATCACGTTAGACATAAACCCACACTAGGCCAAAACCTCATCAGCATAAACACATTATGCAATGGGCCTCACCAGCATAAACATATTATGTACTGTATCAGCAGCCCAAAAAATTTAGGCATAAACCCATAATAGGTATCACATTAGGGCCTTGCGCCCTACCAATACTCAACTGACCCCCAGGCCAACTGGCCTTCTCTAGGGCTCGAGGGTCCAAAATGTCAGGGCTAGAAGCTGCCACCCACAGCTAAAGAAAAAGTGTGCTTGGGCAGGGCAGGAGTATAACTCACCCCTCTCTTAGCAAAACGAAATGCCCCCAAGGTAAAGAATGGGGCTGGCACTACTGTGCCTCCTGAACCCCCACTAGGGCTACTAAGCAGCAATTGCCCCAACGTTGCAGCTACCTGCACTCTCTCAGGGCAGCTGGAAATGGCACTGGCACCACCGTACCGTGGGAGCCTCATTCCGTGACTCCCCAGGTAACTTTCGCAAACGTTGCAGTTGTCCTCTGTCTAGCGGGGCAGCTGTTTAGAACCCTCAGGGCTTGGCACCACCCATGCCTTAGGAGCAACCTCAGAGGGTGGGCACGACAATGTGCCCTGACATACACCCCTCACCGGACCCCTGGTTAGGGGCAAAAGTGCCCCAAAAACGTTGCAGCTGCCCACTGTCAAGGCAGGGCAGCTGTGGCAATGGGCACCAACCATGTGTGACATAGAGTCCCCACTCTACGGGGCTCCTTCGTGGACTCCGCTCCTCTTCACGGTACACACGAATTGCGGGTGGTCTCCCGCCTGGCTTCAACCCGGTAATGAAGGCCTGCCTAGCATTGGTCTTTATGCTGAACACCAACACTGCGCCGAGAGCTCTCTGATAGCTCTCCAGGCACGATCCAGCGGTACTTCTGCGGCTGGGTCAGTGGCCAAATTCCTGTCTTGGTAAACTGGACAGGGGCCGCACTCTGCTGATGCCGGTTGCCAGGAAACACGCGGGGCTCTCTTCCCAGGTCATGAGGTCCCCCGTGCAACAGTCAGCTGCACCTCCACCGAACTTCCACTCTGGGGGCGGAGGGTACGGAAATGGAGCCCGCGAGGATCATGTGTCTTCAGCAGGCCCTGCCCACAGTCAGGCACGGGTGCCTGACTTCCGTTTTCAGCGCAACTTCTCCTTTGGCAAACGCGGGGTTAGCACCCGCTGGAAGAATGAAGCTATTGCGGGGTGGGCACCCGCTCGTCAACACCCAAAGCGGGATGGGCCACCGCTTCCACATAAACACCACAGCGGTGTGGGCACTTGCTCTTGGAGGCAGGAAACAGAAGGTGGGCTCCCGCTTAATTTAATAAGCACCGAGGTGCGACAGAAGGTGGGGTGGGCTCCCGCTCTTCTCAGGCAGCGGAAGGGGGAATCCCACATGCCGGTATCCCTCAAAGCACATCGCAGCCTCAGAGCTACAGGGTCCACGCTCCTTCTCCCCCTGGTAAATGCAATACAGAGCTCAGGAGAGCAAGCCAATTTCACTAAATGTAACCCAGAGCGCACACACTTTACACTGGACAGCAGTGCTAAAGTGCCTAGAGGCCTAAAACCACCAACACTACACAGGGAAAAGGCTAGGAGACAGGCAAAAAAGTTTAGGGGTGAACCTGCCCAAAGGGCCAAGTCCAACAGGACCTATTTCTGTTGGCTTTAGCATTTTGGGCACCTTACCACTCCTACCTAGTTCTAAAGTGCATATGCTCTCTGTCTAAATTGCGTTGGTGATCAGTTTATCCATGATCGGCATATTTGATTTATTAGCAAGTACCTAGCAAAGTGCACCAAAGGTGCCCAAGGCCTGTAAATCAAATGCTATTAGTGGTCCTGCAGCACTGATTGTGCCACCCACATTATTAGCCCTGCAACCATGTCTGAGACCTTCCACTGCAGTGTCTGTATGTGCAGTTTAGTTTTAACCTGGCCTTTCGACCTGGCAAGTGCACCCACTTGTGTTCAACGCAAATGGGGCCGCTTCCAGTACAGTGACCGAAGGTACTCTAAAACTGAATTGTGAGTGTGGACATCTCACAAAAAGTGAAGGAGTGGCCTCACACGCCCCCAGGAGTCATGTTTCATCATCAGCAGTCCTCGCTCTCTAGAAACTCTGTTTGGTAGAGGGTGACAGGAAGGCTCCTCTAAAATAAGTGGGAGCCCGTGAAAAGTGAGTGAAGTAAAAACCATTACAGTCACCAAATACATTTTAATAGGACGGGTAGCTATATGGTATTAAAAGTGGATGGTGAGATGGGGGAATTTATTGTCCCCTCACCATGGTAAAGGTGGGCAACATGTTTCTGCCGTTTGGCCCAGGTAGGTCCGTCGCATTCATAAGACCAATGAGAGGGGCTCCGATCTTACCAATTTTGTGGTGAGACGGTACCACTTGGTGGGATGACATTTGTCACACTCCACCGGAGAGAAGAGCTCGCATTAAGCCTGTATAACATAGATGTATACACACAAGAGTACCATCAGAAAAAATAAAACGAGATGCTCAGTCACTTTTTAGAATCATTCAAAATCACATGCACATATCATTTTTACGTGAGTGGCTATATGTGTGTAACATATGTCACTCAACTGTGTACACACTAAAATGGAGAAAGAGTTTTTGTGAGAGAGTTTCTCACATGTCTTACCCTAGGAACATACCCTACATGCCCCATGGGAGGAGAATGGAGGGGAGACTATTTAAGTGACTGCCTTGGATGATTTATGCTGAGCCTTAGAGCAAGGCAGATTCAACTAGACCTGTCAGCAGAATTTGGCACTGCAGATTACCAGAATCATTTATCCAACCTATAATAGGAGATCCCACAAAGGAGACAGTATAAAAGATAGCAGGATCTTTAGTGCTGATTATGAGTTTGGCGGCACGGGATCGGGGTGGCATGCCACCGCCCGCCAAAGTCGACCGCCCACCAGATTAGGGCTTTTCTACTGGTCTGGCAGGCAGTCCTTTGGCGTTCCCACTGGGGTGCCTTTGAAAAATGCATTGCAATGGGAATGCCGAATCAAGTTCCTATACAGCATGGGATTTCTAATTCATGTTGTGCTGGAACTGGGCATGCATGTGCACATGAGGGCAAACGATGTAACTGCATGCATCCCAGTGTATAGGGGAAACAGGAGCCCTTTTGTTTCCCTACCACCAGCCTTTTCATGACAGGCTCCCCTCATGAAAAGGCTGGTGGTGGGGAAACTCAGAATATGCTTGGCAGTGCTGCGGTAGCTCCGCAAAGCATATTGCTGCCGCAGAACGCCACACCATCACCAGGAAGCAATGTTTCCTAGCAGTTTTGGCTGTCCAAAAACTGCCCGACTGCCATACTTGTAATTTGGTGGTCAGACCACTGGTGCAATGGCCCCCGACCGCCATTGCACCTCCACCACGGGTTCAGCAGTTCGGTGGAATGCCAAACTCGTAATCAGACCCTAAGTGTTCTCAGTGTTAAAGCTTCTGTTTTAATCAGGCTCAAGGAATGTTTTAAAAATCACAGGTCCTGAAGCTCAATCTGCCATAAATCAGGAGGAGGGCCTGTTCAGGATTAAAAACTGATTATGTTTCAACTAACTCACAATACACAGAAAAAAGACAAAGGGCTTGATTACGAGTTTGGCGATCTATTGGACCACCGAATCTGTGGTTCGACTGCCGTATTATAAGTACGAAGGTAAAGCCATTTTGGATCTGCCACCAGAGACAGCATTCCCTGGTGAAGGCCTGGCGGTCTGGGGCAACAAAATGCTTGGCGGTGCCACTGCGGCACCGCCAAGCATATTCTGAGTTTTCACACTGCCAGCATTTTCATGGCAATGCGGGCCCCCTGTTGCTCCTGTACACTGGGATGCATGCAGGGGGGCACATGGCTTGCCCTTCTGTGTGCATGCATGCCCAGTTCCAGCACGGCATGGAATAAACAGTCTGTGCTGTGGAGGAACTTGCTTTGGTGTTCCCATCGTGGTGCCTTTTTCAAAGACATCACTGTGTGAATGCCAAAGGACCGTCCCACTAGACCAGAAGAAAATCCCTAATCTGGGGGCAGTCAGCGGTTGACTTTGGCAGTGTGGGAGTGGGGCAGCAACTCTCCAACACCTCCAAAGTTGTAATCAACCCTAAATACCCTACCAACGTTTAGACTGTCTCCTTTGTGGTATCTCCCAATTTTAGCCCCAGTCTCTGGGTGTCAAACCTGCTCCAGTTCCATGTTCCAAAAATGTGGACATTACATTTGATTCACAACTGAGCCTGATCAACCAAATTAACTCTGTGATCAGTTTTTGCATCTTTCAGCTGCATACCATAAAAGAATTGTCCACTTTTCCACCATTCCTCGAGAAGATTTATGTATTAATGTTTTTATTTTTGCAAGGGACATTTTCTGTAATTATGTTTAACTGTATCTTTCATCTGTCCCACAAAAACCCTAGCTGGGTCAAAATGCTGCTGCCGCTTGGACCTGGGTTGAAATTAAGGAATGATGCCTTGACCCTCTGTTTAAAAAAATCTTTTCATGTCCCTCTATCTTGTGCATTACGCCCTCAATAACCAAAACAAGCTGCTCTGTCCCACTAATTCAGTTGGTACTTGTTACACCGTTTTCTAAAATCAGTGGATTCAGTTCACCTTGACGTCCCAAATGCTAAATGGAGTTTCCTCGTTTTCATTAGAGCTAAACCTATTTTGCTAAAGTTCAGAAAAGCCTTAAAATCATGACTTTTGCCTGTCCCTGTAGGGGGTAGGGTTGATTCATTAGGTCTTTCCACACGGGTTATGTACATCAGCGCCAAGATACCTCCAGATGAGCGCTGTGTTACACAAAACTTTGCAATTAAACGTAAACACAGCGGTGAATTTTTTGCTCGAAGTTACAGGCATGGCTTTCCTGTTCTATAATTTGGTATAATGAATTAGTTGATGTTGCAACACTACATGACTTTTATTAGAAAAAATCTTGTTCAATGCTTGGGCAGCCGTTCACTCAAGATACAGCGTATTTTTTTTACACTCAACCGATTTCTTAGAGGAACAATGTGAGTAACCTACTCTAAATAATTCAGTGTGCTATTTTCATTTAACACTTTGTAAGAGTTTAACACAATTTAGGTTTCAGATATGCAGAGTATTCAGTCAAGAAGTCTTTATTCGATTAGTTCATCATAAAAGACATAAAATACAATATATACATAAAAACAGATAATACAATGATTAAATCCTTTGACAAGCTAATCTGCTTCTTGTACATATATACAAAACTTTACATATGGACATATAGGAGACATTGCATCATCAGGTTAGAGAATGCTAGACAGTCACCTATTAATTATTATTAATGAACCTGGTTCTAAGCACCCAGGCCCACCCGAGGAATTTAGCGACCCCAACAACAATAAGCGGATCCAGGTTAGTTTTTAACATTCTGGTTGCTTCTACAGCCAATCTGGTTCCTAGCTGCCGACATACAGGTTTTAGCCACTTGGCTCTGGGGGCAGAATATAACGGGCACACATACAGTAAGTGATCCAGGCTTTCCCTGATATCTTTGCATTTTGGACAAAAACCCGACCTTTCAATTCCCCATTTTTTAGTAAACTCCCCAATGGGGAGAGAACCGCATCTAAATT
This sequence comes from Lissotriton helveticus, assembly GCF_964261635.1. Lineage (NCBI taxonomy): Eukaryota > Metazoa > Chordata > Amphibia > Caudata > Salamandridae > Lissotriton > Lissotriton helveticus. The sequence continues at coordinate 607,047,917 of NC_136061.1, read as the reverse complement.
GGAAAAATAGTTTGCGGTCCAAGGGTTTAGTTATGGTGTCCCAAAACCCCTCTAGCTTGGGTATGTCCTTGTGCACAATAAACAATCCAGTAAGGCTACTAGGATTTATTTCCGTATACATATTGTGGGTCACCCATTCCCAATAACAACTTTTGAGATCCTTTTTGGAGGGAAAGTTGGCTGACTCAGGCGAAAGCCACAAACCGCCATGGCCCAAAGCTGATAGGATAGTCTTAAGGTCTCTGAACCATCCTATTTTTGAGGCACCAGGACTATTTTTGACCTCCAGACAGGCTGCTGCGTAATGGTGGAGTTCTGGCGTTGTCCACAAACGGCGCCAGAATGCAAGGGGGCGGAATCTTGCTTGAGCCTCCACCGATTGACACCCTAGATCATAAAGAAGGGGTATTGTTGGGGTCGACTGTGGGAGACCTGTAGACAGTCTTATGAATTTGTTTTGGGCAAGTTTTAATGAGTTCAAATTGCTGCCCCCCCATAGTTCCGCACCATACAAGATGGCTGAGAGAACCTTACCACCATAGATCTTAATGAGCGGGGACATTGGCCTCGTAAATGACCCTTTATGTTCTTTAATCAGTGCTCCGCCCAGCTGTTGATGTTTCAGGGTCATAAGCTCGATCTGATGGGTCCAACTCAAGGTGTCACTAAAGGTGACACCCAGGTATGTGAAGTGTTTGGTTTGCTCCAGGGGGATGTCCCCCATAGAAACCCTTGCATTTATTTGTTTGCGCCCCCTTAAAACCATAAATTTGGTTTTGGAGACATTCACCTCCAGCTCATGATCGCTGCAGAAACTCTCGAACCTTGACAGTGCACATTGCAGGCCCTGTCTGGTTCGTGAAATCAGGAGAGTGTCATCAGCGAACATGAGCAGGGGGATTCTCATGCCTGCCAGGGTTGGTGCATCCGTGGAAAAGTTGTCGTAGTACTTTGTAACTCTATTGATATATAGAGAAAACAAGGTAGGTGCCAAGACGCAACCTTGTCTGACACCCTTTGCCACAGGAAAATTCTCTGTCACCTCACCCGGTTTGCCCCATCGCACAAACGCAAATGTCTCAGCGTGGAGGTTCACTATAAGGCGCACCAAAATGGGAGGCATGCCCATATCTAAGAGGCAGTTCCAAAGCCCGGCCCTCGGGACAAGGTCGAAAGCTGACCGAAGATCCACGAAGGCGGCATACAGATTACCTTTACCCAAGGTAACCGTCTTCCAGTGCAGAAGCATGAAACGAAACGCTTGGTCCAGGGTACTCACACGGGGTCTAAACCCAGCTTGGAGGGGAGTAAGGATGTTAAATTCCTCAATCCAGGCCTGAACCCTTGACAGAACAAGCCTACTGATGATCTTCTGGACCGCGTCAATTAAACTGATCGGCCGGTAGTTCGAAGGAACCGACCGATCTCCCTTCTTAAAAATGGGCAGTATTTCAGCGCCTGCCCATGAGTCGGGGATCCTGGCGCCCATAACCAGCGCATTTGCCAGTTGTACTACGTACGGTACCCATAGGTCTTGGTCTTGTTGGAATAGGTCTGCTGGAATACAGTCTGGGCCGGGCGCTTTTCCCCTAGGGATGGTTTTCAGGACTGATTCTACTTCTTTAGCTGTAAACACAAGTATATCGATGGTGATTGGCCAGCTAATGGAGTCTTGCGAAGTGTCATGACTTCTGAATTGTTCTTCAAAATATGTCACCCATTTCTTCTGTTCGATGGATGCGGGGCTAGGGCGATCATCCTGGGACTGACCCCACCTAAGGAGGTGCCAAAAATGTTGGAGGTTCCTGGCGCCACAAGCCTCAGCTAGGAGGCTCCAGCGCTCGTCGTCCCAAGTAGCTTTAGCCCGAAATTTAGCAACTTTATATGCCTTCCTACAATTTTTAATTAAGGCTTGGTTCTTTGATTTCAAGGCCTTAAACAGAGACGACTGGGACTTTCGACAGGCTTCATTATACCAGTTTGCAAGCTTTTTACCCTTTCCCCTACCCCTGTTGACAACAACCAACTTAACGAACAGAGTTTTTAGGGACTGAAATAAGCCAGCATGGATATCTGTGATTTTAGAAATTGTCGTTTCCTGATTATCACAATTGTCAATCTCCGATAGAGAATTTGATACCAAGATCCTAATTTTTTCACGTGCTTCAGTATCCACAGCAACCTTTGGCCAGCGCACCCTCCTCAAATCATTTGTTAAAACCACAGCCTCTTGTACAGGGTTAGGCTGGGGATTGGCCGGCCCTGCAAAGCTGAAATCCGTCAGTTCCGCTATTAGTGGTTCGTGGTCACTTTCTGGACGCGGCTTAATTGACATGTCCTGAACTAAATGCCACATTTTAATATCAACTAAGATATAATCAATGCGACTGCTATGTCTACCATTAAAAAACGTATTATTGCCCACCCTATCAGAGGTTACGCGTCCATTAAGGGCACGCAGCCCCCAATTTAAACAGAGACCTTTGATAAATGTAGCTGCCTGGGACCACTTAGTAATCGGGGGTAGGTCGAGTTGGGGAATCCCCCAGGTCAGATCCTCGTCCTCTGTCAGTAATCCATCCTCTATACCTAGAGGTTCAAAACAGGTATTAAAATCCCCCATAACAACCACATAACCAGATAGTTGGTTAGAACCCAGGAAGTCATCCAAACAAGTTAGGGTGGATGACACTCGACCACCCGTTATACCTCTTACATATACATTGATAAGCAGTATGGACAACCCACTGCTGGCTTTCACACTAATTATCAGTATATCAGGGCAGTCTATAAAAACTTCCTTCACAGACACACCTGCTACCTGTCGAACCCAAATGGTGAGGCCACCCATGGCCCTACCTCTGTGGCCTCTAACTGCTTGTTTATTAAAATTCAGGAAGCCTGGAAAAAACACTGAATTGGTCGCCCAAGTCTCCTGGAACGACCAGACATCGCCCTGTCGGATAAAATCAGCCCAATCGGGGATACAAAAACAAGAATCAATTCCTGCAACATTCCAACATCCCAGGATAGTGCCCTTTTTACATGAGTGATCACACATATTGGTTACAACATTAGAATAAGATACATTAGACAGGGAGGTAGATTCAACGTGCCCCACTACATCTGTAGCCTGACCATCCGTTAGCAGACGCTTTGACCCTGCCTGACTCATTAACCCAGAGCTCGACCCTACAATATCAACATCATTAAGCAATGAAGGGGTAGATACCAAAATAGGTATTTCTGCCTCTCCTCTGTAGGCGAGACGGCTCTCCACAGGATGATGGAGTTGGACTTCCAAACTTTCAGGCACATTGTTGGAGGAACCCGGGGCAACTCCCCCCCTCGAACACTCATGGTTGGGAACATCAACCCCGGACGAACGTGCTGGTCAATCGTTCGTCGACAACCACGATAGTGGGTCGTACAAGTTTCTCAAAGGGATATTCCAAAGCTCTTGGGGCCGGGTAGACCTATTCGAAAGAGGGTAATCTGGCAAGGAGCTTGGGTACTGTTGTGTCTGTATAGAAGCAGGTGGCATAGAAACCAATGGGTACTGGTGGATATTGGGGAATGGTTGATCGAATAAGACTGGGGGGCCCTTGGGCTGGGTAGTGATCTTAGCCCAACCCGGAGTCTGTACGGGACAATTGTAGTTAGATTGAATGTAGGAACGATACTGCGCCTCAGGGTTAAATTGGAATCCATGGTAGTTAGTAGAAAAATTGGTCCATTTAAGGAGGCTTTTGGTGTTATTATAATTATTTTTATTTGCAGGAGGTTGATCCGATGGATTGATCAGGGTTTCGGGATAAAAGTATGTAAGATTCCTCGTAGAAATCCCTCCCTCATTGCTACCCACATACCAATCGGACAGATGGGATACTACTTTATGGTCCCTAAAATTAATAATGATTATGTCCCCCTCTATGTCCTTGGGGCGAACCCCTACCCACCGACATCTTCTGACTGTAACAATGTCCCCATTAAGATGTGAAGGAAGGGGCCTATTTGTTTTCAGCCAGAAGATGACTTTGTTTTTTAAACTTTCATTGTTTTCCCTATCCCCTTCCGCAACTGGTGGCACACCCGTCATAACAATGACATAGTTTGTGGAGTCCGGGGGCAGGTCTACATTTTTCTTATGGGGAAGGGGTCTGTTGGTTATGCCAGAGGGGTTAGCTGTTTTACCCATCCCATTCCTTACCTGTGACACAGCACCCTTTCCAGGAGGTTTGTTTACTACCACCCTGGGATTTGCTTTGGCAATAGTTGCCGCTGCTGGGGGTTTAGCTACTAGGACTGGTACTTTATTAGTAGTAACAATGGCATTATTAGGAACGCTTTTAGTGGGTTTACTAGAAGAGGTAGATTTAGTGCCACTACCCAGGGATGGACCGGAAGGTATGTTCAATGGACCTTTGGCCATATCCACGCTAGGTGCGTGTAGAGGTTCGATGTTTGCCAACAGGCGGTCCAATTTATCTCCCAGTATCCTAACACGTTCCAGCACAGGAAGCATGTAAGATTTAATCAGCTTCTCTATGTTGGCGTAGGACACCTCATGGGCCTCCTCACTAAGTGACTCCGGGATTTCCATCGCCTGTATGTCTGAAACCACTGGCGCTACAAGGGATGGTAGCCCCAACTCGATGTTAGACTTGGACGGGGCTGGTGTGGGTAACTGGCCGTTATAACCTTTCCTTTTTACCCCACCCTTCCTCCTTCTTTTCCTTGGTGGAGAATGCACAACCCTTTTGGCCTCATCAGGCTTAGATCTAGTATTACATTTACTCATTGTAGATATAGACTCCTCTGAGTCTATACCCACCAATGGGAGGTTGGGCAACATGGGACAGGGGTCCAAATCAATAAAATTATTAGATGGGATACTTGTTACCAAAAAACTAGATTGATCCACTGGCGGACAGCCCAAGTGATCTCCGCTGGTGACATCAACACAGAGCGGGGAAATGCTTGGAAATCTAAATATGTTTGGGGTTTGATTAATGTCAGTAGTATCGGCCTCAATTGAGCTCATCCCTTGGGCGGCCATATCATGTGTAAGATTTAACACTGATTGTGACTGCAGTGAAATTTTCTTTAGCTGCTCAACTGATCGTCGACGTTCTGCTCTCCTCTCTGCTAAGAGAAGGTCCCTATCTAAGTCCTTAGTAGATTTTTTGAAAAATGTGTCCGATGGACCGAGAACAGATGTTCCTACACCGGGAGGGGCAGAGAGACTCATGACAAATCTGGTTAATTAAATATTCACAACCCAGGAACAAAAGATAAACGTTAGGGTAATCACAATACAAAGCTCCAGTGCAAATTAAAAATGACCTGGCCCAGCCCGGCCTCCTGCGGCCCCGGACGGCCACAGACGGTCCCGCCCTTGTCCCGGGCTTCTCCCGGGCGCGCTCCCGCACGCTCCCGCTTAGCGGGGACAGTGGTTCAAGATATACTCTATGGGCACTTGCTTAATGGTTGGCGTACAGGGGGGTGTGGCCAGCGGGGAGAGCAGCCCAGGTGTGTTAGATGGGCGCGCAGGGGCTCCTGGTCATCGGAGTCCCTGCCTGCGTGCTCGCAGCCCCGCCGGCTAGCTCACCTGCCCGCGCCTCCTGACCTCAGCTGTTCAAAGGTCCAGGGTCTGCTTCCTCCTATGCGCGAGGCGCTGCGGGACAAGGGTGACGAAGAGAAAGTCTCTAAGATCCTCTGCTGTCCTCCGGTAATGCAGGCTCTCCCTTCCTGCGACAATATCCTCGGGCGGGCAGCAACGAGACAAGGGTTCCAATTAAAAAAGCCAAACTGCCGCTTTTTCAGGACTGAGGGCGGGGGCGTGGCCAGCGGGGAGAGCAGCCCAGGTGTGTTAGATGGGCGCGCAGGGGCTCCTGGTCATCGGAGTCCCTGCCTGCGTGCTCGCAGCCCCGCCGGCTAGCTCACCTGCCCGCGCCTCCTGACCTCAGCTGTTCAAAGGTCCAGGGTCTGCTTCCTCCTATGCGCGAGGCGCTGCGGGACAAGGGTGACGAAGAGAAAGTCTCTAAGATCCTCTGCTTTCCTCCGGTAATGCAGGCTCTCCCTTCCTGCGACAATATCCTCGGGCGGGCAGCAACGAGACAAGGGTTTCAGATATGCATTTTGTCTTAAAAGTTGTCTTTTGATATTTGTTGGTATTGTTTTTCAATTCCATCATCCTTTTTTTGGTAGTAATTAGCATGAACACGCCCCCCTGCGTTTTCATTATTTTTTAAAGACCAGCCATTTATTAACACATGTAACTTGTTAGTCTTCAGTAGCAAAATAACAAAAGGAAAGTTGAATACAACAAAATAAAGACGTTGGTTGAAATTTTGAAAATGTGTGGCTTTTGCCAAATTGCCTTATATACAAGACAGTTTTTCACTGGAATGAGCAAATGCAATACATTTCTTTGGTTATTTGACAAATCTATAAATTGGATGGGTTTCATACCAGCAGTCTATTTCTAAGCAAATTAAGGACTAAAACATTAGACGAAAGAGAAAATAGGAGAAAGCAATCCAAAACAATAGTAAAAAATCAGGAGAAAGTACGCCAAAATGATAAGAAAAATCAATAGTATGTCTGTTAAATATTAACGTTGCAAATAATGATTACATATAGCAGAAAAATACAAGGCAGCACATCTCGTCAAATTACATCACGAGAGCCAATGAAGTCAGCTTGCCCATAGTGCGAAAATGTAAAACAAATAATGCCACGTATACCTTTTAGAGCCAATCCCAAACGCGGACAAGCACATCTGTAACCAGCAGCGCGAGGTGGGGATCGATTACTAATATAAACGCAGATAGAAGCTTGCCCACGAACCAGATCCCACAGTTAATTCCATTCTCCATTATTCATTCAAATGGCAAAAAAATACATATAAATTCATAGGTACCGAAAGGTCACAGCAAGCATGGGTGATCGCGGTGCAGTACAGTTCATGCTCGTTAGGCTGTAATGGCTAATTTAAAAGTGCACCATTGCGTGGACTGACATTTTAATCACAGCACGAGCCCTGAAAATGCCATTACGGACGCTGTGTACACTACAACCAGCTTCAAGAGATGACGGGCGCAGAGCTGGAGTGGAGAACAGTTGTTCAAAGAATTATTAATTCGTGCCCCGAGCCGCTGTACCTATATTTGTAGGCGCGTTTTCTGAGAAGTGGGAAAATGAGTCAAGAATGTTGCGTAGTAAACGACGTCATTGCAGTCACGCAGATTCCAGTCCGAGCTCTGAGACTTGCAGGAATGTTTTTCAGGGTATTTTAAAAGGTAAGTGGAGTTGGGCATGGCTGAGGTGACTTTAGTACAGAGACTTTGGGCCAGATGTAGGTAATTCCTATTTACCGACTCTTAAATACCGACTCATACCAAATCGGTATTTAAGAGTCGGTAAATAGGAAGGAGGCAGATGTAGGTAAAAAATTACCGAATCTGTAAGAGTCGGTATTTATCTGTAAATACAGATTCGGTATTTCACATTGATTCCTATGGGCCTTGAAGCCCATAGGAATCAATGTGAAATACCGATTCAGTATTTACAGATTCGGTAAATACCGAATCCTGCAAGGGTGCAGGGGGTGTCACTTTGACACCCTCTAGCACCCCAAGTACAGGCATGTGTGCCATGTGGCACACACACATGCCCTAAGGGCATGTCTGTGTGTCACATGGCACAGGTGTGCATGCACACCTGAATTCGGTATTTTACCACCCAATAGGATTGGGTAGTAAAATACCGACTCTTAAGGGCCTGTGGCACTCTTAAGAGTGTCACCTACATATGGATTTACAGAATCGGTATATTTACCGATTCGGTAAAATACCGAAGTGGTAAATTTACCGAATCTGTAAATATACCGATTCTGTAAATTCAGACCCACCTACATCTCAAAAGCCAAATACCGGTCGGTAATGGCCGAAATCGGCCGTTACCAACTGGTATTTGGCGACCTACATATGGCCCTTTATGTTTGGTGAGAGGGTTGTCGGTATCTTAGGTTCACCAATTAAGTAAAAAAGTAATTTGGTGAAAGCTGTGAAGGGCCCACCATGACTCATAGGGGCCGATTAGGATCTTGCTGGAAAGGGCTACAAATGGCATTCGCAATTTACCAATCCGATTCAGAGCAGTGGTTTCTGTACGACTCGTCATCCGTTCCCAATGAGCAAGCAGGATGCCAAAAAGGGTCAATTTCCCGAATGAATCGTACGCTCTGATTCCGGCTCCATTTTCCCAACGAGAAGCCTCGCTACATGCTGATTTGAGTCTCTAGAGGCATTTTCCAATCCGATTCCGGCCAGCCAAGTGCGATGCGTACTTCCGAAGCGCTGCACGAGTCGCCACGTCCAAGATGTCACAGCATCTGGAGACGGAGCATTTCAGATCCGATTTGCACAACAACACGATTCTTGCATTCGAGACGGTGCAGCCATGTATTCTATCTCGCCCATACTGTATGCCTACAGCCGATACTACAACCCCAATGGATGCGCACTCTGAAGACAGTAAATCGGACACCTACCCCACACAAAAAGGCTACTACCCCGCGAAAGCCAACACAATACTTCATTCATGTTATTTAATTTAATTTCATACACAGCTTTTGAGAAACCACAGTCACCCGTGTGTGGGGGGAATAATTTAATCAATGTAGAGGCAACGGGTGTGGTGGATGCCTATCAGTCCCACTGTGAACCACCACATAGGGAGGTGGATGCCTATCACTCCCAGTAATGTCCACCCCATAGGGAGGTGGATGCCTATCACTCCCAGTAATGTCCACCCCACAGGGAGGTGGATGCCTATAAGTCACAGTAATGTCTACCCCATAGGGAGCTGGATGCCTAACACTCCCACCGTAAACCACACCATAGTGAGGCGGATGCCTATCACTTACAGTAATGTCTACCACATAGTGAGGTGGATGTCTAACACTCCCACCGTGAACCACACCATAGTAAGGTGGATTTCTAACACTCCCACCGTGAACCACGCCATAGTGAGGTGGATGCCTATCACTCACAGTAATGTCTACCCCATAGGGAGGTGGATGCCTAACACTCCCACCATGAACCACATCATAGTAAGGTGAATGCCTATCACTCTCAGTAATGTCCACCCCATAGGGAGGTGGATGCCTATCACTCACAGTAATGTCTATCCCATAGTTGGTGGGGTTCCCCAGCACCGTTTACACAGAAAGTGTCATTGTGGCAAACACCCCCTATTACCTTAGTGACAAATACATTTTTTGTGTGCTTAAAACACCCTGCCTGGTAGTGCAAATAGGTGCATTGTGGTGCAAACCCCACCTGTATTGTACTGACAAATATGTGCTTTTGGGGTTAAACCCCTTGTCTGGTAGGTCAAATAGGTGTATTGGGGTGCAACGCCCACCTGTATTTTACTGACAGATATGTACTTGTTGTGCTAAACCCGCTGCCTGGTAGGGCGAATAGATATATTGGGGTGCAAACCCCACCTGGTTTGTACTGACAAATATGGGCCTGTGGGGTTAAACCCCCTGCCTGGTAGGGCAAATAGGTGTATTGGGGATAAACCCCACCTGGGTGGTACAGACAAATATTGGCCTGTGGGGTTAAATCCCCTGCCTGGTGTGGCAAATAGGTTTGTTGGGGGGCAAACCCCACCTGGATTGTACTGACAAAAGGGGGCTGTGTGGGGACACCTGCAGCACTGCAGAGGCAACACTTTGGGAGGGGGGGAATACATATCATCTGCCATGTCTTGCCAATCTTCGCTTTGGAGGCATAACACTCTGATAACACTCTGAGCAATCTGTAATTGCAAAATGTGACATGTGACCATCCCAAGTACATCATCAACTACTTTGGGGTCCAACCAGCAGCAAACCTAGACTCACAATGGTCCATTTCTGATGAGACACAGTACTACACTGTGGCAGCAACATTGACTGGTGAAATTTGAGGGATGGGCAGTGTGGAGATGTAGGAGGCCCTGGGCCAGTACAGAAATAAACAAAGCACACCATTCGCTCATTGTCCACCAAAGACATGTGAAATACACTTGTGAAGATGAACTAAGACAACCGCCCACACACCCAAAGCAGAACAAACACAACATGTGTGTCAGTGTGGAAGCTGTCTCAGCCTGGCCTGACACATATGAGGTGGGGCTGAACTCCATTGAGGGAGATGTGTGTTGAGTCCAATCAGAAAGTATAGGCCTTGAATTGACAATGTGGGCAAACAGTCATTGGTTGATGAGCGACTGCACCAAGGTCACATGCGGGACAAGCATGGGGGACCACCAAAAATCAACTCAAGAGACAAACTCACTTCCACAGTTCACACTATGCCATAGCATTGTGGGGCCAGTATCCAGTTTGCTAATCCGCTGCAATGCAAATTGAGGATAGGCGTCAATCTTTGGAGCTGACTGACTGTTGCACACTGTATCACATGCCTTGCAAGGTGCACTGTCAACTCACATACCTAAACATGATTCCTAGTGCATGGCCAGTGCTGGGAGGCCGCTTTGGAGGTAGGGTCCTTGCTTGGAGTTAATGCACATTTGGCCAGTCTAAATACCACCCCCTCGATCTGCAGCATCCAGCCTCATCGAAACCTCACTCTAAATGTGACAGTGCAAAGCTCACCCTGGCAGCGTGGAACACTGGGTGTATGTCGATGACTCCATGCTTGGCCAGCCATCATTGTGATCCCAATGCAAACATGGGTCCATGTACAGTTCTGTAGGATGAATGGGTGAAACTCAGCATCAGGTAGGTACACCCAGCACGTAACGTCGTAGACCAAACACACATTTGATGGTGGACCGGAGGTGCCACACCCACATATGTATGTGACACAAAGTCATAGCATCTGTCCACCACAATACAGACTCAAACCATGCAAGGTAACAGGAGTACACCTAATCACAGAAGGATGACATTGTGAAGAGTTGGTGTACAGTGATGCAGAGGGGAGACTGTGCCCAACACCACACAAGTACACAGACATACACATTTTAATAATGACTCACCCACTACAACAAACCAAAAGTGTCTGTGTCACAGTAAATTTTGCTACATTTGTAGGCCACATTCCCACTTGCAAGTGAGAAAAGCATGGAGCAACAACAATTCAGGAGACAGCACCATGTGTCGCATGGGTGTGCTGCAGCAAAATAAAGATATGAACATGCAGTCAACTTTGTTGCATGTCCCTCCAAGCTAATCCATCTACAAAAGCTGGAGTCTGTGCAGCTAATGACTTATGCCATTTTGCTCATGCAGATTGGGTACGGCAAAGGAGTTGGATGACACATTAGTCACTGGTCAGAGGATACAACAGGGTCTGTGGCCCCAATGCAGAGCCAAATGTGTAAGAGAATCTCCATGCAATGGTGACGACGCTGGGTCGGGGGGGATTGGATAGACCACAATCTGGGGCTCACAAACACAATCCACATAGCTAGACGCAAGCAATGGCAAATTGTCACATTCTGTGAGGATGGAGGACATGTGCTGAATGGAATCTGCAATTGCCACATTTGTTAGTTGAACACTGCTTTTATATCCTGAAATCTATCAAGCACATCTACAACAGAGACATATTGAGCTCAGGTTCTAGGGCAGTGTACATTGTACTGAGTAGAGAGCACTCTTGGACACCTACAAGACCCAAACATGTCCATCACTTTGGAAGAACTAGAATTGGCAGTAAATCGATTAGCTCTGGGAAAGGCTGCAGGCCCAGATAAATTACCATTGGAAATATACAAAATGTTTTTTACGCTCTTAAAAAAGGACCTCCTGGCAACAATGCTAGCAGCACAGAAAGGCTTATCTCCCAAATCATGTCAAGAAGCAAGTATAGTGGTATTTCACAAAAAAGGCAAACCAGCGAATTTACCGGGATCATATCGCCCTATATCGCTTCCAAATGTAGACGGAAAAATATATTCGAAGATTTTAGCGAATAGACTGTCCAAGGTCATCTCGGGTCTTGTATCAAAAACACAGCATGGGTTCATCCCTCAACGCAGCACTACTAATCATGTTAACCGAGTGATAACTTTACTTGACTACGCTGCGGCAACTAGGGAACCATTTTGTTTAATTTTATTAGATGCGGAGAAGGCCTTTGACCGCGTTGCATGGTCTTTTCTGTGGGATATCTTGAAAGGTCGAGGATTTGGTCCAGCGTTTATTAAATCTGTGCAGGCCTTATATCACCACCCGGTGGCCCGGATTAGTACTATGGGTTTGGAATCGGCGGTAGTACAAATCTGTAGGGGGATCAGGCAGGGCTGCCCCTGCTCCCCCCTATTATTTTCTTTATATATCGAGCCTTTTTTAAGAATGCTGGATACTAATATGCATATAATTCCGCTAAAGGTGCATATATATCAGGTCAAGGTGTTGGCATATGCCGATGACGTGGCAGTGGTCACGTCCAAACCCAGAATGGCAATGCAAGCTATCGAGCAGCTGGCGGTAGAATTTGGTAAATCGTCAGGATACAAGTTAAATTCGACTAAAACCCAGCTACTAACTATAAATATACCAAGTTATACTGATTCAAGACTATGCCAAGAGGTGGTATATTTGGGAGTTACGTTACGAGCATGTACAACTTCTTTAGTCAAAGTTAATTGGGTTCAACTCCTGGTCAGTGTACGGAAAAAATTAGACCAGGCAGAATGTTTATATCTTTCAATAGTGGGACGATGTAACCTATTAAAAATGTTGATTCTTCCTCAAATTTTATATTTTTTTCGATGTGTACCCCTAGAAGTTCCCAAGACAGGTTTAGAACAATTGCAGACAATATGTATGCGTTTTATGTGGTCCGGGGGCAAAGCACAAAGGGCTAGGCGCTTTATGATTTTGCCAAGAAATTTGGGGGCTGGTCGGTACCAGACTTTACACTATACTACTACGCCTGTATGTTGCAAGGTGTGGGATTTTATTAACCGGCAAAGGTCCGGCAAGACCTGCGGACTGTCCTTCGATCTATCAAATGATACTGGGGGTAAAAGTTAAAAACTGCCTATTTATGTACCTAGAACAAAGCTATTGCAAACGCACGCGCTTTAAGACAATGGTGGCTGCATATAAGGTTTGGCGTATAGTTAGGGGGCTATTGGGCCTGGAGAAAATAACGTAGTACACTCCACTCTCATCGTCGTTCTTCTTACCTGTAGATGTGTGGGATAGAGTAGTATATAATTGGAGGGAGAAAGGTATTAGAGTGGTGGGTGATTTGTATGATGTTAGCTACTTTAAATCTTTTGAACAACTACGAGAACAATATCTCCTCCCTAGACAGCATTTTGTGAAATATCTACAGATTCAAAACTTTTTAATGGGTACGGGGAGTAACTTTACATCAAATCCTTTGATTGAGGACATTATGAAAGGGGCAAGGATTGGTGTTCTATACAATCATATGTTAAGCACTAAAGAAGATGATATAGAGCAACAGAATAGTAAATGGTGCGCTAAACTCGGCAGACAGGATATTCAAATAGAAACTTCATTAGGCATGGCTAAAGACCTATTCCTGTCTGCAAAGTTGGCGGCACAACATTTTAAATCAATTTACAATTTATATTACACCCCAGACAAAGTGTCCAAATGGCCGGGCGATGCAATAGGGAAATGTTTTCGCTGTGGGCTTGTCTCAGCGGATGATGTCCACATTTTTTGTACATGCATTAAATTAGCTCCCTTGTTGTCCCAGATAGAAAAATGTATTTCGGCAATTGTGGGTGGGCAGATACAATTATCAGCAACACAGATATTATTTGGGGTTGAAATGGGCATACCGAGCACCAACATTCTGAAGAAGCATGTTAAACTAATCTTCTTAGTGACTGCAGTTTATAGGCTGTGTATTGCATCTGCATGGCTGCAACAGGAACCGCCTGCCTTTGAAGCTTGGCGGTCCCGGTTCTTTTCGGTACATAATATGGAGCACAGATTGTATGTTTTAAATGGCTCCCGCAGAAGGAAGATTGGGGAACAGATATGGGGGTTAGTTACAAGTTATTTGGAGACGTAAGGGGGGACGTGCGGGAAATGTCTATAATTTATCTTGGTCTTTACTGTTGCTGCCCTGACGAAATGTATACCTAACAGTTGTTTTATTCATATTTTTTTTGTACGGGTCAAAATGATATGATTTGAATTTGTATGTGCTCGACAAAATGTCTTTTCTTTTCTTTTTTTCTGTTGTTGTCCCAACCGACTCATGTGTTTCTGTATAAATAAATAAAAAAGAAATAAAAAAAGGTTGGCATAGCACTGTACCAGTCAGTCCACAGAAAGCTTGACAAACAGGAACATCTACAGGGACTGGAGTCTTAAGAGGCAACTTGTTTTGAAGATTGAGATTTCTGGTCACCTCACCCACACCATGGGCTCTGGACATGTCACAGATGAACCCACAGCCATGAGGGGATTCCTCTACAGTGGAAAGCCACCTGTGGCAAACTTGTCCTTGTCAGGGGGCTATAATGTCAGAAGGAGACTCAGAAATGGCTTTGACACTTCAAATTCACAACATGGTTTAGTACCATCACCCTGTGTACGTGGGTAGGTACAAAGTCACCACCACATAGTCATTCTCCACAGGTAGATAGATGTACTTAGGAGACAGTTGAATTGCTGTACATCACAAACCTATAATGCATCCACATCCCAAATGGATGCACCTAGAAAGACTTGCACAATGTCTACAAATGGCAGTACGACATGTGTGCAAAGGTGTCAGAGAAACATGGAAGCTTAGCAAAATCTGGTCACCGTCATGGCGCAAAATTATGTAGATGATGACATCATGTAAAAGGAGCCAAAGGTGACGTGGATACAGATTGCGATAGGTCACACACTCCATGGACCACATGCAGTACATGACATTAGAACAACATTGTATGCCTACTTTGAGAAATGCACTTGTAGGACAGTTGACTTCAGACCAAGTTGTGGAACACAGGAAGCAACAGTGTAAATAATGAAACATGCTTTAATAAGCATTTAGAAGAAACTCAAACTGATTTTTTTCCAACAAAAGGCCAATGGCCAGTCCATTGCATATATAGTCCACGAGGGGTCAGGGCTAATCCCCATCCATAACTTGCCTGCACTGCAATTGCAAGGGTACACCTTCCCTGGGAGGGCAATCTATGTGGGCATGGCAATCACTGCAGGGACAAGTCTAGGGTGGACTGGGTTTGGTTTCAGGAGGGCTAGGATCTGTTGGTGTGTGGGCGTCTACTGATGGACTGGACAGATGGGGGTTGTCCACTGCAGTTGCCTGACTAGTTGGGGGGTGTCCACTGCAGTAGCCTGGCCAGGTTGTGGGGGGTTGTGTCCACTGTAGTGGCCTGAGCAGATTGTGTTGGGGGGTTGTCCACTGTAGTGGCCTGACCAGATTGGGGGGTGTGGTGGTCCACTGCATTGGCAGGAACAGACTGAAGTGGTGGTGCTGCTTGAGGGGGAACGCCTGTGTGAGGGGGGAGGGCTTGACCTTCAAGGGGACAGTGTGATGGCGCAGGGGGCAAACATAGGTTCAGAGGTGTGAGATTTGGAAAGGTGTGCCTGGGGGACTGGGATGACTTTGATTTACCAAGCGTAGTGTAGGTTGGTGGTGGTGTTTTATATTTTGGTGACAGTGGGGATCTTTGGGGTGGGGCTCTGGGCTCTTTTCTTTTAGGGGGGGCAGGTTTGGACCTCTGGCCTGGGCTTGGATTTCGACTCTTCCTTTTGGGTGGGGTGACAGATGGGTCAATTGTGAAGAGGACAAACTTTTTTAGGAAGAGTTTCTGGGAAGAGGGTTTAGTAGGGAACTTAAGGATAGGGGTTGTGGAGGCAGAGGGAGCTGAGGTATGCGGAGTGCCTGTGAATGCATGTTTGTCTCGTTTGGGTCTCTCCGTAGTGGGTGTGCTGTCAGTCCCTTGAGTGTGCGTGCATGTGTAGTCAGTCTTGTGTTTCTGTCCTGGATGTGGATGTTGCTGTTTGTGCAGGTGTCAGTTGTAGTATGCTTGGGTCAGGTAGGGTAGTTGGGACTGTGGATGGTTCATGGGAAGGAGGTGGTAGGTACTGATGGAGGAGGGACACTGCTGCCTTCAGTGATGAGGCCAGTGACTTATTAGATCTCTGTAGGGCAGACATGTTCGAGTGAATGCCCTCCAGGAATTCAACCATCTGATTGAAATGTGTGGTGTGCACCTGGAGGGCATTCAGCACTGCTGTCTGACCCATAGAGATCTGCTTCAGCAGATCCCTGGCCTCTGCACTGAGGGCAGTAGGGGAGACAGATACAGGGGGTGCTGTGCTTGGCGCGAAGGAGATATGCTCCCTAACATGGGAGCAGCCACGGACGGGGAAATGTGAGCAGCTGGTAGGGGGAGATGGTGGTGTTGGTGATGGACTGCGATGTTTTTTGATCCAATATTGGCTCAGCCACCACCACAAGGAAGTCCTCACTGGAGCTGGAGTGCTCTTCTGTTGTTGTGGTGATCTTCTTACTGCCTCCAGTGGGGCTCAAATCACCCTCTCCACCACTGGGTACCTCCTCCTCCTCCTCTGCACTGAACCCAGTCAGGTGAGCTGCTACCCCTTCATACGTGGCACTGCCTCTTCCACTAGCCGGTGATGATGCTGTGGACAAGGATCACAAAGAGATTCACATTAGTCATCCGCTTATACTTGGCACATGGGTGTCATCACAACACATCACAGAGCAAGCATATACATCATTTTGACAGCAGGTACATAGAATTTACACATATGTGTACAAGGCACTTGCCAATTTGCCAGTTAACAATTGTTCCCAGACACATAATGACATGTGCTACATCGGTTAGATTAATCTCAAATTACACTACCACCATGTCAACTACCCCACTATGTTACAGGTGGCCTGATCTGTAATGCTCCTGGTGGTGTTAAGTCATGGCATACCTGTCTCATCACCTGCAAGTGAGTCTTGAATTGACACTGCAAATGGGATGCACATGTGTCAATTGTGACATGGTGTACCCCCTGCAATCACAAGTCAAAATCATGTGCACCTTTGTTTTTGACGTAACCAGTCAAATGGTCAGGCTGCAATACAGCAAACTTCCATATTCCTAACATGACTCATTTCACATAGTTAACAGTGATTGTCTGCATGTGTCCAGTGTCTTAGGTCCACTGCTGTCAGATCACTGATCTGAATGTTACGTTGGGACATTAAGGCCGTAGGCCTAGCCAGGGTGAGAGTTGAATGGCCCTTGTCTCAGCTATGGAGGGTTTTGATGAGATTACTCCGGAGATCAGGCACATTATATACAGCTCACCATTTAAAAATGTGAAGAATGTTAAACACACTTCCAAAAACTAAGACAGCATCCTCACAATGCTTACTGTGACACACTATGCCACTGGCCTGTCTGGCTGCACCGTCTGTACGGACTCTTGGCACAGGATCTGTACATCTCATGGTTCCAGTCAGCACCCTGCCCAGATCCTGTCTATGTTGCTTATGTCCACATCTGTATGTGCCAAGTCAGCAGGTCCCTTATATGGTAGACACAAAGGGCACAAACCATAAAAGTCATATGAAACCAAACAATGACTTTATGACTTTTGTTTTTCAAAAATGACATTTAGGAGTAGCCAAGGTTTAAATCTAAAATGTAATCTTGAATGCCATTTCAGAGTAACACAAGTGGTAACTTTAGGATTTGGTATCAGATTGGCTATAGTGAAATGGGCACAAATAATACACTTTGAAAAAGTGCCATTGCTCTAGTTTCCCCTCAGAGTATGTGAGCGAACAGGTGAGTGTTGATGCACATTTCAGATCTCACAGGCTGTTAGTAATGCAGCGTGCAGATGGATGACCAAGCGACAAGTATGCATATTTAAGGGATGATGCACACATGTCAACAGTTGTGATTGTGAGCCAACAGACATACATTAGATGTGTAGCCAGGTTTCCAACAGTGACTACCTGTGTCTTTCAAAGATTGTCACAGATTCTGACACATCGATGTGCTCATGTGAATGTGGAAAGTGGTACCTCACACACAGACATGTGATAGGCCAGTGTCTCAGATGGCCTGGGTTGGCATACCTGTCCTTGGCCTATGGGATACATCGGATCACACAGAGCACTACGGCTGGCGCAAAAGATTTTGCACACTGATCTATTTGACTTGACAGAGGCATACACATTGGTATCACTTGCTGGCAAGAATTGCAGCATTGTATACGCACACCTGTGTGCTGCAATTGCAACTTAACGCACATATATGTTTGTTACACAATGAGTACAGTTCATATATCACTCATTGTGATGACCTATGTCAGCAAATAGCATCACTCATGATGTTAAAGTCCATGCACATGTCGTATATTGTGCTGATCACATGAACATGGGACTACAGACACTACCCAGGACATGAGTCACCCACATGTCACAGATTGAAAGTGCCACACTGGGCATCTGATGATCATGGTGCTTAGTCAGCTTTTTAGATAGAACTGTTGGTCTGGCTGACGAGAGGGACAGCAGGCTGAGGGAGTACAACATGCATGTTGGACATATGTGTGCGCCATGGCATAAACTCACCCCCTCCTTGCTGCTGTCTGGCCTTCAACTCCACATCCAGGTCCAGGAAGACCACCGCCAGGATCCTTAGCATGTGGGGGGTCAGGGCCTGGTGTCCGCCCCTCTTGCGTGGGGGTGACAGGCACAGCTTCACCCATGCAATCCTCCTGGTCAAGTCATGTAGATCCTGCCAACTCTTCTGGCAGTGGCGGTCACGGTGTCTGAAGATCCCCACGGCTCGGACTGCCCACTGCCTAGAGGATGGTCAGCCGTAGCTCGGACTTCCGATGGGAGTTGACCTGTAAGGATGACATTGTGACAGACCATTAGTCCGCATGGTACATGTGTCCGAGTCACACACATATCCACCTTAATCATGGTCAGAATGACATGACTGGACAAGTGGTATCACGGGCAGTTGTCCATTTTGCAACTATCACTCCAAACCATTAGAATAGTACTGAGAAGTCAAGCCCCATACACACACTTCTACAGCAGGGTACGTGGCCAGAACACAAATCTACAGAATACAAAACTCACATGAACTCAGTTTGCATGCTTGCCCTTGGGAATTCCACTGCTAGTGCATGGTATGACACATGAACAAAGTAAAGGCATTGGAATCAACACTTGCCTGCTCCTCTGGTTTGCCATACAGCTGGCTGCACACTGGAAGGAGGCTGTCTAGCAGGGCCTGGTTCTCTTTCTCTGTGAAGGCAGGGACCCTCTCCAATGTACCGCCATTTTAGCTCCCAGAGGAGCTTGAAACAGCAGCTTTGAGATGGTGAGGTGCAGCAAAGATGCAGGTAGTGCGGGCAAGTGAGGACTGTAGGGAACATCCAGACTTATTTGTGTGCAGCAGAGACGGACTCAGTTCCATGCGTCCAAAGCGATAGTTCCGAGTCCATCGCATTATCCAAATCAGACCAATCCATTACATTGCTAGCATCCAACATGGCTACTGCGACGTTCAAAATATCAAACCTGTCCTCTATTGACTTAGATACAAAGGTGGTGGAAGCAATCCAAAGCATATTGCACGCAAGTCGAGCACAAAACGAAATGCGCGTCTGTCTCGTTGACGACTAGCAGCCAATGAATGTGTATGAATTGTTTCGGATGCGGCCAACGCGTCCTTTGAAAACTCACCCGTGTTGTTCACCATGACGACCAACAGCCAATGGATGCGTATGAATCGTATTGGATGCGGACAACGCGTTCTTTCAAAACTCACCCACGTCCATCACCATGACGACAAACAACCAAAATATGCGTCTGCATCGTTTCGTATGCGGACAACACGTCCTTTGAAAAGTCACTTGTGTCGTTCACCATAACAAACAACAGCCAAAGGATGTGTCCGCATCAATTCGGATGCGACAATGCATCCTTTGACAACTCACCCTTGTTGTTCAACATAACAAATAACAGCCAAAGGATGCAAGGGAAATGGTTTGCATACGGCTAACATGTCCTTCCACAAATTGGTCAGCAGGGCAGGCAGTGGTGTAAATCTTCATGTTCTGGTGCATTACATGTGTGGGGACAGTGAGAAATCTGTAAGTTTGGACATAGGACTTGATATCTCACCCTCAGACGATAAGCCAACCTTGAGGGGCACATAACACACTGTTTGTGTGGCCCATCACAACATTGAGGGTACACTTCCCAGGACACCCACCGAGGATTGGACGCTGACCCAGGGGATCATTGTTGAAGACGTGTTGTGGCCACACATGTTCATTGCTATGGTGGAGTGTGTGGCCCAATGTGCATTGTTTGAATTTTATGTCTGTAACTCAACTGTGTCTGGGTTCTGTACTACACTGTCACTTTGTAATGTGTGGACCACAATGTTTGGCTGCCACGTAAACCTGCGTCTGTCATGTGAGCTCCTGTTGTGTCTACATTTTTTAGCCACTGGGTCATTCCAGAATACTGTGGGAACTGCTGGAGGAATGTCACAGACCATGTTCAGCCATGTGCTTCGGGATGTGTTGTTGGCATCAATACGTTTCCTGGACGTGTACATCAAGTTCCCAACACCTAGGCAGTTGACTGACATCAATGGGGGTTTCTACACATTGGGGCGTGTGCCACATGTAATTGCCTCTATAGATGGAACACATGAGGGTTTTTGGTCCCACCACATGACAATGAACATACCTACAGGAATAGGAAGCACTACCACTCCATTAATGTCCCGGTGGTCTGTCTGGCAGACACGCTGATCTCCCATGTCTGTGCACATTTCCCAGGATCAGCACATGATGCATATATCATGAGGAAATGTGCCATCCCCCAGTTTATGTCTCGGCTGGAACCTGAGCGTGCCTGGCTTGTTGGTAGGTCATGGTGTATGTCAATGTTGTGTGGGGCTTGCATGTGAGATAGTACTCTGTTTTCAGACAACAGAAGTATTTTCTGTGTTCAATGTAGGAGACTCTGGATACCCCAACCTGCCGTGGCTGCTGACATCACACCAGAACCTTTTAACCCCTGATGAGGTTTGTTGCAATGAGGCACCTGGTAGGACCAGGATAGTGGTTGAGTGCACATTTGGATTCTTAAAGACCCAATTCCGCTGCCTGAAACATATTGGAGAAGCCCGCCAATATTCACCATTGAAGGTGTGTTGTATCATCACTGCATGTTGCATGCTCCACAACTTGGCTGTGAGGAATGCGCTACCAATCATACAGGATGACGGAGACCAGCAGCCACTAGCTAGGGAGGATCTAGGACTCGGACATGTTGCCAGTGAGGATGAGGAGGAGGAGGCAGATTTACGGTGGCAGCTCATCCACAACCTCTTCACAAGAGTGTAAGTTTGCAATGAGAGGAGGTGACAAACCCTTTGGTTGCATTCAGTGTGTCTGGTTTAAAATATGTTTTAATGCGTATGAGTGTATGCTATTCAACATGTTCATCTGAATTGTTTGAGTCTAGTCATTAGTTTGGTTCACAGGTACAGTGCTATAATGAATTCTAGCTTGTGTTCACAGTGATAAATATTTTGTGGATCTGATTAGTTTCTTGAAGGTGTGTGCAAATGATTGATAAGTTACTGACTGTTCTATGTTTCTACTTCCCAGGGTCCTTGAGATGTCATCTGGAGACTTGTGACCTCCCAGACCCATGATGCAGTGACACATTGCAAGATTGAAACTGATCCTGAATCCAAGCTACACACTGGCTTAAGACCTAATGCTACATTTATGTTCATTTATATATTTTGACACAGTGTGATGTGATCTTGTATGAGGGCACCATGTTGTGCATGTAGAATAAACTGTACTACACATTGAGGTGTGCCTTGTAAGTTGTCACACAGCCAAGTTTGAACTGCGTGCTTTACATGTGCCCTGATGATCTGTGTATCTGACCCTGGTTGTTGTTCAGTGACGGCTCCTCCATTGGGAAGTGGGGGTGTCGCCCCCTGCTTTCTCGCAGTGCGAGAAGCAAAAACATATAATGGAAAAAAATTCCATTTTATGTTTCTGTTTCTAGCACTGTGAGAAAGCAGAAGTGCCTGATTGGGGGTGGGCCGGTCAACGGTCCTGCACAAGAGCAGGGGAGAGTGGCTTGCCCAATGTTGTGATTGGCTTAGGGGAGGGGAGGGAGGCTGCTGGCTGCTTTCTCTTTCTGCAGTAAAGCAGCAGGAAAACGTGGGAATTGGGACCCGGCTGTACATTGTTGGAGGTCACCTTAACAGAGCTGAGGCATTGCGGTACTCGGGAGAAGGTACATATTATTTTAATTTAATTAAATCCCTCCCTCCTCCCCCACCCATGACCCCCCTCCCAGTCATGCCGGCCGCGACAGGGAGGAGGGTGTGTGGAGCAGCTGGGCAGAGAATCCATTCAGTGCGTGAGTGCTGTCCTTGCTTTCTTTCTTCACCCGTCCCCGTTACTCCTGCTGGTGTGCGCTGCTTCTTGCACTGTTCGAGATGGTGCCAGCCTGCCTCCCGCTCATGGTGCCAATGGGCAGGGAGCTCGTGGCTGCCTTGGGTACCTAGGTACTGCTTGCACCAGGAGCGAAACACCCATTGGGCTCACGCGGCTTCAGCCCCCCCCGTCATGTGTGTCAGCCCGGGCTGACAAAGCTTCGCGGGCTGGCGACGTCTAATTGCAGCCGCACCCGAGTACTTCACACGTCTGTTAAAGGCCATTTACTTGTAAATGAGACTGGTATTATGTTTTCACCCCTTTTTCAGCCCCTCCTCCCCCCCCCCCCCACCCCCCCCAGAAATTTGGCTCTTGTTGCCCGCCTGGCTTGCACCGACCGAGAGCTCCGCTTGACACAGCTAGGGCGGGGGTCCTGTGCACCCTGATACCATGCATACTTTTTTCATAAAAGCTCAACTTTCCTACAAACAAACTCTGAGCCCTCCTAGTGCTCCGGGATAATGGAACCGAGATCCCGCCTCCTCCCTCTTGCCTCACCCGGCTCTCTCTGCGTAGAACGTGGCTGCTGGGCAATGCTCAGGTTGTCAATCCTGAGGGCTCTCCGTGTGTGTGAGCGTGTGTGTGTGGGCTGCTGGGGTTTGTGTAACAGGGAGTGGGGTGAGAGAGGCACCGGGGAATTTTACTTGTTCCTTTTTCTAGGCCTGGACTTCAGTAAAAGATGAGGTTTAGAAGGGCGAGTAACGGGACATGCTAGCACAGCTGAACGAGGTGCAGAGTCCTGCCAGGAAGGGACAGGGTGTGCGGTGGGAAGGAAAGAAGAGGTGGAGAGAGAGGAGACTATAATGAAAAGTAGGAGAGTAACGGGGATTAGAGAGAAGAGAAAATAAATAGCGCCAAGGAAACTGTAGGAAGGTGAAGGGCAGAGAGCGAGAGAGTGAGAGAAAAGAGAGAAAGCCGTATAGATGGAACAGAAACATACAGACACCTAGGAAGAGAAGGGGGGCAGGGGAGTTAGAGGCAGGTGGCGACTGTAGGAGAGTAGGGTCTGCTATCCTATGGTCAACCCAAATTTTTGCTTTTTGCTTCACTGGTTTATGACTTAATGTGGCTGTGGGCCTGCTAATCAGACCCACAGCCTGCTGTTCTCTCTCTAAATTGTTACCCATGTACTTTAGGTGCATAACGGCATTGGAACTGGTTCACCTTATTGGCCCCTGTAACAGTGTACCCAGGTACCCAGGGCATAGGTGCTTCCAAGGCCTACCAGGGGCTGCAGCATGTATTGTGCCACCCCTGGCCTGGCCTCCATATTTGACACAACTGGCTGATCACTCAGCTGGGGTAAGTCGGTGTAACCACCCCTTACTTAGGTGTAGTATGCCTATACCTAACCTAAAATGGACACATATGTCCCTATTAGTCACTCCTATGGAAGGCCTCATCAATCCTGGAGGCAGAGTGCTTGGGAATATGTGAGATAGTGCTCTGGCATGAGCTGAGCCTGTCTGCAGCTTTCGGAACCATGTCCTTTAGCTGTTTCATGATACTGCCATACCATATACTCTTAAGTGCATTATGAACCTCGCGGTTAAATGCTATCTTTGGTTTGGCTTTATCAAAACATGTCGAGTAAGGTGTCATACGAATTGGAATACTACCCCCTCGCCAGTTCTGGTGACGGGGGTAGCATTCCACCCTTCTAGAGGGACACGACATGTACCTAACCTGAACCCCGGTTAAAGTTAAACAGAGCCTTAGCATCACAAAATGGATGCTGCCACCACAGACACAAGTCTGACCTCCTGCTGCTGGGAGTCCTTCCAGCGAGAGCAGCTTGGACAAAGGGTTTCCTGCCTTAGGAGGTGCTAGCACCACCCCAGACAGGATTTTGTGTATTGGGTAGGACAGGGCTGAATAGAATCAGACATGCCTGGGGCACACAAGGTGTCCCTGTGCATAGGCCAGTTCAAACCGGTGCTGGGGCTTTCCATTCCCAGTCCTGGCGTGAAACTGGACAAAGGAAAGGGGGTGTAACCACCCCCTTCCTGGTTCCACCCAGAGGAGGGACCTAGTAGGTGATCCGGCCCCCCAGATTCGAATAAGAGTGGGAGCTGTGTCCTGAGACTTCAGATCATTCTGAATCATTTTGAAACTAAGAAGACGACTGGACTTCGACATTCTGCTGCACAGAAGACTGAAGAGCATCTCCCTTGTGGCCTAGGAGTGGCCACCCTGTGAACACAGGCACCATCCAGCAACTCAACGTCTGCTTTGCCGCCGCCTCCCACCGGAGCCCGAGCCCAGAGCCTGACAAGACCCAGACTCCCAGACTTCTCACAGCCCGATCCACAGTCTCTGCAGAGAAGGGACCCGTGGATGCACCGAGAGACGTGGGACCGGACCTCTTGAAAGACCCCCGAGAAGCTGACTGCGCAGTATCCGAGGCACCCTCGATGCTGTGCTTTGGGGTTTGAGAAGCCCCAACCTCGAGCAGCCCTTGCACCGAAGATCAGCCCCCCAGCATCTCCACGATCTGCGTGGGGCCCTTTTGCACTGTGCCACTTGATGAGCCATCTCGGCCACTTGCCACGTGGCTAGCGGCCATCTTGGCAACGAAAATGACAAACTATACCACTGGTCTGGTTGCTCCAGATTGGCCCTTGCTCCCCTGAAAAGGAGCACCCGCTCTGACCTTGCTGGTCCGAGTGAGAAGCTTGAATCACTTCCTGCGTGGCTTGCTTTAGCCAAGGCCTGTTTGCTTCAATCAAGTTGCCGACACCGCCAACAGCGAGAGCCTACGTGGGACAGCTCGTGACCGACTCCTGGACGTCCTTGACCTCTTCGTGTCCACGTGGCTGCAGAGACAATCTTCACGACATCGCCTGTTTGCACCCAACATCGCCTGGTTCCTTCCTGGTTCCACGGTAGTCACTGGCTAGTGACTTTGAACATTGTCCCCTCTGCTTTCAGGTCTTCACCTCTTCAGATCCACCCTTGGATCCACCGGAACTCTCCACATCTAGCCGCCTGCAGCATCTTCAGCTCCATGCACCATCGACCTGCGTGACGAAACCCGACACTACTTCGACCCTGTGCACCCGCTTCCTGTGGATGAGGTAACTCAGCAACGCCGGTGTTCCCACACTGGTATACACCTCTAGTGTCTGTGTCTAAAGTTTCATCCTTCTAGGTCACTCGGAAGGTTCCTTAATAACTAACTTTGTAACTTTTACGCACCATTGACATTGCATTGGTATTGCGTGCACTTTCCGCACTGCACCCGAGTCCCGCGGGCCTTTCCCGACTTCTTCACTGCTAGTCCCGAACAGTTCCAGCGATTCCCCAGGCCCTAGGCCTCTTCACTTTCCCCATAGTGGTTCTTATACCACTATTTTAGTATATGGTTTAGGTGGCCCCTAGGGCTCATCCATAATTGTGCAACTTTTGTATATATAAACTGTGTTTTGTTTTAACGCATTTGCTTCTGTGCTCATAAAGAGTATCAGGGTTATTTGTAGAAATAAATCTATATATATTTTCAATATATATCTGTGTGGTGTCCTTTCATTTGGTATTCAAGGGATTGTGTATGGTAAAACAGCTTGCTTCACATGCCTTTACAGAGTTTAGCCTAAGACTGCTTAGTCCATGCTACCCCTAGGATAGCTTGTCTATAAGGTTGACTTTACAACCTGCACCATAAGGGTTACTTGGCATGGTACAAGGTGATCACTAGAACTAGTGAGCATCATATACCAGGCCAACTTCTCACATTGGTGACAGCGGTGGGATTTGAGCTTGCTGTTGTTTTACCATTACAGTCTTTGAAAGTATCATTTGAAAGATCATACAGGTACCTGACAGGTACACTAAAACAAGACTAGATATACTTAAGTTCTACTGAACTTAGTTGTTGTAGAGGATAGGGAGTAGCACACCCTGACTACAACTACTAGATAGGTTTGGTAGGAAAACACAAGTGTAGGTAGATTGCAACACATCCACCACACTAGAACAATGTCTGGAGCAGAGGGATCCACTGGACCCATCTCTGTTGAGAGTGACCCTCCAAGGGCACCATCCAAATTTGCTATCTTTCCATTTAAGGAACTGAGGCAACTGTGTTCCATGAGAGGAATCAAAACAGGTCCTACTCCTACAGCAGGACACCTCAGAGAGCTTTTAGACCAGTCTGAAGCTCTAAAGAACTCTAAACCAGGCCCCTCAGGGACTGGTGATGGAGGTTCTCCTTCTGAAGAAGAAAACACTGATGCCCCTGCCCCTGTTATCCACATAGATGAGGAAGACCAGGTCACTGGAGATACTCAGCCAGAGGATGAGGAAGAAGAGGAGGAGGAGGAGGAAGAAAGTGGGTCTGATGATGAGAGAAATAGCCAGGTGTTAGTCAGCAGGCTTAACCAGGCTAACTTAAGCTTATTTGGGACTGAAGGTGGGTCCAACCCATTCAGACCCCCAAATGGACTTAACCAGGAGCATAGGAGGAGGAGGAATCACTCAGGTGAATCCAATACTTCCCATGTTTCTAGAGGTTCTCATGGCAACTCCAGAAGGGAGCTGACTAGCCCTCAGAGAAGGGAACATGAGGCCAAAATGAGAGAGGCTGAACTTAGGATCCAGAAGCAAGAATTAGAAGTTGCCCTGGCCAAAGAGAAACTTGCTAGAGCAAGGCAGCCTAGAGAGAGTGGATTAGGATCCACTGGTGGCAGCAATATCCCTAAGGATAAAGACAGGTCCTATGATAATAGAAACCTGAGTAAGATTGTGCCCCCCTACAAAGTTGGGGATGACATCCACAAATGGATGACTGCACTTGAGAGAGCTTGCAAAGTATAGCAGGTCCCTCAGGATCAGTGGGCAGCAATCTTGTGGCTCTCCTTTGAAGGTAGAGGCCGAGACAGACTCCTCACAGTTAGTGATGGGGATTCTAGAAACTACCTGGTCCTGAAGAGTGCTCTGATTGATGGGTTAGGCTTAACCACTGAACAGTACAGGTTAATGTTCAGAGATACCCAGAAGACACAGACTCAGGACTGGTCTGAATTTGTTGAATGTGCCACTAAGGCTCTGGAGGGCTGGTTGCTGGGAAGTAAGGTTACAGACTATGAAGGATTGTACAATTTGCTTATGAGAGAACAGATTTTAAATAACTGTCAGAACCAGCAGTTGCATCAACATTTGGTTGACTCAGATCTAACCTCTCCCCAAGAATTGGGAAAGAGGGCAGACAAATGGGTTAGAACCAGAGTTAAGCAAAAGAACCAGAACCAGAACCAGGGTGGTGACCAAAAGAAAACAGACCAGAAGGGTGGGGAGCAGAAAGCTAAAGACCAGAAGTCTTCAACAGGGCCCCAAACTAATACTGAGGGTGGGTCCCAAACTTCCAAGAAGAAGTAGAAAGAAGGTCAAAGAAAACCCTGGTGTAGCTTTTGCAAAAACACCACTCACTGGACAAGTGATTGTAAAAAGGGTGGAGCCCCCAACACTGCAGCCCCTAAGGCACCTGCACCCATTAGTACAGTTGGCAGTGTTGGTCCACAGACTAAGGGGGTAGTGGGTATCACCTTGGGAACTGAGGGAGATTCTGACCTAGTCAGAATCCCCACACAGGCTGTTCTGATTTGTGATGGAGAGATTGATTTTTCCCCTACTGTCAGTCGCAATAATTTGGGCAAGTACAGACAGACACCTTTGATTAATGAAAAAGTGGCTCAAGCATACAGGGACACATGTGCCAGTGTCACAATGGTGACACCTAGCTTTGTGGACCCTGGACAATACATACCAGGTGATAATTACCTGGTGACCAATGCCAGTAATGTTACTACTACACATAGTGTGGCAATTGTTAACTTTTCCCGGGGAGGGGTAACTGGCCTAAAAAGAGTTGTGGTTAGTGCTGATCTCCCAGTAGAATGTTTGTTGGGCAATGACCTGTAGAGCTCTCTATGGTCAGAAGTTGAGTACAGGACTCATGCAGAGATGTTAGGGATATCATCACATGTCCTTGCTGTGACCAGGTCACAGGCCAAAAAGTGCCTCTCTGAACCTCAGGTCTTGGATCCTGGAACAATGGACCAAGTACCTTCCAAGACAAGGAACAGGAGGGTAAAGGCTGTGCCTTCCCAAATGCCTACAAGTGAGGATCAGCCTTCACGGGAAGATGATTCTGAGACCCCTGAAGGAACTGTCCCTTTAGAGCTTGAACCTGATCAGGTTGAGTTTCTGGGGACAGGGGGACCTTCTAGGGCAGACTTGGGGCAGGCTCAGCTATCCTGTCCCTCTCTTGAACCCCTCAGACAGCAGGCTGCTGCTGAGGCTGCTGGGAATGCTCAAGGTACCCATAAGGTTTATTGGGATGATGGGCTCCTTTATTCAGAGGGTAGAGACCCAAGCCAGGTACAACCAGGAGGTTGGTCATACCTCTGCAATTTAGGGGCTTCCTTCTTACATTGGCACACGATATTCCCTTAGCAGGACACCTAGGCCAGAACAAAACATGGGACAGACTTGTCTGTCACTTTCACTGGCCTCACATGTCAGAAGATACAAAGGAGTTTTGTCGCTCCTGTGTAACCTGCCAAGCAAGAGGCAAAGCAGGTGGTACCACAAAGGCCCCCCTGATACCACTACCTGTGGTGGGGGTGCCCTTTGAAGGGGTAGGGATTGACATTGTTGGACCAATGGATCCCCCTACAGCATCTGGGCACAGATTCATACTGGTGGTGGTGGACCATGCCACCAGGTACCCAGAGGCAATTCCACTTAGGACCACAACAGCTCCTGTTGTGGCCAGGGCCTTACTTGGAGTTTTCTCCAGAGGGGGGGTTCCTAAGGAGGTAGTATCTGATAGAGTTGCAAACTTCATGTCAGGATACTTGACAGCTATGTGGAAGGAATGTGGTGTCAACTAC
Source organism: Lissotriton helveticus (assembly GCF_964261635.1). Taxonomy (NCBI): domain Eukaryota; kingdom Metazoa; phylum Chordata; class Amphibia; order Caudata; family Salamandridae; genus Lissotriton; species Lissotriton helveticus. The sequence goes on along the minus strand of NC_136061.1, from coordinate 607,018,451 downwards.
AAGTTCACCACTCCCTATCATCCACAGTGCAATGGGCTTGTTGAGAGATTCATAATGAACATAATGAATCCGGAAATTCGACTCGCCATTGCGAGTTCGATCGGTACACCGCCAGATTCACTCAGCATCGGGTAAGTGTACTTCACAGATCGCGGTAGTAACTTGATGCAGATCTGCCCCGCCGCCGAATGCCAATACTAATTGCTCCTTTCTATCCTGCCCGACAGACATCGCTGGGCCACGAGTCTTCTGAATTAACGTTCCCCATTGTGGAACGTGTCTCGAACGCACCAACTGGGTGAGTCATGTCTCGTCCTGTATATACTGTGTCGATAATCTTTGCTACAAAGTCGCTCTTGTGACCCATGATTTGTGCTCTTTCACAGACACAGCAACGAGTTTCTTCCCAATTAAACCTGACCATTTATGATTGATTTTTGGAACAACAGGTAATGCCTCCTTGTTGGTAATTTTCCAGCCACTCTCACCATCGCGTGACCGTTTTTTTCTAATCGCTCCTACTTAACAATTAGATAGGCTACTCTCGCTTTATAAATAAGGGTACCCAAAGTGTCCCTGTTAACCGCTATGCCCCAATGAGATTGATTTATATTTATGAGTAAAAAAAAAATGTTGTCATGAAATGGCGCCACTAAGTGCTCGCAATAAGCTTTTCCCTCTTAATCAATGTTTCCCTCTACCGTCAGCCAATGTATAGATTAGTGTGCTACCTGTCGCTTCTGTAATTTGATGAAATAACCACACAACTTGACTTAGCAATAGTAATTTAAACTTGTATATATTTAATAGGTTGCCTGCCCCGTTACACGTCCTGATGAAGACCCCATTGCAAGGATAGTATCAATACCTGCGCAGTTCAGAGGGTCCAAACGTCGACAACCACTTGTTTTTCGATGTCAACTCCATGTCCTAACTGTCCATTAATTGAACTCTGTGGAGTATGACTCTTGTAAATACACAACCTGAACTTTTTTGTCCGTTATCTTGTACGTAATATGTAACTCTTTTTACTCATTACTTCCAATTGATTGATTATTCTGTCACTCAATTTCCTTCCCTATCACATTGCCCTCACTTGATATCACCAACCCCCCCTCCCCCCTCCCTTCTTGGGGCACTGTTAAACCACTTGTTTATTGTTCAAATGTGATAGATGCAATATTTTTTTCCCATTGTGATTAAAACAATGTGGACGGATTCATTTTCTGTGTGATTTTATTATTTATATTCTTTCATATCAATTGTCTGTTTAGGCTGGGACCCCCTCCTCTTAGTACTTAGCAAACCCAGGTCCCAGTGACTACAGTTGGGTCAAACCCCCCTCTTTATACACTACTTCGAGCAGACGCTGGTCTGCGAGGTTCGTTCTCTTTCCAATTAAGTTGGATTCAGCACACAATGGTAGAGAGGGAGCTTCTTTCATATTCCGAGGATTACATCGATAGACTTTTAGAAAACCCTGACAATTTCTTTATCTCAACCAATATTCCAACTATTGACTTTACATTGAAAGACAAAATCTCCCGACTGGAGCGGTTGGAGAAGAAATTGGTCCGCTCCAGGTGGCATGGACACCTTCTGACAAGGTACCTCAAAGAAAATATTATTCCAGTCGGATTACAAATCAAGATAGAACCAGCAATATTTGTAGAAGTGCCCAAATTCAAAGAGGGTTTCAGCCACGTCGCTAATAATTGCTCCCATCATTGGATGGTGCTGGGCGTGGAGACGGCCACTGAGCAAGTCCATCTGATCACTGCTGAAATCAAGACCCTGAAAGCCGAGATAGCAGCCGATGCCAATTTTGCCAGCGCAAAGGAAACCTTGACTAATCTTGAGGCATCTCTCAAAGATTTCGACTTGACCACTCAGAACCGTAAGTTAGAAAAACTAGCCCGTGATATACGGTTGTATGATAAGAAAAAGACTTATACTTACTTACAGGACGACTACTTCCGCCAAGATAACCAGGGGCGTTTTACAAACCGTGGACGTGGGCCATACAGGGGAAGACGCAATTACCAAACTTTCTCTGACTCATCCTACAGCTCTGAAGGTGAACAGGAACAACCCGGCCCTAGCTACCAGTACAACTACCCAGACTACGGACACTACCCGCAACAACAGCAATATAACCCTTTTTTAGGCCAGCGCCAAGCACCATGGCGCCCTTCGCGAGGCAGGGGCAACAACTGGCAACGAGGCCAACAACGGGGACCTCAACCACATACAAGCAACTGGGATGGAGGGCGTGGCCAACCTCCAAAGCAGGTCCAATTCCAGTCGGAACAACATGGAGAACGAACAACTCGCAACAAAACCTACATATGGTAAAGACACTGGACGGGCACTTTGCGCCAAAACTTTTGGGAGGAGCACCACCAACAAGCACGAGCCCCGTGGTCAACATATCCAAACACAGGCTGAGCGATGATGAGGTCAAAATACTGGGCAAAGGGCTATCATACGTCCCCACCAACAACCCGGATAATTTCACCATCCGCGCAGAGCTTTTTCAATTTTTCCGTAAGATCAGGTTAAAATATTTCTTCCGGAACTCTGGACCACGTACTCAACCATCACTGACCGGTCTGAAACCCCCATCCACCTTTGTTCCATACACTGGTACAATGTCTCACAAGATTCTGGCTTACGAATCGGTAGTATGGCGAGATGTGCAACAACTTTTGATTACCAAACCGTTTGTCAAGTATAATACCAGCAAGAATGAGAAGATGGCACTACAATCACTTGCTCAGAATGACCAAGTTGTGATCAAACCCGCGGACAAAGGCGGCGCCATTGTTGTTCAGGATCTATCCTCCTACGAGTCGGAAATCTTTCGCCAATTAAATGATGGAGTGAGCTACCAACAACTGCGCTCTGATCCATCTAAATCCATTGCTCTGGAAATCCTAGAAATAACTCAAGCAGGACTGGATCAGGGATTCTTATCTTCAACTGAATTCCAATTTTTGAATCAGGAACATCCCCGTCTGGCGACAATTTACACCATACCGAAGATTCATAAGAACATGGAGAACCCTCCGGGTTGTCCTATTGTGTCCGGGTGCGGCTCTATCCTCGAGCCCCTGGGCAAATACATTGATTTCTTTTTAAAACCATTGGCTGAAGCTACCCCGACATATCTGCGGGACACTATGCATACGATCAATTTCATTGAGAATTCACCCTTTGATCCGCAACACCAAAGATTGGCCACATGCGACGTGGTATCACTTTATACGTCAATCCCACAACAAGAAGCACTTACCGTAATAACACGATGCCTACAGCACCGACCAACACCAATGCAGGTGCCTACGGAATTCATTGTGGCTTTACTACGGATAGCCATGACAAAAAACTTCTTTGTGTTTAGAAATAAATTCTACGTCCAGACGTCAGGAGTAGCGATGGGGGCTCCTTTCGCGCCTGATGTGGCGATTTTATACATGGCGGCTTTTGAGGAAGACACTATAATCAATCAAGCCAATCCATTCAGAGATCAGCTTGGTCTCTGGATGCGATACATTGACGATATCCTTTTAATTTGGAATGGTGATTCAGAAGAATTATTGTCTTTTTTCACCTGGCTTAATCTTCAGTCTGAATTTCTCAAATTCACCATCCAGTCTGATAACCATACGATAAACTTCCTTGACTTAACTATCTATGAGAATTCAGGAAGGTTACTCACAAGACTCTATCGAAAACCGGCAGAGAGGAACTCGCTACTACACTATGAGAGTCATCATCCGAGAGCCCTCCGGGACAACTTGCCCTTTGGGCAATTCCTACGCATCCGTAGAAATTGCTCAAACAGAGACGACTACCTCACTGAAACTGAGGAACTTTCAAATCGACTAATGCAAAGAGGATACCCCAGACGCCTGGTCAAGAAGTCACGCAAAAGAGCTTGGTTTTACCCACGTGATGAACTATTGTCTCCCAAGAACAACAAGGATCTACCAGAAAACAGGATCGTATGTGTTACCACATTTAACACTAAGAGTAACAAAATCAAAAGAATAATTAATCACCACTGGGACTTAATATCGGACGACATTGACCAACCTGCCACACCTCTGCATGCATTCAAGAAAGCGAAGAGTGTCAAAGACCTTGTGGTGCGCTCTTTTTTAGCGACTCCTGAAGACCCCACTATCACCACTTTATGGAACCTGCCTCCGGTGATTGGCCATTTCAAATGTGGAAACTGTAAGGCCTGCGACACTACCATCCAAACAAAGGAATTCGTATATCGCAATAAGCAAATTCGACTAAAAACTCATACTAATTGCAACTCCACTAACATTATCTATGCAATTATCTGTCCGTGTCAATTGATCTACATAGGCCAGACACAACAGAAAGCTAAAGTGAGAATGTTACAACATATGAGTAGAATCAGATGCCAGGTACAAGGTGCCCCCCTAGTTGAGCATTTCACCACAGCATCTCACCCCCCAGAAAGTTTTAGATGGGTGGTGATTGAAAAAGCGTTCCTGGGACCCCGGGGCGGTAACATCTCCAATATCTTAAATACACGTGAATTAAAATGGATGTTTTTCTATGATTCTATTGAAACTGGTCTCAATGAGCACGATAGTTCCTTTTCTCAACTGGCCACTCTGCCTTAAAACGTCCATTCAGCATACAATGTACTGGTGTGGCCTATACCCTCATGTGAGAGGTACGTCTCATCAACCTGTGTGTCTGCATCACCACACTTATGAGTTCTTCTAAAATTCTGTTAACTCACGCTGCATTGTTTGGCCTATACCCTCATTTGAGAGGTACGCCTATACCCTCATTTGTAAGGTGCGTCCCACGGACCGGTCGGTTTCATCGTAGTGCCTATGAGTCTATGTAAATTGTGGTAACTTATGCTGCATTTGTTGGCCTATACCCTCTTGTGAGAGGTACGCCTTCACTAGATTGAATGTTTTTCTCGAGTGTATATGGTTTTTAACGATTGATTGAGGTCTTGTGGCAATTGCCACTCCAACAAGCTGATGCCACCATTATAAACTACTCAATCCCATGTCGATACGCTAGCACCAATTAAGCTGGTTCTCTTGAAATTTGGATTTTATATGCCAAATTATACCCATGTGTCTTAATGTGATTTAATAGACACCATCAGACCTTAGGGAATATTGAAATCGGTTCTCTTGAAATGATTAAATTTTTCATAAATCTTTTAATATGTATGATAATTCCTAGCACTATGACCACATGTGATTTCATAAATACCCTCAGATCCTGTGGGCATATAGCCGTTTGGTAATATCGCAACGTATTGGAGAGAATTCTCCTTTCCCTCCTCGTTTGCTAACCTATTACGAGTTTTCCAGTCACCATGATTACCATGGAACGCAAACTGAGTCCTTCCTCGACCTCAATGTGGGTGCGTCCCACCACGTGACCGAGTCTCCTTGGCAACAAAATGAATCCGGAAATTCGACTCACCATTGCGAGTTCGATCGGTACACCGCCAGATTCACTCGGCATCGGGTAAGTGTACTTCACAGATCGCGGTAGTAACTTGATGCAGATCTGCCCCGCCGCCTAATGCCAATACTAATTGCTCCTTTCTATCCTGCCCGACAGACATCGCTGGGCCACGAGTCTTCTGAATTAACGTTCCCCATTGTGGAACGCGTCTCGAACGCACCAACTGGGTGAGTCATGTCTCGTCCTGTATATACTGTGTCGATAATCTTTGATACAAAGTCGCTCTTGTGACCCATGATTTGTGCTCTTTCACAGACACAGCGATGAGTTTCTTCCCAATTAAACCTGACCATTTATGATTGATTTTTGGAACAACAGGTAATGCCTCCTTGTTGGTAATTTTCCAGCCACTCTCACCATCGCGTGACCGTTTTTTTCTAATCGCTCCTACTTAACAATTAGATAGGCTACTCTCGCTTTATAAATAAGGGTACCCAAAGTGTCCCTGTTAACCGCTATCCCCCAATGAGATTGATTTATATTTATGAGTAAAAAAAAAATTTGTCATGAAATGGCGCCACTAAGTGCCCGCAATAAGCTTTTCCCTCTTAATCAATGTTTCCCTCTACCGTCAGCCAATGTATAGATTAGTGTGCTACCTGTCGCTTCTGTAATTTGATGAAATAACCACACAACTTGATTTAACAATAGTAATTTAAACTTGTATATATTTAATAGGTTGCCTGCCCCGTTACACGTCCTGATGAAGACCCCATTGCAAGGATAGTATCAATACCTGCGCAGTTCAGAGGGTCGAAACGTCGACAACCACTTGTTTTTCGATGTCAACTCCATGTCCTAACTGTCCATTAATTGAACTCTGTGGAGTATGACTCTTGTAAATACACAACCTGAACTTTTTTGTCCGTTATCTTGTACATAATATGTAACTCTTTTTACTCATTACTTCCAATTGATTGATTATTCTGTCACTCAATTTCCTTCCCTATCACATTGGCCTCACTTGATATCACCAACCCCCCCCCTCCCTTCTTGGGGCACTGTTCAACCACTTGTTTATTGTTCAAATGTGATAGATGCAATATTTTTTTCCCATTGTGATTAAAACAATGTGGACGGATTCATTTTCTGTGTGATTTTATTATTTACATTCTTTCATATCAATTGTCTATTTAGGCTGGGACCCCCTCCTCTTAGTACTTAGCAAACCCAGGTCCCAGTGACTACAGTAGGGTCAAACCCCCCTCTTTATACACTGTGGAGAGATTCAACAAGACCCCGAAGGGCATGATCAAAGGATTACCTGAGAAGCTCAGGCGAAGATGGGATATCCTTCTGCCCTGCCTTCTGTTTGCTTACAGAGAGGTCCCTCAAAAGGGTGTTTGCTTCAGCCCCTTTGAATTGTTGTTTGGGCATCCTGTAAGAGGACCCCTATGTCTGGTGAGGGAAGGATGGGAGTTACCTCTCAAAAAGCCCAAGCAAGACATAGTAGACTATGTACTTGGTCTCCGCTCCAGGATGGCTGAGTATATGGAGAAGGCATCCAAAAACCTTGAGGCTAGCCAGGAATTACAGGAAGCCTGGCATGACCAAAAGGCTGTCCTGACTGAGTACCAGCCTGGACAGAAGGTATGGGTGGTGGAGCCAGTGGCCCCAGCAGCACTCCAAGACAAATGGTCTGGACCCCATACAATCCTTGAGAAAAAGGGAGAGGTTACCTACTTGGTGGACCTTGGAACTCCCAGGAGCCCCCACAGGGTGCTCCATGTTAACAGGCTGAATGCATATGTTGACAGGAGAGACATGGGCTTGCTCATGGCTACAGATGAGGGGCAGGAGGAAGAGAGTGACCCTCTTCCAGACCTGCTGACTCAGAATCCTGAGGATGGCTCAGTTGATGGTGTGGCCTTAGATGGCAGCCTCACTGAACATCAGCAACATGACTGTAGATAGGTTTTGCAGTCATACCGACATATGTTCTCCCTGACACCCAGTCAGACTAACTGGTGTACCCATGTGGTGGACACTGGTGATAGTCTTCCTGTAAAGAACAACATTTACAGGCAGCCTGACCATGTCAGAGACTGTATCAAGGCTGAGGTACAAAAGATGCTGGAATTAGGTGTCATTGAGTCTTCAGAGAGCCCCTGGGCTAGCCCAGTGGTTCTGGTCCCCAACCCTCACACCAAAGATGGAAAGAGAGAGATGAGGTTCTGTGTGGATTACAGAGGACTCAATGCTGTCACCAGGACAGATGCACACCCAATTCCAAGGGCAGATGAGTTCATAGACAAATTGGCTTCTGCCAAGTATTTGAGCACATTTGACTTGACAGCTGGCTACTGGCAAATCAGGTTAGCCGAGGAGTCTAAAGCCAAGACAGCATTTTCTACCCCCAGTGGGCATTACCAGTTTGTGGTGATGCCCTTTGGTTTGAAAAATGCCCCTGCCACCTTCCAAAGGTTGGTGAATCAAGTCCTTACTGGGTTGGATGACTTTTGTGCAGCATATCTGGACGATATTGCTGTCTTTAGCTCCACCTGGGAGGATCACCTGGTCCACCTGAAGGAAGTGCTAGAGGCTCTGCAAAAGGCAGGCCTCACTATCAAGGCAACCAAGTGCCAGATAGGGCAGAGTAAGGTTGTGTACTTGGGCCACCTTGTGGGTGGAGGCCAAGTTCAACCACTGGAGAGTAAGATTCAGACCATAAAGGAATGGACTCCTCCAAATACCCAGACTCAGATCAGAGCTTTCTTGGGCCTGACTGGGTACTACAGGAAGTTTGTTAAGAACTATGGGTCCATTTTGACTCCTCTTAATGATCTGACATCCAAGAAGATGCCCAAAAAGGTTCAGTGGACAGAATACTGTCAAAAGGCATTTGATGACCTGAAGAAGGCCATGTGCTCTGCACCTATCCTGAAGAGTCCTGACTACTCAAGAGAGTTTATTGTCCAAACAGATGCTTCTGAGCTGGGAGTGGGAGCTGTGCTTTCACAACTTAATGTAGATGGTCAAGACCAGCCCATTGCTCTCATTAGCAGAAGGCTGACCCCCAGAGAGAAACGTTGGTCAGCCATTGAGATGGAGGCCTTTGCTGTGGTGTGGGCCCTGAAGAAGTTGAGACCATACTTGTTTGGCACTCACTTCAAGATTCAGACCGACCATAAGCCCCTCTTATGGCTTAATCAGATGAAGGGTGAAAACCCCAAACTGCTCAGGTGGTCCATTTCCCTACAGGGGATGGACTTTACAGTGGAGCACCGCCCAGGGACTGACCATGGTAATGCAGATGGTCTCTCCAGGTACTTCCACTTAGAACATGAAGACACAACTGGTCAAGGTTAGTCTAATGTCCCTGCGTTTGGGGGGGGGGGTTGTGTAGGAGAGTAGGGTCTGCTATCCTATGGTCACCCCAAATTTTTGCTTTTTGCTTCACTGGTTTATGACTTAATGTGGCTGTGGGCCTGCTAATCAGACCCACAGCCTGCTGTTCTCTCTCTAAATTGTTACCCATGTACTTTAGGTGCATAACGACATTGGAACTGGTTCACCTTATTGGCCCCTGTAACAGTGTACCCAGGTACCCAGGGCATAGGTGCTTCCAAGGCCTACCAGGGGCTGCAGCATGTATTGTGCCACCCCTGGCCTGGCCTCCATATTTGACACAACTGGCTGATCACTCAGCTGGGGTAAGTCGGTGTAACCACCCCTTACTTAGGTGTAGTATGCCTATACCTAACCTAAAATGGACACATATGTCCCTATCAGCCACTCCTATGGAAGGCCTCATCAATCCTGGAGGCAGAGTGCTTGGGAATATGTGAGATAATGCTCTGGCATGAGCTGAGCCTGTCTGCAGCTTTCGGAACCATGTCCTTTAGCTGTTTCATGATACTGCCATACCATATACTCTTATGTGCATTATGAACCTCGCGGTTAAATGCTATCTTTGGTTTGGCTTTATCAAAACATGTCGAGTAAGGTGTCATACGAATTGGAATACTACCCCCTCGCCAGTTCTGGCGACGAGGGTAGCATTCCACCCTTCTAGAGGGACACAACATGTACCTAACCTGAACCCCGGTTAAAGTTAAACAGAGCCTTAGCATCACAAAATGGATGCTGCCACCACAGACACAAGTCTGACCTCCTGCTGCTGGGAGTCCGTCCAGCGAGGGCAGCTTGGACAAAGGGTTTCCTGCCTTAGGAGGTGCTAGCAGCACCCCAGACAGGATTTTGTGTATTGGGTAGGACAGGGCTGAATAGAATCAGACATGCCTGGGGCACACAAGGTGTCCCTGTGCATAGGCCAGTTCAAACCGGTGCTGGGGCTTTCCCGTCCCAGTCCTGGCGCGAAACTGGACAAAGGAAAGGGGGTGTAACCACCCCCCTTCCTGGTTCCACCCAGAGGAGGGACCTAGTAGGTGATCCGGCCCCCCAGATTCGAATAAGAGTGGGAGCTGTGTCCTGAGACTTCAGATCATCCTGAATCAACTTGAAACTAAGAAGACGACTGGACTTCGACATTCTGCTGCACAAAAGACTGAAGAGCATCTCCCTTGTGGCCTAGGAGTGGCCATCCTGTGAACACAGGCACCATCCAGCAACTCGACATCTGCTTTGCCGCCGCCTCCCGCCGGAGCCCGAGCCCAGAGCCTGACAAGACCCAGACTCCCAGACTTCTCACAGCCCGATCCACAGTCCCTGCAAAGAATGGACCCGTGGAGGCACCGAGAGACGTGGGACCGACCTCTTGAAAGACCCCCGAGAAGCTGACTGCGCAGTATCCGAGGCACCCTCGATGCTGTGCTTTGGGGTTTGAGAAGCCCCAACCTCGAGCAGCCTTTGCACCGACGATCAGCCCCCCAGCATCTCCACGATCTGCGTGGGGCCCTTTTGCACTCTGCCACTCGAAGCGCCATCCCGGCCACTTGCCACGTGGCTAGCGGCCATCTTAGCAATGAAAACGACAAACTACACTGCTGGTCTGGTTGCTCCAGATTGGCCCTTGCTCCCCTGAAAAGGAGCACCCGCTCTGACCTTGCTGGTCCGAGTGAGAAGCTTGAATCACTTCCTGCGTGGCTTGCTTTAGCCAAGGCCTGTTTGCTTCAATCAAGTTGCCGACACCGCCAACAGCGAGAGCCTATGTGGAACAGATCGTGACCGACTCCTGGATGTCCTTGACCTCTTCGTGTCCACGTGGCTGCAGAGACAATCTTCACAACATCGCCTGTTTGCACCCGACATCGCCTGGTTCCTTCCTGGTTCCACGGTAGTCACTGGCTAGTGACTTTGAACATTGTCCCCTCTGCTTTCAGGTCTTCACCTCTTCAGATCCACCCTTGGATCCACCGGAACTCTTCACATCGAGCCGCCTGCAGCATCTTCAGCTCCAAGCACCATCGACCTGCGTGACGAAACCCGACACTACTTCGACCCTGTGCACCCGCTTCCTGTGGGTGAGGTAACTCAGCAACGCCGGTGTTCCCACACTGGTATACACCTCTAGTGTCTGTGTCTAAAGTTTCATCCTTCTAGGTCACTCGGAAGGTTCCTTAATAACTAACTTTGTAACTTTTACGCACTATTGACATTGCATTGGTATTGCGTGCACTTTCCGCACTGCACCCGAGTCCCGCGGGCCTTTCCCGACTTCTTCACTGCTAGTCCCGAACAGCTCCAGCGATTCCCCAGGCCCTAGGCCTCTGCACTTTCCCCATAGTGGTTCTTATACCACTATTTTAGTATATGGTTTAGGTGGCCCCTAGGGCTCATCCATAATTGTGCAACTTTTGTATATTTAAACTGTGTTTTGTTTTAACGCATTTGCTTCTGTGCTCATAAAGAGTATCAGGGTTATTTGTAGAAATAAATCTATATATATTTTCAATATATATCTGTGTGGTGTCCTTTCATTTGGTATTCAAGGGATTGTGTATGGTAAAACAGCTTGCTTCACATGCCTTTACAGAGTTTAGCCTAAGACTGCTTAGTCCATGCTACCCCTAGGATAGCTTGTCTATAAGGTTGACTTTACAACCTGCACCATAAGGGTTGCTTGGCATGGTACAAGGTGATCACTAGAACTAGTGAGCATCATATACCAGGCCAACTTCTCACAGCGACAACCCACGAGGAAAAGAATGAGTGTACGTATATTTATATAGAGCGAAAGATAAATACTGAGAAAGAAGGCAGGAGAGAGGCAGTAGTTTTATAAAGCGAGAGAAGAGAGCGAAAAACAAGAGGTTGCAGCCTGTGTTTAGACATGCAGTTAGTAAGATGTGTAACTAGTCAAATGTTTTTTTTTATTCAAATCTTTTTTATTGAAAAAACATATGCAAATGAAAATACATACATGAATACATACATGAAGTAACAGAAGCGAATAAAGAGAAATAATGAGAAGAAAGAAAATGAAAAACAATATGAAAACAATATAAATGGGTCAGACTCAAAAATAAAGCATACAAATAAGTTGATACATATAAGTTTGTATACCCAAATACCAGTTAGTTACACCCAGTGTCAACATGACAATAGTATTGGGGGTACATCGATGAACGAGGCTAACTATTACAAACGGCCCTGTAAGCAAGTAATTTGGTTATGTTCAAAACATTGACATTGCCATGAGGTTACATATATTACTGTAATGGGAGGAAGTCACGGGGGATCAAACGAAAATGAAGAGGCGTCTAGGGACTTCCAGAGTTTCCTGTGAGTATTACGCCAAGGAGAGGTGTGGAGGGCCGGATTGTCGCTCCTCTTAGAAAGGATAGCCATTCTTGCCAAATTCTAAAGGACACTTCTTTAGCATTTTTCCATTTGCATAATATGACTTTGCAAGCTAAGGTAAGTAAGAGATCCAGCAGCTAGCGGTCATTATCATTGGCTAGCGATGTATGAGAATTCTCTGGGGGGGTTGAAATTGAACATGTGCTCTATACATTCATAAATGTTTCCCCAATAAAGTTGCAAGGAGGGACAAGTGAACAGCATTTGAGCAAGATCTCAGACAGCGGAGTTACAGTTACAGTATGTCGGATTCTCTCTTAAACGCAGTTTAAAAAGATTTCCAGGTGTGCGATATCATCTGTTATATATTTAGTTTGAGACAGGATAGGGGAAGTTTTGTTCGAAAACGCTGTGATATATCTTTTATCCCAATCAAACTTGAGATCGGTAGAGTTGTGTTCTGATTCCCATTTGACCTCATTTTGTCTGTGTGATTTTCTAAGGAGGGGTAGAAGGAGATTATAAATTCTTGATACAATATGACCTGCTTTTGAAAATCGTGACATCTGAGATGTTAGCCATGGGTCATAGGGTTTAATAGTGCATGCTGAAAGGAGAGCTTTCAACTTCAGGAAGTCGTAGAAATCCATGGGAGTTAAATTGTGTTGGGCCTGAAGAGTTGACAAAGGTATTGGATGGGGGCTTGCATAGTCAAATATTTTTTGACCGAAATGTCACAGCTGCTAGTTTTCCCACTGTACCTGCTGCACTATTACATTTCATTGGCACTACACACATAGCGCAGACCTCTTAGATTGCACCGCCCAGTGCTTTCAAGATCCCCTTTCACGGTCTTGTTTCACCCAGCAAACCTTTCAGCAGTCTGAAGTAGCGGGGATGAAGGGAGAATTATTGGGTGGTTTGGGCCCGGAATTACCGATTGACCTGTTAATTACCCATTTCTTAGAGGAGCCGCGGTTCAACTCCGAAGATGTACCACCTCCACACCACTGGAGTTAGCTCTTACAGGGCTGGGTGCAAGCCGAGGGCACTAGTAATTACGCCCAATATTTCATCTATTCAGTACCATTGGTGTGGCTACATACACACTCACACGCTGCTATGTATGTGATGTTTTATTGAGAGTCTGTTTTGAGGGATTTTCTCCTAGTTCTTATCTTGTTGTGCACATTGGAATAGCTGTGAGTAGCAGATTATGTTACTGATAATCATTTTTCAAAATCACATCATGTATATTGTCCTTGACCTCCATGGATAGATGAATTCAGCAAGTCTACTTTCTTGGTTTCTGTGGCCAGGAGCTTTGATGCACAGCGATTTGTGTGCTTGAGCCCTGCTGCTGGTAATTGCACACCATCTCCATCACACCATCTCCCGCTCGGCCCAGCTTACTCCTCATTGACAATGGCTCATTGACAGTGAGGGTAGAGTAGTAGCAAGGTGGTTGCCACTGCTGCATGGAATGGAACAGGAATGCAACTCACACCAATGCCTAGTAAACATGCCACCATGCAACAGTGCCAGCATTCTTGCTGGGGCACTTACATTGAGAGTCAGATAGCCATTGCTCATGATGACCGTGTTGCTTTAGGTGTGGGTATGGATGTGGGCTCTGACTCCAAGTACCATCATGCCCTGTCCCCCATACACCTTCCAGACAGTACAAGAGTCACACCTGGGTCTATGCATTCCCTGAGAGTGAATGGCATGAAGTACTGGCGAGATGGCTGACCCTGTGAACTAGTGTGAGGAGCATGAGGCCTTGATGTGAGTAGTGGTCAATCCAGACAGCAGGCACCAGTGTTGGACAGCTTAAATGTACATTGTCAGGACACCACTCTTCTGATGACCTGGTTGTGCTGCCTGGGAGGAGGAGCATCTTCACTGCCTACATGTTCCATCAGGCTAGGTCCTACACGCACCATACCACCAACCTCAAAAAGCACACCTGGGACTAAGCTGTCCGTGATGGTGAATGGAAATATACTGTCAAGGTGGCTGACACTGGGGACTGGTCTTCTGGACCACAATGCCCTGATGGGAGTTGTGGCCAAATAGCCAACAGTTCTCAGTATCAGACCTCTTGCAGGGACATCCACACTCACTGTCAGGGAAATAGAGTAACAGGTAGTATTTTGGTGCTGGCTGGGAATGTGGGTGTGGGCACAGGCCTGATGGGAGTTGCAGAGACAGCAAATCCACATCCTCCCACATTGCCCAAGAAGCCCACATTGAACCAAGCTTTCCTAACAGCGAGTGGACAATGTCAAGATGGCTAAAACTGGAGACTGGTGTGGTGAGCACATTCCCTTGATGGGAGTTGTGGACACTTCTGACAGCAGGCACCAGTGTCAACCATCTTGTGAGTGTATTTTCAATCACTATGGGTGCAGAACACTTCCTTTTGGGGTTGTTGGTGTATTTGTTAGGAGGAGTATTTACAATGACTCAGACTCCCATCATGCCTTGTCATCCACACACTTCCCCAGCTAACACATACAACCCTCCTAGAACCATGCAGTCCATGAGATTGGGTGGAAATATCCTGGAAAGATGGCTGACCCTGTGTAGTGGTGTGAGGAGCATAAGGCCTTGATGATAGTTGTGTCCTGATCCTACATCAGTCACAGTGTCAGCCATCTTGCCAGTACATTTCCATAGACTCTCAGGAACTGCATTGTGCCATGTGTTCTGTATGAGCTGGCTGGGGAGGTGTGTGGATACCAGGGCATGATGGGAGTTGAAGTCACAGCTAACACTTAGCTTCGAACATAGCCCAACAAGCCCACAATGAACTGTGCTTTACTCACAGTGAATGCAGTCACACATGCAAGATGGCTGTGACTGTGAACTGGTGTGATGAGGATAAGGTGTGCTTGGTGTAAGACTTTGTCCCAACAGATGCTAGCCCCCTGTGTCACCCATCCTGTCTGCACACTTTCACTCCATCCCAGGTAAGCTGAGTCACAGGAGGTGCATTTGGGATGGCAGGTAAGGTGGGTGTGGGCACAGGCCTCATGGAAGTTGTAGTCACACTGTACACTCCTCCTCACACAAGCCCAAATTATTCATCTGGGCCTATGGCTGCATCCCAGTGTGAGTAAGTGTACTTATGAGCTGGCTATAACTGCGACACCGCGTTGATTTTGAAGCCCAGTATAATTATGGCCATGTGACCCTCCCACCAATCCCCAGTGTCAGCCATGTATGTTGCCAGTACTTTTCCACTCACAGTGAGTACTGCATATTTCCATGTGGACTTGTTGTGCTATGTGGGATGGGTAGTGTTAGGTGTGAGTTCCACGCCCATCATGCCCTGTCCCCCAAACACATTCCTGGCCACCCCTAGAAGCACCCCTGGGACTATGCATTCCCTTGTAGTGATTTAAAATGTACTGACAAGATGGCTGACCCAGGGTCATGCTGTTTGTGGCACATGGCCAGGGTGGTATTGTGCTTCCGGATCAACGCCTTGTGGTAGTGCTAGTCATCTTGTGAGTACACCTCCCCATGCTGGGATGTAGACATAGACCCATATGGTCAATTTTGGATGTGTGTGAGTAAGGATGTTTGGTGTGACTCTGACTCCCACAAGGCCTGTGCTCACAACCACCTTGTCTGCCATATCATACACCCTTCATGTGATTCAGCTTTCCTGAGGGTGACTGTGTGCAGACCAGATGTCTGACACTGGTGACTGGTGTTTGTTTCGCAAAACCTTGGAATGAGTAGGTGATACGTATGTACACGTTTTTAAATGAGGATATTTCCTGTTTCATTGCTGGTATGATGTTAGTCAAATTGGCATACATATTACATGCTCTTTTACTATAGGTATTTTGAGCTTTTTTAACAGTGCTTAGTATCACTGTCTCCTTGATGCACCTGTGTGCCTGTGGAGAGGTACTGTGAGCTGTGAGGAGTTTTTCATCATTTCAGCTGGCCCCTTAAGGCTTGTATCTGCTTTCTGCCATATTTGCACAGTACTCGTGAAGGTTGACTCTGCTGGGATGCTGGGCGGTGTGCTCCCTCCTCCTTGTGTTTGTAAGGCTCCCTTGAGCTCATGAGATAACTAGCTCTCCTGGGATGCACCTGTGTGCCTTTACAGAGGTACTCTGAGGAGTTGTTCATCATTTCAGCTAGTCCCTGAAGACTTTTGGCTACAGTCTGCTACTTTTGCTCAGTACTGATGAAAGCCTAAACACAGCAACACATGTCTGGAGATGAGTACACTACCTGCACCTACTTTGGTGAACAAGTACATCAACTTTGAAAGTATGCATACTACATATACCAGGATGCAATGGGGAAGATTGTGCTGGGATAAGGGGTGGTGTGCTCCCTCCCACCTTGCATTAGTTAAGCTTGTTGGCTATTTGAGTATGTACTCACCAGACTCTTCTGCTCCTGGTATTCCATAGAGGCTCTCCGCCGGAAGGATGGCATGCACCTTCTCTTCCCAGGAATTGAAGTACACAGGTGGTGCAGGAGGGCCACTGCCAGTCTGCTGACTAAGGTCATGCTCTTTGTTAGTGAGCTTCTTGACCCTCCTTCGCACATCGTAGTACCGGTTCCTGATGTCATCCAATGTGTGCGGGCAAGGTGCTTGAGCGTTCGCCTTGCTGACTATCCGGTCACACATCTTAGTTCTCTGGTACTGGGGGGGTCTGGTGGACTAAGGACCCAAATAACTGTGGCTCTACTCTGAGAATTTGATATGCAAGCACTTCCAACTTCTTTGCTGTGAATTGGGGATTCTTCTTTGGGGGCATGGTGAGGAGAGATGGAGATGGTAGTGTGTGTGAGTGTGAAGGGGATGGTGAGTATGTATGATTAAATGTGTGGGTGTTTAAGAGTATAGTTAGGCAAAGGTGAAAAACGTGTGCAAGTTGTGTGGTGTGTGGAGTGTAAGTGTATGAGGTAGAGGGCAGGGAGCAATGAATGTGTGCCTGTGTCCTGTCAGTGTTTTGAATTTGAAAGGGATCATGGTCATTTTCTTGTGCCTTTATATAGGTGGAGTTGTGGGTGTGGCAGATTTATTTATTTTGCTCATTGACAATACTTGTTTGGACTTTTTCTGTATTTTGTGTTAACTTTCTTGCGCATGAACGACATGTTCCGTAGATCGCGCCGGATGCTTTATCATATACTTGTGAAGTGATCCGGGAGTGAGCTATGTGGCAACGTTGCCGTACAACTCGCTCACATAGGCCTTGTTTCCAGACGACACGCTCGGACGGATTGGACTCCGTACAACTCGATCATCCGTATTATGCTCTGTACGAGCCGTTCATAATTCAGACGTATTGCATCATACTCCACCGTTCGGACAGCGTGCTTACAAGTCGATCGGAAGCCATTACCGATCAGAGTCGTTGGGAAGGCTTTCCCAGCGAGATCCTAATCGGGCCCATATTGTTTATTCATCAATCGTGAATATAGTCGTAAGGTACATGAACAAGGGTCTAACAGCATGAGGACTACTGGGAACCCCCGTCTTTTCTTGATCACCTGGGCATTTTTCCTACAATTTGATAAAAAAAAGTTGTTTAAATAATTTTTAAGTTCAAAGACAAGACACAAGTCTAGCAAGCATGTAAGCATTCAATTAGAAAATGATTCATTTTTTTTCAAATTATAATAAGGTTTCAGAACGTCTGTTGAAAGAAAATGTACGTTGCATATCAACAGCATCATTAGTTAAAAAAAAAATTCAAACAGGCTTAAAATGTTATGCGAACCCTGCTCAAGTTCATGAAAGGGTTGTTTCAAAGTTACTGGAACTGCGAAGGGGTGCATGAACTAAATCAGATGAAAAAACACAACTTTTCCAAGGCCGCATAACGTAAGGAAAGGCTGTTTGGCAGGAGCACATAAAAAAATTCAACTCTTGAAAGACTATTTGCGAAAAGAGCAACAGGTCACACTGCATTTTGTGAATTATTTCTCCCAATTTCGAGTAACACTAATGGTAAGAGCAATATACGTGAAGAAAGATACAGGTACAAAGCAATAACCTCTTACCCTGGATACATTACTGACCCTAACAAGCGACTACTTTGACAATGGTTCCCATTGGCATATTGTCACATTCCTATTCAAAGGCACACTTCATAGGACTTAGAACGTCCAAATGGCTTGACCCTTTAAGCAGCTGTAAGAATGGGGTTACTGGTTGAGGGGATTAAAACCCTACTCAAGCAGCAACCACAATCCTTGTCAGGGGGAGGCACAAGTAAACCCAAAATTAACCTGTGCTCAACCCTCCGGTAGCTTGGCACAGAGTAGCCAGGCTTAACATAGGGGCAATATGTAAACATTTATGCAGCACTTCAAACAGTAATAAAGTGAAATCACAACACAAGAAAAATCCCACACTGAGTTAGTAAAATAGAGTAGAATTTCTACTGCTGCTAATGAGGACCCCAAGTCCCAGTGACTCTCGCGCTAGGAAGCGCCAATGTTGTAGCAAGGGGGTGGAGCTCCCCCTTTCATCGAGCTTATAGTACTGCAGCCAAACCCATTGCACGGGACTTCTGCTGCTGCAAAAAGCAACTCAAAGTCCCAGTGACTCTCGCACAAGGAGGCGTCAACATTGTAACAAGGGGCGGAGCTCCTCCTGCCATCGCGCTGATAGCACTGCCGCCAATCCTGCTGTGTGAGACACATGTGGGTCAAGATCAGGACCAACTTCAACTTGCGCCTCAAGGAGTCTGGGCAGGGCTAGCCCTCTAGCATCCAACAGATTAGAAGATATCCATGAGAATCTTCGTGTACTTTTAGCACTAACTCTGAGAACTGCACTGGGAGCCCTGCATGGTGTTAGTTTTTGCTTTGAGGGGTTAGTTGCCCATTTTTTAAAAGTTCTTTTTATAGCTGACTCTTAGCGGGTAATGGTTATCTATGCTCTTTTGTCAGTGAAGAGCTACATGTTTTAAAATATTGTTATTTTAGAGGAGGAGGTTACTAGCTTATGAAGTGCTAGGATGCTCCCTGCCATGTGGGTGTTACTGCTTGATCACGTCTGGGCCAGACTCCTCTTCTTTCTCCAGGCTCTGCAGTAATCCCTCCGCATCAGAAATGAGTAAACGTAAAAACGCCTCAACTCACACAAAATGCTCACAGGCAAGTGTAGCCCCTAAGGACCTTGTTTCTAATGGCCTCTCTAAGCCCTCAATTTTTCTCATTTAAGGACAGCAGTGGGGGCAATTAATGATTAAATTAGCATAGTGGAGGAGAAGCAGTGTATTCAATCTGACCCCTTAGAGCCTATAGCTACCACTTTAGCTACTCCTCTGTCTACCCCTCTGCTTGGCCCCGATTCGACTGGGAATATGCCACGGGAGAGAGTGGTGTGTTCCAGTCAGTGGGGGCCAATGACACAATTGCTAATGCAGATGTTCACCAACCAGAGGCCAAGGCTGTGATTAGGAACTCCCCAGTGGACTTTCCATTCAGCATCTGAATGGAAAAAAGGCAGAAATACTGATGCAGCTGTTGGTGCAGATTGGGACTAAAGTCAAGTGCAAACTAGCTTTCTCTTGATCTATAAAGGGCAAGGGTCATACTCTGACTCGAGATTATACTGTAAATACTTTTTTTAGTGAGTTTGTCCCTATGTTTCAGTCTATGACTGAGGCAGCAGTTGGCAAATGTATAGAACTTGTTTTATCTTTTGGAGGCAGTTTAAACAATTTAATACATTTTTGTGAAGCTAACATGTTAATGCTATTACCAGAGTTAGGTTCTGTGTGCCATGTATCTGGGGGGACGGGCAGATGTGGATAAAGATTGTGTGGGAACCAGTAGAGGATTCTAAAGTACCACATGATTTGCTTAATGATGTTATTACGTTGCCCCCCACTCAGTCATCTTCTATACAGGAAATGTTGGCACTTAAAGTTGTTGGCTTTATGGGGAGATTTTAGGTGTAACCGAGCTATTAATGCATCCCAGTGGAAGTTAGGTGCCATAAGTAGCAAAGATGGTCTTATTACCCCCCCGCCCGAGTTGTTCTAAGTCTTCCTCCTTCATCGGCCCCTTAGGTTGTGGTACTTGCTGGGGTTCCTGCCCTAATGCAAAAAAAATGGAGAAGATTATCCCAGTTTGAGGAGCAAAGTGAGTTACTGGCTGTCCCATCTGGGTGATGAAGGGTGACCACTCGCCCATTGGCTCATCATGGCCCAAAGGGTAGCTTCAGTAGTCCCAACTTCTAAAACCCTCAACAGGCACACACCAACATGACCTGCCCCTCCCACCAAGGGCAGGCCACAACCATCTCAGGTGCACACTATTCAACACCTGCTCCATCCACAGGCACGCCGTCAAACTGTGGGACCTACTCTACTCATTCTCCCCGAACGTCGCCCTCCTGACAGAGACCTGGATGAACACGTCATTGGCACCTGTGGCATCTGCATCCCATATGGCTACAAGATCACCCGCAGGGACCGCGCCAACAGACCGGAAGGAGAAATCGCCATCGTCCTCAAGAACACCCTCAGAATATCGACCGGCACTGAATACACCCTCAGTTCCGTTGAACACCTGCACTTCCAGATCCACATGGACCCGCACCACCAACCCTCAGAGGAACCCTCATCTATAGACCCCCTGAACCCTGTCCACATTTCAGTGACTCCATCACCGACATCATCAATGGGTTGAGTTTTACTTTTTTCTACATATCGAATACTGTGGACCTGTAAACAGAAATCTGAGTAAGTTTTTGATCTTAAGTATCTTGTTCAAGTTCTTACTCCTCAATAGCCACAGGAAGTTAAATCCTAGTGCCTCTGTCTTTTTTGTTTTTTTCCTCGTAGGAGCTCACACAGCCCAGCTTATTTATTCGCAGCCTGAAGCAATATAGCTGCCGTCACTGGTAAATAGACTATCATTAATATGGCCATTGATGAATTTCTCTATTCTGACCGCCACCAGAATAATCTCATTCTATTGTCCTTAGGTGAATTTGGTATCAATACCTCTACATATCGGACACCGTTCTCTGACTCTGTACATACACTAAGAGAGATTATACATGTAGGACCGACCATGCTGTCTATGTACTCAGGTGTAGCTGTGATTTGTGCTATGTTGGCAGTACTTAAGTTACAGGTGCACATGCGTATATTGCAGCACCTCCGTGCTATTGGCAACTCGGGAACAGCATATCCAGTCGCTAGACATTTTAAAGCAGAGCACGAAAACAATCTTAAATGTCTACAATACTTTGTAATTGACGCAGAACCTCCCAATGAAAGAGGACGAAATCACGAAAAATTGCTGCGTCAACTAAAATCTAAATACATCTGAGAGCTAGACACTAAAGTCCCGACCTGAATAAATACAGGGGAAGATTTACATACTTTCCTTTAATTATAGGGGCTGCGACTTTTCTGTTATACTGTATTTTAGTCTCCCCTCTAATGCCTGCATGACAATAATTTTCAGAGTTTAGTGTTTCTTTCTGATGGTCACTACTGAATCGATGTGCCATGTTTTATTACTAACTGTGTCATAATATGATCTGTAGATACATTTTTTTGTAGTTTTTTATATACACTTTTTGGTCTTAAGATTGGCGATGATATCTTTTGGAGCCACATGTTTATATGCATTTCCAATTTTAGTATTTGTACTATGATATTTTGAAGTTGCATTTATGCTAGTAGATTCCAGTTCTCAAGGACATCCGCTGCCCTTCTTCACATTTGGGATAGTTGTTTTTTTATTCTTAAGCACTGCTCTGCACATATATTATTACTTTCAGCTTTATGTACTAAAGAGCACTTTTTCGCCGTCGTGGAGGCAGGACATTTCAGTTTCTTCAGCTATTGAATTTATACTTGACGTATTTGCACATCCAATAGAATAAATTTGACATATATTATCTGAACCTATCTATATGAGGCAATGTGGTATTTTGCAGCGAAAAGTTTAACTACATATGTGTTTTTAGGACCCCAGTGATAAGTTAGGTGGTGTTTGTTTATACTGTATTTATACTATTTATATATCATTGTACTGTGTAGCCTTGCTTTTGCACACGATTGGATAGTATCATTACCAGCCTATTGTTAACATCAGCGTATTTTCACATTAGAATGACATTGCTATATATTGCACAGGCATAGACAATTGTTTACATTTTGTAATATTTATAACAGCGTATTTGCACATTTCAGTATAATGCCATTTGTATGGGTACATAAAAGTTTTGCAAATGTCTTTATAGTTATGCCTCTAGGTCAGTTAACAACAAATATTGATCTGGTCCAGGTTTGTATTGATAAGATTCTTTTAATAGTGCAATTCAATATATTGGAACATTCAATGTAGCAGTGTGCATTTATACTGTCAGGATTCATTTTTTATAGCCATGCAATGTATTTACAGAGGTTTCCTCTTAGTTAATATCATCTTGTGGAGTAACTTTTCCATGTCCACTCTGCTGCCGACCACGTGACCCAGAAGTGTTTTAGGGCCCGATGTAGGTAAAACGCATTTACCGATTTTAAAATACCGATCCGTACCGAATCGGTATTTCAAAATCGGAAAATGATATGTAGGAAATAATCATCGGAAAAATACCGATTCGGTAGCATTCGGTATCGAGAGTCGATACGTACCGATTCGCCAACTACCGAATCGGTATAGGCCGGGTCGGACAAGTCCGAATCGGAAAAAAAAAAATGCGGAACCAACCGAATCGGTAAACGCCGAATCGGAATAATAAATACGCCCCATGGGCCGAAAGGCCAATAGGAAGGCATTATACATTCCGAATCGGTATTTACCGAACACATTCGGAAATTACCGATTCGGAAAATACCGATTCGGAGAATGCCGTTTTGCCGAGCTGGTTGAGTGACACTGAAGACATCAGCCAATGAGCTGTAAGCACCCTCCCCCACAGGGTGTGGCAACCCAGGCAGGTGCAACTCATCAGAACTTTCTGGAAAGCTGCATGAGTTGAGCAGACACAGAGAGAGCAGCATTGTGAGCAGGATCCCTGAGAGACATGGACACCAGCACAGAGAGCCAGAAGGCAGGGCGGAAGCGCAATCCTAAATTCAGCACCATGGAGCTGCAAACCTTGGTGGAGGAGGTGGTGAGGGTGCACACCCAGCTATATGGCAGGCAGTCCCTGACTGTCCCGGAGAGCACCAAGAGGAGGCTGTGGCTCGACATCGGGGAGAAAGTCAATGCAGTTGGTGTCACCCACAGGAGCCTAGACGACCTCAAGAAGAGGTTTTATGACATCCGTGGCGTGACCAAGCGCAAACTGGCCGACCTGCACAAGCAGGCTGGACTCACTGGAGGAGGAACAAACCGTGCGCCACCCCTCACTCAGCTGGAGGAACTAGTGGCGACGACCATCGAGAGGGCCAGTGTCGTGGGCATTGGGGACCTGGATAGCTCATCCCGAGCTACAGCTACAGGTAAGAAGCATGCGCAACTTGACACACCATACCAGACACCTCCCCTACAGACCCAATGCACAGCCAAACCCCAGGCCAGTACAGCTAGCAACAGACATGAGCAATGCATCGTGCCAAATGTACTCAGCAAAAGTTACCAATAATGCCACAGCAGAAGCATGAGATAAATAACTGTAATACAGCATCAACGTGTTTGTAATGAGATGTGCAATGCTTTAATAGTTGTGACTGGAACACATTAGCACCCACTTGACAAATGCTTCTTTGTACCTAGGGGCACCATCAGGCGGGGGAGCAGCATCAGCTCCAGCACCAGCTCCAGCACCAACAGCCAGTGCGGCAGTGGCAAGCACCAGTGCAGCAGCACAGGAGGAGGAGGACAACAGCTGTGCCCTGGCAAATGAGGAGGACACAGGACATTCCCTCACAACTCCACACTCCCCCCGACTGTCTCAGTCTCAGTCGCCCTCATTGGTATTCTCCCCGGACAACACACCACCACAGAGCCACCCTGCACCTGCCACTTCCCCGGCCCGGAGGAGAATAGTGGCTCCATTAGTCATCATGGAGGGGGCAGCGGGTCAGGCTCCTGCACAAGACCCCGTGACACCAGCGACACCAGAGCACACACAGCAGGGCAGCAGAATTCCACGTAGGCCACGTGCTACCAGCAGCCCAATACCAGCACCGGGAGGCAGCGTCTTCGCTGGGCTGGAGACCAGCATGGTCACAATACAGAGGATGCAGGCAAAATCCATCCTGGCCTGCCATCGCCAGTTGCGCCTGCACAACCTGCAGATGGGTGAGATGACACAGGGCTTCAAGACCTTCGTTGACAGCAACAAGGACATAGCAACATCAATTGGCCGAATGACCACTGCCATCACCCAGCTCTGCACCAGGTTGGATGACCATGAGCTGAGTCGTCGCAGGGATGCAAGAGTCACGAACAGGTCACTCACCCGCCTTGCGGCTGCGACTGCCCAGTCATGCCAACGTGGGGCAAACATGGAGGCCAGCCTCACACAGTCCATGTCCGAGGTCACTAGGGGCATGGGCCGTATAACAACAGCCATGGAGACACTACTCATCTCCAACACCGCAGTGAATCCCGTCCTGGGCGAGGCTGGGGACAGCAGCAGCCGCAGCAGCCCGGCCAGCGCTGCGTCAGAGCCGCGCCGGAGCACCAGGCGCTCAGCTGAGGCTGCAGGGCATTCTGAAGGGGGTGAGGTTCATCCCAGTGGGCCTGCTAAGCGCAGCAAAAAATAGGACTGCCACTGCGGGTGAGGCAACCCGGACATTGGACATTCCTACCCCTTGTTGTTAAACTTTTCTTTTGTTGCACATCAGTGCAGTAACGTTGATGCAACATTATTAAATTTAATTTCTGAACACATACATTGACCTGTTTGTGCATCTGTACTCACTCAGAAATAGTTGTCTGTGATCTCCTGACGCCTGTATCTGCCGTCAGATGGTGCAGAGACTCCAGCAGGTAGTGGTAGTGGGACAGCATTGTCATCGTCGGGGTCCTCGTAGTCGGATAATTCTACCTCAGTGCCTTTCCTGACTGCAAGGTTGTGCAACATTGCACAGACAGCAATAATCTTGCAGCAGGTGATGGGGGTATATTGCCTTGCACCTCCGCTCTTGTGCAGACATCTGAACCTGCTCTTCCAGATGCCAAAGGTCCTTTCCACTACGTTCCTCGTGCTTTTGTGTGCACGGTTGTACCTCCTTTGGCTGGGTGTTGAGGGGTTGAGGTAAGGTGTGAGAATGAACGAGCGTAGGGCATATGCACTGTCGCCTGGAAGGAGAAGGGGTAACATTACTCACATGCATACATGTATTACACACTGCAATTTTGGTAATGGGGTTCTGACACTGTGTCTTACCTAGGAGGTATCCTTCGCCAAATTCCCCTGCCATCAGCCGTGCATAAATCCCGCTACTCTGGAAGATATAGGAGTCATGGGTACTCCCCGGAAACTTTGCAACCAGGTCAGTGATCATACACTTGGCATTGCATATCACTTGCACATTTATGGTGTGCCGTGACTTCCGATTGCGGTATACGTATTCGGTGTCAGCAGGGGGGCAAATCGGTATGTGTGTGCCATCTATGCAGCCAATGATGTGGGGGAATCTTGCCATCTGATAGAATTCAGCTTTTGTCTGTGCCAGTTCTGCATGGGTGGAAGGGAAGGAAATGTAGTGGTCCATCCTCTGGATCATGGCATCAAGGAACTTGTGGAAGAACCTTGACAGGCTGCTCTGGGTCACCCCTCCTGCCACAGCAACTACACTTTGATAGCTGCCAGACGCCAGAAGATGTAGGCAGCATAGCACCTGCACCTGCACAGGGATTGCATGTGCCCTTGGGGTGGGGTGCTGCAACAGGGGTTGGAGGTCCCTGATGAGGTCTCTGATGGTGTCTGCCTCCAGCCTGTACCTCTGTAGGATCTCTGGATCTGTCAGCATGCACAGGGTCACCCTCTGCCTGTACACCTGCTCCTGTCTCAGCCATTCCCTCTCACCTTCCTGCTGTAGCCGTAGCCGTCTAGCTATGACATAGAAAGCTGCCATGTTGCAAGTAGAACTGCATTTTGGGTCATTTTTTATAGGTTGCACCTGGTTACCACCTGATTCCAATCCATGGTAATTTCCGAGTCAGAAATACCGATTTTTGAACAAAATCGGTATTTCTGTGCTTACCTACATCTCAATCTTAGGGTTTTCGCATGGAATCGGATTTTCACCGATTCGGAATATATACCAATTCGGCGATTTTACCGATTCGGAAAGTCACCGAGTCGGTCGGATTCCGAATCGGGAAAAAGTAGTAATCGGAAAAAATCTCCGATTCGGTAGATTACCTATTTGGAGATTTTTTCCGATTCCTACATTTTTCCGATTCGGAATCCGACCGACTCGGTGATTTTCCGATTCGGTAAAATCGCCGATTTCGCAGGATTTCGGCCTCCTACATCCCGTTGTCTGTATTCCGATCGGTTACCGACCGACCTACATCGGGCCCCTAATGTTTAAATTCTCCGGTTGTTCAACATATCTCTGAGTGACCAAAGACACAGTCCATGTCATAAACGCGTCTTGTGACTTGCAGCTTTTGGTTGAATAAAGCATTCGATATCGGCAACAGCACATCCTGTGTCCGTGGTCCTGTGTGTGCGCGTCCGCATGTGGATACTGCTAGCTAATGATGTATATATATATATATATATATATATGCACACTACTGTCCTTTCTCACTATCCCTTCCATGCACCTTCACTTCACCTTTTTGTTGAAAAATATTTAGTTATGTTTTTTTTAAACTTTATATCTTGATTCATTCCAATGCTGTGATGAAATAAAATCACATCCATTAGTAAAATAACTGTATGGTGGTGTTCTATTTTGTTCAGGTACAATAGATTAATTCTTGCTTTGTCTATCTGTTTTCAAATTACTCTCCACTGTGACATTACCTTATTGTGCCACTTTTTACCCATGTCCAGTGGTTGCCCCATTGCTTTATAACCTTTTTTCCCTTACTCTAGGCAGATTTCTGCTTCACCTCTGTGTTCATATTGCCCACTTAGAACCGCTGAGTGTGGTATCACTACACAGACACAAATTAGCAGTTAATTCACCATTTCTCTTATCCTGAAGGCTCATCTCACCCACATGCCTGGCGGGCCATGGGCAGGCCACACTGTTCTCACCTCTGGAGTAGAAGACCATCCTCCATGCCTGCTGGCGGTGTCCTCTCACCAACCACAGACAGCAGGGCAGAGCTTCACTCCGGCCTCCCACTGGGCCGCTGCTGAGACAGTCGGGGGGTACCCACACAGGCACGGCCTTGCGGCACCAGGGCCAGGTGTCGGGCCACCTCTCGCCAGTCACAGCACTTTCTCCAGTGTACTGCAAGCACGCAGCTCTCCCCTCACCGCAGGGACAGAGGGTGGTGAGCTGGGGCCTACGACGGGTGCTTCTACAGGTAAAGGGGGTTTACTCCGGGTATCGGATATGTCTCACTGCATTTGCGGGGAGGCTATTTATTTCAGGTGCAGTCCTCTCTTCATCTCAATGCCACACTCCAGAAAAGGGGGGGCCAATCGGCCCCCACGCATGCATGGCGGGGCCCGGCCCCTCCCATATCCCGGTCCCTTCGTGGTGGCTTGCCCCCCGCCCTCGCCCCGGAAGTAGTTGTGCACTTCCGGGGCGAGGGGGCGGGGCCGCGACGGCGAAGGGGTTAAGAGCCTGGGGAGCGCGGGAAGCGGCCTATTTGTGCCCGCGCTCCCAGGCCCGCTCCTCGCCCCACCGTGGGGCTGTATAATTTTGTTCTTCTTGTTTTTGCAGGCAGTTGGTGCGAGCCATATTCTCGGAGCCCGAGGCCCGGGTGAAAACAGATGAATGTGTCGGCCCGGGGAGTGATGAGACAACAGTGCTGTCTGAATATAACAGAAGTAACGGAGGGAGTAGCTGTATCCTCCGATCGTGTTGGACGGGCCACGGGGTCAGGAGTCGGAACCCCACCGAGGATGGTTTACATCCAGTTAAGTTGAAAAATAACTGTGTGGGCGGGGTGCGAGCGCACAGTTACAGCGCGGGGGGCTTTGCGGGCTTGCTTCTGTGGATGCCCCGGGGTGGCCTAGACGGCCGGTAGCTTGCGACAGACAGTGTTGAGTTTAAATTGCAGCTGAGAGTAAATGATTAGGAATTTTTCGCATCACCCTGTGTTTCAAATCCTCCGTCAGCCGAGTGTCTAGATTATTTCCTTCAAGCCTCTTCTGTGATCCTATGTTGATAAGAGCTGCCACTCTGCGCCGCTCTGTTGAGGTAAACTTGCAGTCCTTAAGCGTGACTCGGAGAACATGGCTGCGTTTATACTGTCGAAATCAGGTGGGAACCAATTTGCCATGGCAGAGAAACGTATCTTGTAAGTGAAAGGCTTTGGCTCAGAACCGGGTCAGAGGAGTATCGCGTAACCAGTTTTGTGACTGGATTATTTCAATTCGAGGGTAGGGAAAGCTGCTGGGGGTAATTTAAATATATATAAAAATGTTATTTGTTGTACAGAAACTACTCGTGGAGACCTTTTGTTTCTCCTGCGTGACCGTCAATTCCGGCTCAGCTTCAGGAAGCCCGGCTCAGCTTGAAGAGGCGGAAATTAATTTGCCAATTGTCCCGCTTACTCCCTTCTAGTTTCTTTGAAATCTGCGTGGTTTACGGAGTGCAGCTCAGAGCTCTGTAATGCTATTGTGCATAAACAGTGATTCATATGTGTCCTGAAAACACATTACATGTCCAACTACGCAACACGTTACCCAATATAGATAGAACAAAGTACAGCTATGAGAATCACTGCTAAATCATAGTATATCCACTGAACGTTTAGGAGTTTGCAAAGGAAGAATTTAGATTAGTGCGTTTTTAGCAGGTGTCCTGGATACAGATCAGGCCTGTTTATATAAGGTTTTTGTAATGATTTACTCAGTGCAAGTAAGTGAAATAATCATTGGGTTTTCGTGAGGGGGAATTGGGATTGGAGAAGCATCTCTTAATTGTCTTCTCCTTCCTTGCTTTTATGTGACTAAAAGTGCTCATGCATTAATTTGTAAAACCTGATGTCTTCGGTTTCACCAATGGCAGTCAGCGGTAATGCCATGAAAATTGGCATCCCGTGAGGAGATTTTGAGGCTAGTTGTTAACATTCGACAACCTGTGCTCGAGATAGCTAAGTTTTATGAACACCAGCCGTATCTTACCACTACCAGTATGTGCTGGGTGATAAATCAGATTATGAATTCGAAGTAATACCGATGCATTCTATGTTAGTTACAAGAGGTTTCTGTTTGGGTTCCCATGGCCAATGCGGTTCTAATCCTGTACACGTGCTGTTACCAGACCATCAATGTGTGTAGCAGTTGGTCCTGCATGCTATGCTCTCAGAAGTCGGTATACACAACGTAGGCTAGACAGCTTGATGTCCGCAGCCTCAGCCTACCACGTGTTCATTTCACGTGCTCACCTCTGCTCCAGAATTGAATTATATGGCACGGAAGATACAGCATATTCATATTGTATTAATGAGATAAAGGAATGTTTCACAGCCGCATATTGTTTATTAAGCGACTTCCCTCTTTCATGATTGCTTAGTGTCACCGTGTTTATGTATGTATGTATCCGTACCACCACTTGCGACCCCAGAGCACAACATGGCACCAGGGTTCGTTAGCTCCTTTCTTTCTTTTCATGGGTGCATGTCCAGTGGGGACTAGGGACAGGGTGTGTGTTTATGTCTGGATGCATTTGTGTAGTATATCTGTGTGTGCACACGTGCATGTATGGGAGAGGAATGAAGATTGCATGGACGAAAGTCTGGAATGGGGTTTCTGTTTTGGCATACATGAAGCTACACCTAGCTGCCTGCGCTACCATCTAGTGGTCAAGTTTAAAAGTGCAGAATCATTGGTATTTTCATGATGGTCCGACGAGATAGATAGAGGGGTAGCTAGCATGATTAAGGGGGCCTTTCTTCACATGGGGATGCCAGAATCTGCGCTAATGATGGGGTTTGCATTACTCTAAGCGGTTGGTTTGATAAATACCATTTATATTTAGGCTATTGGAAAAGATGGAAAATATAGCAATAAGATTTTATTGAGTGAGGTGAGCGCAAGACACACCGAGAATCATTGTCGCAGGCGCCGGGCTGGGTCTAAGCACCGGCAGTCTAAACTGGTCTTTAGCGGGCTCTGTTTTGAGCCCTATCACAGGTGCCCTGTTTTTCCAGACTGTAGGGACAACATGAACTTCGATGTTACGTTTTTAAAATTACGTGAGCTAAACATCCGGGCTTAGCATGGTGTGCTGCCTTAAATTGTGTTTTGCTGTTTCTGCCATTGCATCCAGATATATGATACAACAACAAGTAACATCATACCTACAAGGTTTTCAAAGGTGGTTAGCTGTAGAAGGCGCATAGGCCATGGCGTCATGCCATAATTTCTCCACTAAAGAGAAGTGAGCACACATACAGGCAACAAGTCCCTGTGTTTGTTTTCTTTCTTCATCTACTAGCTGGGACGGGCCCAGAGCTCAGGATGGTTCGTGTATGGATATTTGAATTATTGCTCATTCCTATGAACATCCAACTTTCTTTTCTCTTCTGAACTTTATGCATCACTGAATGCAACGGTAGGGACTGTCATTTAGGCCCCCCCTGCTCATCAGTTCGGAATAGCATTCTGCTGTGGAGTGTTAGTTTATTGGAATTTTTAGAAACACTAACAGCAGCAAGTCCCAGGGTCTGTTATCTAGATGGGACGCGCCCGGAGCTCAGGATGGCTCTGGTATTGATGTTTCAATTATTGCTCATTCCTATGGTGGGTGCGTCACATGGTTATCTCATGAACATCCAACTCTTCTCTTCTGAACTTTATGCATTACTGAATGCAACGAGACTTAGGTGGCATTGACTTCCAGGGCTTTGCCATTCGGACCAAGAGAGTGAATCCTCCAGTGGATTTCTTATGGAAACCTAAATTTGGAATCTGAAGTGCTACCTCTGAGCGAGGAGCCCTGTTTTTGTCTGAATTACTTACAGTTGGTTTATAGTGGTACTCCTTTTCATTGAGATGCTCTGTAGATGGTACAAAATGCCTTAAACATTGATCTAGCCAGATCAGGTAGCCATCGGGGTGCCTGTGGAAGTGGCGTCATTTGTTCTTGGAGCAAAGTATGTGAGAATAGCGTGAGAAGGTTGCCTGGCATATGCTGTCCATTATGCTAGTGGGCACGTCGCACCAGTCCAAACTACCCTTATTGATGGGAGGTTACAGACAACCTTATTAAAAAAAAAAAAAAAAAAAAATAACTATCCTAGTGGTAGCCGTGGAGGGAAGCCTTCAGGCTAAGTCTTGGAGGAATGTAAAGCAGCTTGTTTTACCAATCTATAATCCCAAGAATGAGTAAATGGTAGGAGAACCACACCAGGTGTATATAAAATATATGAATTTTCTAAGCACATCCCTCGAGTCCCATGATGAGATTAGAGGCAAAGAATTACAGTCTGTAAACTTATTTAGCACACAGTAATTTAGCACCATATACGTTGAGCTCTAGGGGTGTACCAAGCCATATATCAATAAAGTGGTAGGGGAACCACGAATGGCATAGAGACAGGGCCTAGAGCCTGTAGAACTGCTGGGGCCACCACAATGGCATCAACCGAACTGATGGTCACATCAACAGTGGGAAGCTCTACACGCTAATGACTTCTTTCCTGAGGTCTTGATATTCCTACACCCTGGCCCTTGTTGTTATACCTTCAAAGGTATCCCGGTGCTCCATTGCAGCATCAATTAGGCAGTGGAGGATCGGTGTCTAAACCCCGGGGCTACATGTGCTGGTAGTGCACTTGGGTAGCGACGGCAAGTAGTCATGAAAGGGCTATGGCAGTCACTGGGGTATACAGGTTTATTATTAGGCAAGGTGATACTAATAGGCACACCACGGTAGCATTGAGTTAAGTGCGCTACATGTGACTCAAGTGACACAAGCTGATGCTATGCCGACCACTCGCAAGTGACGAGTAAGGAAGGGAATACATACGGGGTTAATGCCAGCTAGGGCCTAGCATCTGAAGACAATGAATGCAGACACGGGTGGGGCAGCTGTAGTTGGGAAGCCAGGAACCCTACCCATCATACAGCGCTACTGCACAGCACTTCACACTGTGTATTGTCAGGAAGGAATCAGGGATGGGCTATTGCATTTACGGTGGACTATAGGTCTAGGCTTTCACGAAGGTCATACTACCAGGCACCCTCACGGTTGCCATGATGTAAATGCCCCGCAGGTGGCACAAGACGGATGCTATGAGACACACTGGCGGTTGCAGGTTGATGGGAAATGCATCTGGGGGCAGACTTTAGCTATGGCTTAGCAAGTTACAAAACATAGTACGGGCATGTGTACTGTATTTTTCGTACGGAAACCAGAAACACTAATCGTTCTGTGTCTGTTTTATTTTATGTCTGACTGGACCCATGGTTGACACCCGGGAAGACCTCCACACCACAATTACAGGAGGTGGACAGCCAAGAGGATCAGTACACCGGCATCGGGAGTGTCGAGGAAAAGCATCAAGTGTGAGGAGCGGCCATTTCAACGGTGAAATCGGTGCCGGCTGGTAAAGGTGCTACCCATGTATCATAATTGTAATGTGTGATGGTCACGCATTGGTGTTGCCAGGGGCAGGGCCCCCGTAATGTAGCGGGATGTTGCATCACATAAAGTGGCAGGGCCCCAGTAATGTAGCGGGATGCTGCATCACATAAAATGGCATGGCTTATCAGAAAAATGTATTTCTACAGTAACGGCGCCCATGCTCGCAGGGCCACCAGGGTCAGCATGGTTTATTCATAGGTTGCCAATTGGTAGGGCCAGCGATGGGGATGTGGCAATGCATAGTGCTAGCCTGGGCAACCCCAGGAGTAGTAGGCGAATGCAACACCTCAGCACCCGGACGGCGGAGGTCAGGTAGCGTCACCGAGAAGGGGCGTTAGGTGCCTATGCGTAGGCCAGCCCCGGCTTTCGCCCCTGCAACTTGGGCAGGCTACTGAGTTAGGTGGGGTGTACACGTATAGGGCCAGGATAACCCGGGTCACAACAACTACAGGGACCCAAAAGATGGGGTTTGGCTGTCCAGAGTGGGGAGTGAGAAGTACTCGAGAGGCACACCCCTCCACCCTCAGTATTGAACTGCGGGTAGTGACGTTTTGGTTCAACTGGGCAGGTGGTTTCTGGTGGAAGGGATAATCTCAGTAGTAAGCAGGTTAGCAAAAATAAACCCAGACGGCACCAGGGGGGGTCTCAGTTGTTTCCTAGGTTACAGTAAAGGGGGGTGTACTCTGTTAGTGCGCTGAATCACGCGGTAAAGAACCACTCGGTAAAGATGACCAACACGTGGATTGAGAAATTATTTTGAACACCTCAATTGCAGTAGAGTCAGGCAGTGAGCTGCAGACAAAGAATAGTTGGCCATGGTGGGAGGGTCGCTTCTACTTACAGGATGGGGCACATTTGACGGTCAGGGAAGGCCCTATTGATATGGAACCTACTAGCAGGGGTAGAGGGTTTTTTATTAGGAAGATATGACCTTTCAGGGTAGGCTGTTGGGGGGGGCCAGATAGTCGGGCAACTATGCTGGCCTGTGGCGGTAAGGTCATAATCGGTGAGCAGCAATTTAAGGTCCTTAGGGGGGGGCGGTCCCATTCACGAAAGGGGCCGCCCAGGGGGAGGGGCCACTGGTTTCTCCCAGAACTTCAGGGGCAGGATATCCGCTTGCTTGGGTGCGGGGGAGGGGAGTCAACGCTTTCCTCAGGCTGGTAGCCACCCCGCACATACACTACGACGTCATCAAGGTGCGCGAGTGTAAGGGCCCTCCTGCTATGGTTAAATGGAGTTCAGGGAGCGCACGTGGGTGAAACGTGCCCTGGGTTGCGCATGCGCATCTCGAACGTGAGAGCGTAGCTGTAAAGGATCTGACACCGGTTAGCGACCTTGCCGTACGACTTAATTATTAAATGCAGTTAATTTTTCAGGATGTTAGATTCGGTTAGGAAACACGCTGTACTAGCTATTTGTTAAGGTTAGCCCATCATACCATGTCAAAATGGATGTTAATCTAATGTTCTGAAGTGTGCATTTAATAATTGTCTAAATGTTTATTTTTATTAAAATTTTTAATTTTGTTTCATATTTTAATAAATACGGCCAGGGGGGGCCCTGACCCCCTGCCTTCCAAAGACCCAGGTGTTGACTGGTCGAATTAAGTAATGCAGTCTGTGTATTAAGGCGGGGGGTGGCCGGTAGTCCCAGACCATGAGAAAAGGGGGGGCCAATCGGCCCCCACGCATGCATGGCGGGGCCTGGCCCCTCCCATATCTCGGTCCCTTCGTGGTGGCTTGCCCCCCCCCTCGCCCCGGAAGTAGGTGTGCACTTCTGGGGCGAGGGGGCGGGGCCGCGACGGCGAAGAGGTTAAGAGCCTGGGGAGCGCGGGAAGCGGCCTCTTTGTGCCCGCGCTCCCAGGCCCGCTCCTCGCCCCACCGTGGGGCTGTATAATTTTCCCCACCCTCCATCCCCTTGGTTAGCGGAACTTGGGTATAGACAATGGTAGGTATACTGTCTAGCGATGTGCAGGATCATAGGAATAACATGCTTGCTTCCTTAGGCCTTTTTTCCCGTTACAGGACGAATGTACATATGTAGATGTTTTTGTGCTTTGCTGTGGTCTCTTAACTAATTCTGTCCTTAGGCCTTTTTTCCCGTTTACAGGAAAATGTACATATGTTTATGTTTTGTGCTTTGCTGTGGCTTTAACTAATTTTCTCCTTAGGCCTTTTTTCCCTTTTAGAATAGCAATGTCGTATTTATTATGTGTGTCTGGCGGTAAGGTCATAATCGGTGAGCAGCAATTTAAGGTCCTTAGGGGGGGGCGGTCCCATTCACGAAAGGGGCCGCCCAGGGGGAGGGGCCACTGGTCTCTCCCAGAACTTCAGGTGCAGGATATCCGCTTGCTTGGGTGCGGGGGAGGGGAGTCAACGCTTTCCTCAGGCTGGTAGCCACCCCGCACATACACTACGACGTCATCAAGGTGCGCGAGTGTAAGGGCCCTCCTGTTATGGTTAAATGGAGTTCAGGGAGCGCACGTGGGTGAAACGTGCCCTGGGTTGCGCATGCGCATCTCGAACGTGAGAGCGTAGCTGTAAAGGATCTGACACCGGTTAGAGACCTTGCCGTACGACTTAATTATTAAATGCAGTTAATTTTTCAGGATGTTAGATTCGGTTAGGAAACACGCTGTACTAGCTATTTGTTAAGGTTAGCCCATCATACCATGTCAAAATGGATGTTAATCTAATGTTCTGAAGTGTGCATTTAATAATTGTCTAAATGTTTATTTTTATTAAATTTTTTAATTTTGTTTCATATTTTAATAAATACGGCCAGGGGGGACCCTGACCCCCTGCCTTCCAAAGACCCAGGTGTTGACTGGTTGAATTAAGTTATGCAGTCTGTGTATTAAGGCGGGGGGTGGCCGGTAGTCCCAGACCATGCGGCACTTATGGCCTCAAAACTCTGGGTTGTGCAGATGCGGGCTTCTCGATTCCAGTCATGCGTGAGCCACATTTAATCAGGGTCTCCTCCGACCAGACTGATGGCTGCTGGTGGGGTTTGCTTATGGGCATCGCAGCAGTGACATGCACCGGCCCTTGCTTACTTTCAAGGTCCTAGGGCACTTTCTCGTGGCGGCGCTGCCCCTTTTTGTTATGCTGCCCTCTCACCTGCAGGTGGGTCATTCTTTCTCTGTGTCGGTGGGCAGCTTGCAGGTGTCTCTACTATGGTGCCTGTTACGACACGCACATGAATTTTTCTCCTTACCGCGGGAATCACATCATGCCCGGCAATTCATTACTGCGTTACATGGGTCATGCCAGCAAGATCTTGGGCCGGCTCTCCGCTTCTTCAGGAAACACCACTCGTTTGTGTTCCGGCACTGGCTCACGGCAGGCGGGCTGCTTCAGGGTGCTTCACATGCAGGCATCAACATCCTCCCCCACCATGTTTTGCTTGCTGGCAGGTGGTGCCTTATTCACAGGCTACTTTCCCAATCACCAGACTTCAGGGCAGTTGCACACGCATGTCAAACCCATTCATCACAATTGTAATAGGGCTGGCTCTAGGCCCTAATTCTAGTGTAACAATGCACACAGAAACATAGCTGGAGTACTGCCAACTGGCCGAGGGCACATGTGCACCAGTCCCTTTTATTAGCAGGGTCACCTGACCCGTTACCCCTGTGATCGATGGGTGTTGGGTGAGTGAAGGAGCCATCCCTCAAGGAGTGGCTGGTGGAAACACATAATCTTAAAACATTAGACTGTGACCACCCGGTCACTACAATAAGGTAACTTCAAAGTTATCCTAGGGGAGAAGTAGGCCTTCCAGTAGTGAAAGATGAATTTAAGAGTTTTTCACTACCAGGTAATATACAACTTAACTTTTCACGTCCTACTGTTAGATTCATTGTACCTTCCTAGGTGGGCTATTTCGGGCATATCCTAGGGCTGACGTATATGCAATAAGAAGACAGGTTTGAGCCTGGCAAAAGGTTTATCTTACTGGGTCAAAAATGTCAGCTTAAAACTGCACACAAGGCAGCAATGGCAGGCCTGTGACAGGTTTGCAAGGTTACTTAAGTGGGTGGAACATCAAGTGCTGCAGGTCCACTAATAGCATTTAATTTACAGGTCCTGGGTACATGTAGTGCCACTTTAAGAGGGATTTATAAGTAAATTAAATATGCTAGTTAGGGACAAGGCAATGTTACCATGTTGTAAGGAGTGAGCAAACACACTTTAGCACTGGTCAGCAGTGCACTAACTCCTAAGCCCAAGTAAAACAAGATCAGAACAAATATGGATGAGTAAGGCAAAAGGGGGAAGACCACCCTAAGGCTGATAGGTCTAACAGCAACATATCAACTATATTTGCACTACAGTCCAAACTATTGGTAATATAACTTAGTTAAAATATTCTTTTGAATATCTGAAACAAAGTTATGCAAAGTGGGTTTTAGTGGTACATGGTTAAAATAAACTGGTTTTGTTGTTTTAGAGCATTCAACATTAAATTATATAGCATATGCACTTATACGCAAGCTCACTGGACCACACAGGAAGCACTGGAATCATGCAGCATTTGATTAGAATCTATGAAGGATCTGAAAACATTCTGTGATGTAGTCAGGCACCCGGATAGACAAACATTGCTATTGAAGTAATAATGATGGCAGTCTCCAATGTGAAGGAGCTGCTTTATTAAGACTGTTTCTAGATTTACAGGGAGATTTCAGGTCTGATACCGTTGGGAAAAGTTCCAGTTTGTTTGTGGTGCTTGAAGGTAAAATGTTGAAAAACTAGATAAGGCAAATGGATGGAAGGGGCACAAGGGTAATACAGTGGGGTCGAGGGTTGCAATCTGATGGAGTAACTAGGTCTGTAGATAGAGATTATCTGTGTCAGGTACAACAAAGTAGAAAAAGACCATGGATCTTATACTGATTTAGGTGGAAGGCAAGAAATTATGATGCACATTTCTGTGTAATGTTCAGCCGCGGACTCTGCAGGTAAAAGTGGTGGGGCGGTGGAGCCAGGTGAGGGGGGATCACGAGGGAAAATTAATTAATTTTCCCTCGTGGTCATCTCTCGGAATCCCCCCTCACCTGGACCCCCACCCCACTACTCTCACGTGCAGCGGTTGCAGCTGGTAATGTTACAGCTTCCACAGGGGTGAAGACATACTATCTTAGATAGAGATTGATTGACCTTGTTACTTTGAGATCTATAGCCCATCTTATGTGTCAGGAGATCTAATAAGTTGTCATGTTTAACTGTGTCGAATGCCGAAGATAGGTCAAGTACAACTAGGAAGCAAAATTCATTTGGTTCAGCACTTTTAGCATTTCATCCACTTTGTGAGTCAGACCTGATTCAGTATTGTGCCCCGGGTGAAAGCCAGATTGAAAATGGTCCAAGAGGTAGAATTGTTCGATGTGGTTGCAGAAGTGGATGTGCACACATTTTTCCAGGAGCTTCGCCAGAGTTGAAATATGTTATGTTAGTATGTGTCTTGTGTAGCGCTCAGCTACTCCGAAGAGTGTCCCGGCGCTTTAGACCCCAAAGAGGACACGGAAGTGGGAGGAGATGGCAAACCTACTGTACAAAAAGCCAAGTCTTAAGGTCTTTCCTAAAACTAAGAGATTAACGTTCTTCCACAGGGACAGAGGCAAAGCATTCGACAGCTGTAGCGCCAGACGTTTGAAGGAACGACCTCCGACGCGCATTTGTTTTATTGCCGGAACGGAAGCCAAGGCCAATGAAGATGACCTGAGCGACCGAGAAGGCAAATAAAAGTTCAGTCTTTTCCGGATATATTTGGCCTTGTGCCATGAAGAGCTTTGAATGCTAGAGTGACCGCTTTGAAAATAATACGCTTCCGAACTGGAAGCCAGTGGAGGGCCTTTAAGAGGTCTCTCGCACTGGATCTCCGATGAAGACCGAAAATAGCTCTTGCGGCAGAATTCTGCACAGTTTGCAGTCGTGATAACAGAAATTCCGGAAGGGCAAGATATAACACATTGGAATAATCCAGGCGTGAGCCTATCAGTGCTTGGACAGTAGTTCTTCTATGGGCAAAGGATAGTAATGGCAGGAACTGTCTAAGCATTTTAAGGAGACCAAAGCACTGACCAACGAGGCCATGGATCAGAGGCTTTAACGTGAGAGCACTGTCTACTTTCACCCCAAGGTTTTTGGCCACGGAGGTGGCGGCCAGAGGTGGGAACATGGCCTCTGGCCATCAGACTTCCAGCCCGAATCGGGAGAGCAGCCGAAGAAAAGCACCTCTGACTTATCAGAATTGCACTTGAGGTTATTAAGTTGAAACCACTCGAAGACAGCCCCGAGACAACCCCTGATACTTTCGCCGTTAAACTCCGAGTTCTTATCGCAGGAGAAAAGGAGCTGGGTATCATCGGCGTACGAAACAGTCCGGGCACCGTGGGACTCAGCCAGCGCCGCCAGAGGGGCCATATAGACGTTAAAAAGAGTAGGGCTCAAAATTGAGCCCTGGGGAACTCCTACCTCCAATGGCGGCACTACAGCTGAGTACGGGGGGCCCAGACCGTTTGTTCGCGATCAGCTAGAAAGGACTCAAACAAGCTGAACACCGTCCCCCTCAGACCAATCTCACGGAGTCTTAAAAGGAGACGGCTGTGGGGGACGGTGTCAAAAGCCGCCGAGAGATCCAACATCACCAACATCACTTTTCCCCCAGAGTCCAAAACCTCCTTGATTATCTCAGTTACTTCCAGCAATGCAGTTTCCGTGCTCAAATTTGCCCGGAAGCCCGACTGGGTGTGATGCAAGATGTCATTAGTCTCCAAACAATTGGAGAGAGAAGAATGAACGTGCTTCTCTGCAATCTTGGCAAAAGCTGGGAGAAGAGAGATAGGTCTATAGTTGGCGTAAGTCATAGGATCAAGGTTAGGTTCTTTCAACAGAGGGAGAATAAGGGCCTGCTTCCATACCTGCGGGACCACTCCCGTGCTGAAAGAACGATTTAGCACTGGGTTGATTAAGGGATTGATCACTTGCGCTGTTTTGGTGAGAAATTTGGCCGGGCAGGGATCCAAAGGGGAGCCTGACTTCAACATAATAAGAAGGTCCAGCGAAGCCGTGTGGGAAAGGGAAGGAAAACTTGACAGAACAGGACCTTCGGCAGCCAAAGAGGGTGAGAGGGGAGTGAGACCGGAAACTACAACATCACCAGGAGGTGAAAAAGATGCCTGGATATTTTTAATTTTGCTGGCAAAGAAATCAGCTAATTGAGAGACCCATAATTCAGAATGGACAAGTTTGGATGTACTCGAGGAAGGTGAAGCAAATTCCTTTACTATTAAAAAGATTTCTTTGCTCGTATTGGTGGCTGCATCAATTCTCCTCGCAAAATAGGATTTTTTCTCCAAGGTGATGTCACTATGATACCTCTTAATGGAGCCCCTATAAGCCTCTTTAAACAGTGGATCGTAGTTCCGACGCCAAGCTCTCTCGGCAATCTTACATTGCCGTCGACTCTCGGTCAGTGCAGGTGTAAACCAAGGGGCAGAAGCCCGCGAGGAATTTTTTCGGGGGGAGCTAATTCTTTCAAGCGCTGTGCAAACCAGGACTGCAAGAGGTCCAAATCGGCCTCGAGATCTCCCGATAACTGGCAAGGGTAATCTGAAAGTTCACCCGATAATGATCCGACCACAGGACAGGTACTGGAATAGTTGCGCCAATAGGGATAGTAGAAAAGACTTGATCTAAAATGTGGCCTTTACTATGAGTAGGGCTAGATATGTAGGGGGTAAGCCCCTGAGGGATGGTTGTATCCATGATCTTAATATTATCCACCGCATCCATCAGGTCCATGTGAATATTAAAATTGCCCAGAAGCAGGCAATGTTTGGATCTCAAACACAAAGGTGAGATAACGGACTGGAGCTCCTCATGGAAACAGCCCATCGGCCCAGGGGGCCTGTGGACCAAAGCCCAGTACAGGATTGATAACGTGAAAGCGACAAAGAAAATCCCAATACCTCTGCCCCCTGAATGTCATCCGTCCGAATGATTGAGCAGGTGAACCGGTTGTCCACCACCATTGCGACTCCACCACCCCTGCCGTTGGCCCTATCCTTCCTATAGATGACGTAGTTGGAAGGAAGTGCAGTGGCAATATCAGGGCCTGAACAATCTCCCAACCATGTCTCAGTAAGAAAGAGACAGGTGGGTTTAATCTCGGATAGTAAATTAAATAGATCTAGTGCATGCTTGATAAGAGACCTAATGTTGAGAAGTAGGCAAGTGAAGTAGATAGGCCTGTTCTCTGGGATGGATATAGAGCCATTACCTGGTAACCATCCACAACCAGGACAGCGCCTGTTGCCTCAAGGTCTATTGGGAAATACAGTACAACAGTTGATGGCATATTAATGATCGGGTGGTAGTTGTATAAATCTGTGTGGTCTGCTGATGTTTCAGGATGGGGAACCCCTGCCCCGATTTTAGGTAGTCAGGGATAAACCCTTGAAGTAGCAAGGCATTAACAATCTTGGTCCATAGTGGTTATATTGATGATTTGATCTCATTGAAGAAATTGGAAGGCAGAGGGTCGACAAAGTGGTTAGCTGGTTTCAATGCTGCAAGAATTTTGAGGATTTCACCTTTGTTAAAGATTTTGAAGGGGGCCCATGAGGCATTGTTTTTGAGGGTGAGTCTGGATGGGCAGGTGGGTGAAACAGTGAGGGGCGGGGAGAGGATGGTGCTGAGAGAGAGAGTATGCTGCTCCAAAGTCCTCTGCAGGTCGGTCTTCATATTTTCAGTCTTCTCCAGGAAGAAGGAGGCAAATTCCTCGCAACTAGGTAACAAACTATATCCTGCTTGTGGAGGGTTTAGAAGGCCATTTGATTGTGATTTCACAAGTTCAAATAGTTTTTTTGGTCGGTTTAAAGTTCGGTCTAATTGTTAATGAGTTTATGAAATTTGTAACATGCACAGCTACTCAAAGAGTGTCTCGGCGCGAACCTAGTGGGGATGGTGGAAAAGACTACAGGATAAAAGTAGTCTCTTTCTGAAGAGCTTGGGGTCCTGCATGCTGCAGAGGTCCAATCAAAGCAAATCCCATGCTGAAGCTGCTCTAAAAGCAAGAGAGCTCCCTCCAACTCTCTTATGGTGAAATCTCAGGGCATTGGCAAGAAACTGCGTTGCTGAACGCAGCTGTCTGGAAGGAACATAAAACCTGAAGCGCTTTCTCAGATAGACAGGCCCATGTCCATACAAAGCTGAGCGTGCCAGGATAAGGCATTTAAACTTAATTCTTTCTGTCACAGGCAGCCAGTGGAGATCACACACGTATTGCCTCACGCTGGTCTTTGTAGGAATAGTAAGGAAAGTCCTGGCAGCAGCATTCTGGACTACCTGCAGTCTGACCAGAAGATAGCCCAGCAGGCCCACATACAGGGCATTTGCATAGTCAATGTATGATGATATCAAAGCACAGGTAACCATTTCCCTTGCTGCCCTAGGTAGGAAGGGTAGGAACTTTCTAAGGGATTTAAGTGTACCGAAGCACTAACCGGCAAGCTCCTTGATTGGAGTAGAGCAGTTCAACTTCTCGTCAAACCATATCCCTAGGTTTTAGGTGGGTTGGCCCTCAGAAGTAGACATTGGATATTCATCTGGCCAGAGCGGTTTCAGGAATTGAGAGGGGAAGCTCCTAAAAAGAAGAATCTCAGTTGCACTTTACTGTGCCGAGGAGAGCCACTGGAATATGGCCGTCCAGCAGGTTTTAGCTCGAGAGGTAGAGGAATAATTTTTCTTCCATATGAAGAGGAGCTGGGTGTCATCAGCATACGCAATGATCTTGGCTCCAAGCTCCTCAGCCATCTGGATCAGGGGAGTGACATATATATTAAAAAGAAAGGGGCTGAGATTCGACCCCTGAAGCACTCCCGTGGTCACGGTCTGGGGGTTCTGCCCTCCAGAAAGGACTTAAACCATTTTCCAGGCATACCCCGCAATTCGAACTTCCAGAAGATGGTCCAAAAGCAAGGTATGTGGCACAGTGTTAAATGCCGCTGAGAGGTCCAACAGATCAGGGTCTCCCTACCGCCCGAGTCCAGAGTTTCCTGAATAGCTTCAGTAACTTCGGCAAGATCCGTCTCACTGCTGTATGTGGCTCTGAAGCCCGATTGTGCCGGGTGGAGCAGGCTGTGAAGTTTGACATAGTTGGAGAAATGTATGTTACCCACTTTTTCACAGACTTTCACCACTCTAGGAAGGAGAGAAATAGGGCGACAACTGGAAAGGATTGAAGGGTCCAGAGTGTTGTTTTTTTAATAGAGGGACAATTTTGGCCTGCTTCTAGACTATAGGCACCGTGGCTTCCAAAAGGGACGGATTAATTAGTCTATTTACCACTGGGTTGACCATCTCTGCGACCGAGGACAGCAATCTGGCCGGGCAAGGGTCTGTTGGTGAACCCCATTTCAGAGATTTGAGGACCATCAGTGAGTCTAACAAAGCAATAGGTGTACAAGAAACCAGAGTGGGTAATGTATGCAAAGCTGGAGGCAACCCTTCCAGTGGCAAGTTCCGAACAGAGGGACCATCACTGATGCTAAAATTAGCCTGAGAGCTTGGATCTTAACAAGGAAGAAACAAGAAAGTTCCTCACACTAAGCAACCAAGGCGGGATGTGTAATAGCCGCTGCTTTAGGAGATAAGAAGCTGTTAACGATGGTAAAAATCTCCTTGGTATTGTTCCTAGAGAGATCAATGCGTTCAGCATAGGAAAGGTTTTTTGCTTGTGTCATTTATGCATAGTAGGCCTTTTGAGCCTTTCTAAGGGTCGTCCAGGCCATCGGGCAATATTCCTGTCTCCAACAGCGTTCCAATATGTTTCTAAAGAAATTAGTTTTTGACCTGATATATTTGTAGAAAGAATTCCTAGTTGTTATCAAAAGCTTGAGGTGATGGAGGGACGGAGTGGATCTCCACCGACATTCCACTAGTGTTAGGGTACGTATTTCAGTATTGAGTCTGCCATCATACCATGTCTTGAAGTCATTTTAGTTGTAATGGTGCAATGGAATCTAGAACAGTCATCATGGAGCTAAGGTAGTGATTTATAAGAACCCATACATCTGATGTGATTTCAAGAGAAATGCAAACCAAACCCTTTTGTACCGCTTTGTTCGCCATAAGTTGGCAGGGTATGCTCAGACATGAGTCCCTTGCTCACTTTGCCACTGGATGCAAGCAAACCTGGCTGAAGACGGCTGAAATGCCAGAAACCGGTCCTAGGAAGCTTGTTTCCGGTCCAGGGAAGGCATGGCTTGGCAGTTTGGGATGGACTGTTCCCATGAGGCACAGGGTCAGACTGATTTGCATATGGCCATGTCTGAACTGGGGTGGCAGAGTGGGCTAAAGAACGGTGATGGATTAAACCCAGATCTGTTGACTGGGTGTGAGTGTTTGATTGGTTCAGATGCTCCGTGCATCACCACCCCCTTTTGTACCGCTTTGTTCGCCATAAGTTGGCAGGGTATGCTCAGACATGAGTCCCTTGCTCACTTTGCCACTGGATTCGAGCAAGCCTAGCTGAAGACGGCTGAAATGCCAGAAACCGGTCCTAGGAAGCTTGTTTCTGGTCCAGGGAAGGCATCGCTTGGCAGTTCCAGCTGGACTGTTCCCATGAGGCACAGGGTCAGACTGATTTGCATATGGCCATGTCTGAACTGGGGTGGCAGAGTGGGCTACAGAATGGTGATGGATTAAACCCAGATCTGTTGACTGGGTGTGAGTGTTTGATTGGTTCAAATGCTCCGTCCATCATCACCTCCTTTTGTACCGCTTTGTTTGCCACAAGTTGGCAGGGTATGCTCAGACGTGAGTCCCGTGCTCACTTTGCCACTGGATTCAAGCAAGCCTGGCTGAAGACGGCTGAAATGGCAGAAACCGGTACTAGGAAGCTTGTTTCCGATCCAGGGAAGGCATGGCTTGGCAGTTCGGGCTGGACTGTTCCCATGAGGCACAGGGTAAGACTGATTTGCATA
Organism: Lissotriton helveticus; assembly: GCF_964261635.1. Classification (NCBI taxonomy): domain Eukaryota; kingdom Metazoa; phylum Chordata; class Amphibia; order Caudata; family Salamandridae; genus Lissotriton; species Lissotriton helveticus. The sequence continues at coordinate 606,973,514 of NC_136061.1, read as the reverse complement.
TGGCCATGTCTGAACTGGGGTGGCAGAGTGGGCTAAAGAACGGTGATGGATTAAATCCAGATCTGTTGACTGGGTGTGAGTGTTTGATTGGTTCAGATGCTCCGTCCATCACCACCCCCTTTTCTACCGCTTTGTTCACCAAAAGTTGGCAGGGTATGCTCATACGTGAGTCCCTTGCTCACTTTGCCACTGGATTCAAGCAAGCCTGGCTGAAGACGGCTGAAATGCCAGAAACCGGTCCTAGGAAGCTTGTTTCCGGTCCAGGGAAGGCATGGCAGTTAGGGCTGGACTGTTCCCATGAGGCACAGGGTCGGACTGAATTGCATATGGCCATGTCTGAACTGGGATGGCAGAGTGGGCTATAAAACGGTGATAGATTAAACCCAGATCTGTTGACTGGGTGTTGAGTGTTTGATTGGTTCAGATTCTCCGTTCATCACCACCTCCTTTTGTACCGCTTTGTTCGCCATAAGTTGGCAGGGTATGCTCAGACGTGAGTCCCTTCATCACTTTGCCACTGGATTCAAGCAAGCCTGGCTGAAGACGGCTGAAATGCCAGAAGCCAGTCCTAGGAAGCTTGTTTCCGGTCCAGGGAAGGCATGCCTTGGCAGTTCGGGCTGGACTGTTCCCATGAGGCACAGGGTTAGACTGATTTGCATATGGCCATGTCTGAACTGGGGTGGCATATTGGGCTAAAGAACGGTGATGGATTAAACCCAGATCTGTTGACTGGGTGTGAGTGTTTCATTGGTTCAGATGCTCCGTCCATCACCACCTCTTTTTGTACTGCTTTGTTCACCATAAATTGGCAGGGTATGCTCAGACGTGAGTCCCTTACTCACTTTGCCACTGGATTCAAGCAAGCCTGGCTGAAGACGGCTGAAATGCCAGAAAACGGTCCTAGGAAGCTATTTTCCGGTCCAGGGAAGGCATGGCTTGGCAGTTCGGGCTGGACTGTTCCCATGAGGCACAGGGTCAGACTGATTTGCATATGGCCATGTCTGAACTGGGGTGGCAGAGTGGGCTAAAGAACGGTGATGGATTAAACCCAGATCTGTTGACTGGGTGTGAGTGTTTGATTGGTTCAAATGCTCCGTCCATCACCACCCCCTTTTGTACCGCTTTGTTCGCCACAAGTTGGCAGGGTATGCTCAGACGTGAGTCCCGTGCTCAATTTGCCACTGGATTCAAGCAAGCATGGCTGAAGACGGCTGAAATGCCAGAAACCGGTCCTAGGAAGCTTGTTTCCGGTCCAGGGAAGGCATGGCTTGGCAGTTTGGGCTGGACTGTTCCCATGAGGCACAGGGTCAGACTGATTTGCATATGGCCATGTCTGAACTGGGGTGGCAGAGTGGGCTAAAGAACGGTGATGGATTAAACCCAGATCTGTTGACTGGGTGTGAGTGTTTGATTCGTTCAGATGCTCCGTGCATCACCACCCCCTTTTGTACCGCTTTGTTCGCCATAAGTTGGTAGGGTATGCTCAGACGTGAGTCCCTTGATCACTTTGCCACTGGATTCGAGCAAGCCTAGCTGAAGACGGCTGAAATGCCAGAAACTGGTCCTAGGAAGCTTGTTTCTGGTCCAGTGAAGGCATGGCTTGGCAGTTCCGGCTGGACTGTTCCCATGAGGCACAGGGTCAGACTGATTTGCATATGGCCATGTCTGAACTGGGGTGGCAGAGTGGGCTACAGAACGGTGATGGATTAAACCCAGATCTGTTGACTGGGTGTGAGTGTTTGATTGGTTCAAATGCTCCGTCCATCACCACCCCCTTTTGTACCGCTTTGTTCGCCACAAGTTGGCAGGGTATGCTCAGACGTGAGTCCCGTGCTCAATTTGCCACTGGATTCAAGCAAGCATGGCTGAAGACGGCTGAAATGCCAGAAACCGGTCCTAGGAAGCTTGTTTCCGGTCCAGGGAAGGCATGGCTTGGCAGTTTGGGCTGGACTGTTCCCATGAGGCACAGGGTCAGACTGATTTGCATATGGCCATGTCTGAACTGGGGTGGCAGAGTGGGCTAAAGAACGGTGATGGATTAAACCCAGATCTGTTGACTGGGTGTGAGTGTTTGATTCGTTCAGATGCTCCGTGCATCACCACCCCCTTTTGTACCGCTTTGTTCGCCATAAGTTGGTAGGGTATGCTCAGACGTGAGTCCCTTGATCACTTTGCCACTGGATTCGAGCAAGCCTAGCTGAAGACGGCTGAAATGCCAGAAACTGGTCCTAGGAAGCTTGTTTCTGGTCCAGTGAAGGCATGGCTTGGCAGTTCCGGCTGGACTGTTCCCATGAGGCACAGGGTCAGACTGATTTGCATATGGCCATGTCTGAACTGGGGTGGCAGAGTGGGCTACAGAACGGTGATGGATTAAACCCAGATCTGTTGACTGGGTGTGAGTGTTTGATTGGTTCAAATGCTCCGTCCATCATCACCTCCTTTTGTACCGCTTTGTTCGCCACAAGTTGGCAGGGTATGCTCAGACGTGAGTCCCGTGCTCACTTTGCCACTGGATTCAAGCAAGCCTGGCTGAAGACGGCTGAAATGGCAGAAACCGGTACTAGGAAGCTTGTTTCCGATCCAGGGAAGGCATGGCTTGGCAGTTCGGGCTGGACTGTTCCCATGAGGCACAGGGTAAGACTGATTTGCATATGGCCATGTCTGAACTGGTGTGGCAGAGTGGGCTAAAGAACGGTGATGGATTAAATCCATATCTGTTGACTGGGTGTGAGTGTTTTATTGGTTCAGATGCTCCGTCCATCATCACCCCCTTTTGTACCGCTTTGTTCACCAAAAGCTGGCAGGGTATGCTCATACGTGAGTCCCTTGCTCACTTTGCCACTGGATTCAAGCAAGCCTGGCTGAAGACGGCTGAAATGCCAGATACCGGTCCTAGGAAGCTTGTTTCCGGTCCAGGGAAGGCATGGCTTGGCAGTTAGGGCTGGACTGTTCCCATGAGGCACAGGGTCAGACTGAATTGCATATGGCCATGTCTGTACTGGGATGGCAGAGTGGGCTATAAAACGGTGATAGATTAAACCCAGATCTGTTGACTGGGTGTTGAGTGTTTGATTGGTTCAGATTCTCCGTTCATCACCACCTCCTTTTGTACCGCTTTGTTCGCCATAAGTTGGCAGGGTATGCTCGGACGTGAGTCCCTTCATCACTTTGCCACTGGATTCAAGCAAGCCTGGTTGAAGACGGCTGAAATGCCAGAAGCCAGTCCTAGGAAGCTTGTTTCCGGTCCAGGGAAGGCATGCCTTGGCAGTTCGGGCTGGACTGTTCCCATGAGGCACAGGGTTAGACTGATTTGCATATGGCCATGTCTGAACGGGGGTGGCAGATTGGGCTAAAGAACGGTGATGGATTAAACCCAGATCTGTTGACTGGGTGTGAGTGTTTCATTGGTTTAGATGCTCCGTCCATCACCACCTCTTTTTGTACTGCTTTGTTTGCCATAAATTGGCAGGGTATGCTCAGACGTGAGTCCCTTACTCACTTTGCCACTGGATTCAAGCAAGCCTGGCTGAAGACGGCTGAAATGCCAGAAAACGGTCCTAGGAAGCTTGTTTCCGGTCCAGGGAAGGCATGGCATGGCAGTTCGGGCTGGACTGTTCCCATGAGGCACAGGGTCAGACTGATTTGCATATGGCCATGTCTGAACTGGGGTGGCAGAGTGGGCTAAAGAACGGTGATGGATTAAACCCAGATCTGTTGACTGGGTGTGAGTGTTTGATTGGTTCAAATGCTCCGTCCATCACCACCCCCTTTTGTACCGCTTTGTTCGCCACAAGTTGGCAGGGTATGCTCAGACGTGAGTCCCGTGCTCAATTTGCCACTGGATTCAAGCAAGCCTGGCTGAAGACGGCTGAAATGGCAGAAACCGGTAATAGGAAGCTTGTTTCCGATCCAGGGAAGGCATGACTTGGCAGTTCGGGCTGGACTGTTCCCATGAGGCACAGGGTCAGACTGATTTGCATATGGCCATGTCTGAACTGAGGTGGCAGAGTGGGCTAAAGAACGGTGATGGATTAAATCCAGATCTGTTGACTGGGTGTGAGTGTTTGATTGGTTCAGATGCTCCGTCCATCACCACCCCCTTTTGTACCGCTTTGTTCACCATAAGTTGACAGGGTATGATCATACGTGAGTCCCTTGCTCACTTTGCCACTGGATTCAAGCAAGCCTGGCTGAAGACGGCTCAAATGCCAGAAACCGGTCCTAGGAAGCTTGTTTCCGGTCCAGGGAAGGCATGGCTTGGCGGTTAGGGCTGGACTGTTCCCATGAGGCACAGGGTCAGACTGATTTGCATATGGCCATGTCTGAACAGGGATGGCAGAGTGGGCTATAAAACGGTGATAGATTAAACCCAGATCTGTTGACTGGGTGTTGAGTGTTTGATTGGTTCAGATTCTCCGTTCATCACCACCCCCTTTTGTACTGCTTTGTTCGCCATAAGTTGGCAGGGTATGCTCAGACGTGAGTCCCTTGATCACTTTGCCACTGGATTCAAGCAAGCCTGGCTGAAGATGGCTGAAATGCCAGAAACCGGTCCTAGGAAGCCTGTTTCCGGTCCAGGGAAGGCATGCTTTGGCCGTTCGGGCTGGACTGTTCCCATGAGGCACAGGGTTAGACTGATTTGCATATGGCCATGTCTGAACTGCGGTGGCAGATTGGGCTAAAGAACGGTGATGGATTAATCCCAGATCTGTTGACTGGGTGTGAGTGTTTGATTGGTTCAGATGCTCCGTCCATCACCACCCCCTTTTGTACCGCTTTGTTCGCCATAAGTTGGCAGCGTATGCTCAGACGTGAGTCCCTTGCTCACTTTGCCACTGGATTCAAGCAAGCCTGGCTGATGACGGGTGAAATGCCAGAAACCAGTCCTAGGAAGCTTGTTTCCGGTCCAGGGAAGGCATGGCTTGGCAGTTCGGGCTGGACTGTTTCCATGAGGCACTGGGTCAGACTGATTTGCATATGGCCATGTCGGAATTGGGGTGGCAGAGTGGGCTAAGGAACGGTAATGGATTAAACCCAGTTCTGTTGACTGGGTGTGAGTGTTTGATTGGTTCAGATGCTCCGTCCATCACCACCCCCTTTTGTACCGCTTTGTTCGCCATAAGTTGGCAGGGTATGCTCAGACGTGAGTCCCTTGCTCACTTTGCCACTGGATTCAAGCAAGCCTGGCTGAAGACAGCTGAAATTCCAGAAACCGGTCCTAGGAAGCTTGTTTCCGGTCCAGGGAAGGCATGCCTTGGCAGTTCGGGCTGGGCTGTTCCCATGAGGCACAGGGTTAGACTGATTTGCATATGGCCATGTCTGAACTGGGGTGGCAGATTGGGCTAAAGAACGGTGATGGATTAATCCCAGATCTGTTGACTGGGTGTGAGTGTTTGATTGGTTCAGATGCTCCGTCCACCCCCTTTTGTACCCCTTTGTTTGCCATAAGTTGGCAGGGTATGCTCAGACATGAGTCCTTGCTCACTTTGCCACTGGATTCAAGCAAGCCTGGCTGAAGACAGCTGAAATGCCAGAAACCAGTCCTAGGAAGCTTGTTTCCAGTCCAGGGATGGCATGGCTTGGTAGTTCGGGGTGGACTGTTCCCATGAGGCACAGGGTCTGACTGATTTGCATATGGCCATGTCTGAACTGGGGTGGCAGAGTGGGCTAAAGAGCGGTGATGGATTAAACCCAGATCTGATGACTGGGTGTGAGTGTTTGATTGGTTCAGATGCTCCGTGCATCACCACCCCCTTTTGTACCGCTTTGTTCGCCACAAGTTGGCAGGGTATGCTCAGACGTGAGTCCCGTGCTCACTTTGCCTCTGGATTCAAGCAAGCCTGGCTGAAGATGGCTGAAATGCCAGAAACCGGTACTAGGAAGCTTGTTTCCGATCCAGGGAAGGCATGACTTGGCAGTTCAGGCTGGACTGTTTCCATGAGGCACAGGGTCAGACTGATTTGCATATGGCCATGTCGGAACTCTGGTGGCAGAGTGGGCTAACGAACGGTAATGGATTAAACCCAGATCTGTTGACTGGGTGTGAGTGTTTGATTGGTTCAGATGCTCTGTGCATCACCACCCCCTTTTGTACCGCTTTGTTCGCCATAAGTTGGCAGGGTATGCTCAGACGTGAGTCCCATGCTCACTTTGCCACTGGATTAAAGCAAGCCTAGCTGAAGACGTCTGAAATGCCAAAAACCGGTCCTAGGCAGCTTGTTTCCGGTCCAGGGAAGGCATGGCTTGGCAGTTCGGGCTGGACTGTTCCCATGAGGCACACGGTCAGACTGATTTGCATATGGCCATGTCTGAACTGGGGTGGCAGAGTGGGCTAAAGAACGGTGATGGAATAAACCCAGATCTGTTGACTGGGTGTGAGTGTTTGATTGGTTCAAATGCTCCCTCCATCACCACCCCCTTTTGTACCGCTTTGTTCGCCATAAGTTGGCAGGGTATGCTCAGACGTAAGTCCCGTGCTCACTTTGCCACTGGATTCAAGCAAGCCTGGCTGAAGACGGCAGAAATGGCAGAAACCGGTACTTGGAAGCTCGTTTCCGTTCCAGGGAAGGCATGGCTTGGCAGTTCGGGCTGGACTGTTCCCATGAGGCACAGGGTCAGACTGAGTTGCATATGGCCATGTCTGAACTGGGGTGGCAGAGTGGGCTAAAGAACGGTGATGGATTAAATCCAGATCTGATGACTGGGTGTGAGTGTTTGATTGGTTCAGATGCTCCGTCCATCACCACCCTCTTTTGTACCGCTTTGTTCGCCATAAGTTGGCAGGGTATGCTCATACGTGAGTCCCTTGCTCACTTTGCCACTGGATTCAAGCAAGCCTGGCTGAAGACAGCTGAAATGCCAGAAACCGGTCCTAGGAAGCTTGTTTCCAGTCCAGGAATGGCATGGCTTGGCAGTTCGGGGTGGACTGTTCCCATGAGGCACAGGGTCAGACTGATTTGCATATGGCCATGTCTGAACTGGGGTGGCAGAGTGGGCTAAAGAACGGTGATGGATCAAACCCAGATCTTTTGACTGGGTGTGAGTGTTTGATTGGTTCAGATGCTCCGTCCATCACCACCCCCTTTTGTACCGCTTTGTTCGCCATAAGTTGGGCAGGGTATGCTCAGACGTGAGTCCCTTGCTCACTTTGCCACTGGATTCAAGCAAGCCTGGCTGAAGACGGCTGAAATGCCAGAAACCAGTCCTAGGAAGCTTGTTTCCGGTCCAGGGAAGGCATGGCTTGGCAGTTCAGGCTGGACTGTTTCCATGAGGCACAGGGTCAGACTGATTTGCATATGGCCATGTCGGAACTGGGGTGGCAGAGTGGGCTAAGGAACGGTAATGGATTAAACCCAGATCTGTTGACTGGGTGTGAGTGTTTGATTGGTTCAGATGCTCTAAGCATCACCACCCCCTTTTTTACCGCTTTGTTCGCCATAAGTTGGCAGGGTATGCTCAGACGTGAGTCCCTTGCTCACTTTGCCACTGGATTAAAGCAAGCCTGGCTGAAGACGGCTGAAATGGCAGAAACCGGTCCTAGGAAGCTTGTTTCCAGTCCAGGAATGGCATGGCTTGGCAGTTCTGGGTGGACTGTTCCCATGAGGCACAGGGTCAGACTGATTTGCATATGGCCATGTCTGAACTGGGGTGGCAGAGTGGGCTAAAGAACGGTGATGGAATAAACCCAGATCTGTTGAGTGGGTGAGAGTGTTTGATTGGTTCAGATGCTCCGTCCATCACCACCCCCTTTTGTACCGCTTTGTTCGCCATAAGTTGGCAGGGTATGCTCAGACGTGAGTCCCTTGCTCACTTTGCCACTGGATTCAAGCAAGCCTGGCTGAAGACTTCTGAAATGCCAGAAACCAGTCCTAGGAAGCTTGTTTCCGGTCCAGGGAAGGCATGGCTTGACAGTTCAGGCTGGACTGTTTCCATGAGGCACATGGTCAGACTGATTTGCATATGGCCATGTCTGAACTGGGGTGGCAGAGTGGGCTAAAGAACGGTGATGGATTAAATCCAGATCTGTTGACTGGGTGTGAGTGTTTGATTGGTTCAGATGCTCCGTCCGTCACCACCCCCTTTTGTACCGCTTTGTTCGCCATAAGTTGGCAGGGTATGCTCATACGTGAATCCCTTGCTCAATTTGCCACTGGATTCAAGCAAGCCTGGCTGAAGACGGCTGAAATGCCAGAAACCGGTCCTAGGAAGCTTGTTTCCGGTCCAGGGAAGGCATGGCTTGGCAGTTAGGGCTGGACTGTTCCCTTGAGGCACAGTGTCAGACTGATTTGCATATGGCCATGTCTGAACTGGGATGGCAGAGTGGGCTATTAAACGGTGATAGATTAAACCCAGATCTGTTGACTGGGTGTTGAGTGTTTGATTGGTTCAGATTCTCCGTTCATCACCACCCCCTTTTGTACCGCTTTGTTTGCCATAAGTTGGCAGGGTATGCTCAGACGTGAGTCCCTTGATCACAAGGCCACTGGATTCAAGCAAGCCTGGCCGAAGACGGCTTAAATGCCAGAAACCGGTCCTAGGAAGCTTGTTTCCGGTCCAGGGAAGGCATGCCTTGGCAGTTCGGGCTGAACTGTTCCCATGAGGCACAGGGTTAGACTGATTTGCATATGGCAATGTCTGAACTGGGGTGGCAGATTGGGCTAAAGAACGGTGATGGATTAATCCCAGATCTGTTAACTGGGTGTGAGTGTTTGATTGGTTCAGATGCTCCGTCCATCACCACCCCCTTTTGTACCGCTTTGTTTGCCATAAGTTGGCAGGGTATGCTCAGACGTGAGTCCCTTGCTCACTTTGCCATTGGATTCAAGCAAGCCTGGCTGAAGACAGCTGAAATGCCAGAAACCGGTCCTAGGAAGCTTGTTTCCGGTCCAGGGACGGCATGGTTTGGCAGTTCGGGCTGGACTGTTCCCATGAGGCACAGGGTCAGACTGATTTGCATATGGCCATGTCTGAACTGGGGTGGCAGAGTGGGCTAAAGAACGGTGATGGATTAAACCCAGATCTGTTGACTGGGTGTGAGTGTTTGATTGGTTCAAATGCTCCATCCATCACCACCCCCTTTTGTACCGCTTTGTTCGCCATAAGTGGGCAGGGTATGCTCAGACGTGAGTCCCGAGCTCACTTTGCCACTGGATTCAAACAATCCTGGATGAAGACGGCTGAAATGGCAGAAACCGGTACTAGGAAGCTGGTTTCCGATCCATGGAAGGCATGGCTTTGCAATTCGGGCTGGACTGTTCCCATGAGGCACAGGGTCAGACTGATTTGCATATGGCCATGTCTGAACTGGGGTGGCAGAGTGGGCTAAAGAACGGTGATGGATTAAATCGAGATCTGTTGACTGGGTGTGAGTGTTTGATTTGTTCAGATGCTCCGTCCATCACCACCCCCTTTTGTACCGCTTTGTTCGCCATAAGTTGGCAGGGTATGCTCATACGTGAGTCCCTTGCTCACTTTGCCACTGGATTCAAGCAAGCCTGGCTGAAGACGGCTGAAATGCCAGAAACCGGTCCAAGGAAGCTTGTTTCCGGTCCAGGGAAGGCATGGCTTGGCAGTTAGGGCTGGACTGTTCCCATGAGGCACAGGGTCAGACTGATTTGCATATGGCCATGTCTGAACTAGGATGGCAGAGTGGGCTATAAAACGGTGATAGATTAAACTCAGATCTGTTGACTGGATGTTGAGTGTTTGATTGGTTCAGATTCTCCGTTCATCACCACCCCCTTTTGTACCGCTTTGTTCGCCATAAGTTGGCAGGGTATGCTCAGACGTGAGTCCCTTGATTACTTTGCCACTGGATTCAAGCAAGCCTGGCTGAGATGGCTAAAATGCCAGAAACCGGTCCTAGGAAGCTTGTTTCCGGTCCAGCGAAGGCTTGCCTTGGCAGTTCGGGCTGGACTGTTCCCATGAGGCACAGGGTTAGACTGATTTACATATGGCCATGTCTGAACTGGGGTGGCAGATTGGGCTAAAGAACAGAGATGGATTAAACCCAGATCTGTCGACTGGGTGTGAGTGTTTGATTGGTTCAGATGCTCCATCCATCACCACCCCCTTTTGTACCGCTTTGTTTGCCATAAGTTGGCAGGGTATGCTCAGACGTGAGTCCCTTGCTCACTTTGCCATTGGATTCAAGCAAGCCTGGCTGAAGACAGCTGCAATGCCAGAAACCGGTCCTAGGAAGCTTGTTTCCGGTCCAGGGAAGGCATGGCTCGGCAGTTCGGGCTGGACTGTTCCCATGAGGCACAGGGTCAGACTGATTTGCATATGGCCATGTCTGAACTGGGGTGACAGAGTGGGCTAAAGAACGGTGATGGATTAAACCCAGATCTGTTGACTGGGTGTGAGTGTTTGATTGCTTCAAATGCTCCGTACATCACCACCCCCTTTTGTACCGCTTTGTTCGCCATAAGTGGGCAGGGTATGCTCAGACGTGAGTCCCGTGCTCACTTTGCCACTGGATTCAAGCAAGCCTGGCTGAAGACGGCTGAAATGGCAGAAACCGGTACTAGCAAGCTGGTTTCCGATCCAGGGAAGGCATGGCTTGGCAATTCGGGCTAGACTGTTCCCATGAGGCACAGGGTCAGACTGATTTGCATATGGCCATGTCTGAACTGGGGTGGCAGAGTGGGCTAAAGAACGGTGATGGATGAAATCGAGATCTGTTGACTGGGTGTGAGTGTTTGATTTGTTCAGATGCTCCGTCCATCACCACCCCCTTTTGTACCGCTTTGTTCGCCATAAGTTGGCAGGGTATGCTCAGACGTGAGTCCCGTGCTCACTTTGCCACTGGATTCAAGCAAGCCTGGCTGAAGACGGCTGAAATGGCAGAAACCGGTCCAAGGAAGCTTGTTTCCGGTCCAGGGAAGGCATGGCCTGGCAGTTAGGGCTGGACTGTTCCCATGAGGCACAGGGTCAGACTGATTTGCATATGGCCATGTCTGAACTAGGATGGTAGAGTGGGCTATAAAACGGTGATAGATTAAACCCAGATCTGTTGACTGGATGTTGAGTGTTTGATTGGTTCAGAATCTCCGTTCATCACCACCCCCTTTTGTACCGCTTTGTTCACCATAAGTTGCCAGGGTATGCTCAGACGTGAGTCCCTTGATTACTTTGCCACTGGATTCAAGCAAGCCTGGGTGAAGACGGCTGAAATGCCAGAAATTGGTCCTAGGAAGCTTGTTTCCGGTCCAGCGAAGGCATGCCTTGGCAGTTCGGGCTGGACTGTTCCCATGAGGCACAGGGTTAGACTGATTTACATATGGCCATGTCTGAACTGGGGTGGCAGATTGGGCTAAAGAACAGTGATGGATTAAACCCAGATCTGTTGACTGGGTGTGAGTGTTTGATTGGTTCAGATGCTCCGTCCATCACCACCCCCTTTTGTACCGCTTTGTTTGCCATAAGTTGGCAGGGTATGCTCAGACGTGAGTTCCTTGCTCACTTTGCCACTGGATTCAAGCAAGCCTGGCTGAAGACAGCTGAAATGCCAGAAACCGGTCCTAGGAAACTTGTTGCCAATCCAGGGACGGAATGGCTTGGCAGTTCGGGCTGGACTGTTCCCATGAGGCACAGGGTCAGACTGATTTGCATATGGCCATGTCTGAACTGGGGTGGCAGAGTGGGCTAAAGAACGGTGATAGATTAAACCCAGATCTGTTGACTGGGTGTGAGAGTTTGATTGGTTCAGATGCTCCGTCCATCACCACCCCCTTTTGTACCGCTTTGTTCGCCATAAGTTGGCAGGGTATGCTCAGACGTGGGTCCCTTGCTCACTTTGCCACTGGATTCAAGCAAGCCTGACTGAAGACGGCTGAAATGCCAGAAACCGGTCCTAGGAAGCTTGTTTCCGGGCCAGGGAAGGCATGGCTTCGCAGTTCGGGCTGGACTGTTCCCATGAGGCACAGGGTTAGAATGATTTGCATATGGCAATGTCTGAACTGGGGTGGCAGATTGGGCTAAAGAACGGTGATGGATTAATCCCAGATCTGTCGACTGGGTGTGATTGTTTGATTGGTTCAGATGCTCCGTCCATCACCACCCCCTTTTGTACCACTTTGTTTGCCATAAGTTGGCAGGGTATGCTCAGACGTGAGTCCCTTGCTCACTTTGCCATTGGATTCAAGCAAGCCTGGCTGGAGACAGCTGCAATGCCAGAAACCGTTCCTAGGAAGCTTGTTTCCGGTCCAGGGACGGCATGGCTCGGCAGTTTGGGCTGGACTGTTCCCATGAGGCACAGGGTCAGTCTGATTTGCATATGGCCATGTCTGAACTGGGGTGGCAGAGTGGGCTAAAGAACGGTGATGGATTAAACCCAGATCTGTTGACTGGGTGTGATTGTTTGATTGGTTCAGATGCTCCGTCCATCACAACCCCCTTTTGTACCACTTTGTTTGCCATAAGTTGGCAGGGTATGCTCAGACGTGAGTCCCTTGCTCACTTTGCCATTGGATTCAAGCAAGCCTGGCTGGAGACAGCTGCAATGCCAGAAACCGTTCCTAGGAAGCTTGTTTCCGGTCCAGGGAAGGCATGGCTTGGCAGTTCGGGCTGGACTGTTCCCATGAGGCACAGGGTCATACTGATTTGCCTATGGCCATGCCGGAACTGGGGTGGCAGAGTGGGCTAAGGAACAGTGATTGATTAAACCCTAATCTGTTGACTGGGTGTGAGTGTTTGATTGGTTCAGATGCTCCGTGCATCACCACCCCCTTTTGTACCGCTTTGTTCGCCATAAGTTGGCAGGGTATGCTCAGACGTGAGTCCCTTGATCACTTTGCCACTGGATTAAAGCAAGCCTAGCTGAAGATGGCTGAAATGCCAGAAAACGGTCCTAGGAATCTTGTTTCCGGTCCAGGGAAGGCATGCCTTGGCAGTTCGGGCTGGACTGTTCCCATGAGGCACAGGGTCAGACTAATTTGCATATGGTTATGTCTGAACTGGGGTGGCAGAGTGGGCTAAAGAACGGTGATGGATTAAACCCAGATCTGTTGACTGGGTGTGAGTGTTTGATTGGTTCAGATGCTCCGTCCATCACCACCCCCTTTTGTACTGCTTTGTTCACCATAAGTTGGCAGGGTATGCTCAGACGTGAGTCTCTTGCTCACTTTGCCGCTGGATTCAAGCAAGCCTGGCTGAAGACGGCTGAAATGCCAGAAACCGGTCCTAGGAAGCTTGTTTCCGGTCCAGGGAAGGCATGGCTTGGCAGTTCGGGCTGGACTTTTCCCATGAGGCACAGGGTCAGACTGATTTGCATATGGCCATGTCTGAACTGGGGTGGCAGAGTGGGCTAAAGAACGGTGATGGATTAAACCCAGATCTGTTGACTGGGTGTGAGTGTTTGATTGGTTCAAATGCTCTGTCCATCACCACCCCCTTTTGTACCGCTTTGTTCGCCATAAGTGGGCAGGGTATGCTCAGACGTGAGTCCCGTGCTCACTTTGCCACTGGATTCAAGCAAGCCTGGCTGAAGACGGCTGAAATGGCAGAAACCGGTACTAGGAAGATTGTTTCCGATCCAGGGAAGGCATGGCTTGGCAGTTCGGGCTAGACTGTTCCCATGAGGCACAGGGTCAGACTCATTTGCATATGGCCATGTCTGAACTGGGGTGGCAGCGTGGGCTAAAGAACGGTGATGGATTAAATCGAGATCTGTTGACTGGGTGTGAGTGTTTCATTTGTTCAGATGCTCCGTCCTTCACCACCCCCTTTTGTACCACTTTGTTTGCCATAAGTTGGCAGGGTATGATCAGACGTGAGTCCCTTGCTCACTTTGCCACTGGATTCAAGCAAGCCTGGCTGAAGACGGCTGAAATGCCAGAAACCGGTCCTAGGAAGCTTGTTTCCGGTCCAGCGAAGGCATGCCTTGGCAGTTCGGGCTGGACTGTTCCCATGAGGCACAGGGTTAGACTGATTTACATATGGCCATGTCTGAACTAGAGTGGCAGATTGGGCTAAAGAACAGTGATGGATTAAACCCAGATCTGTTGACTGGGTGTGAGTGTTTGATTGGTTTAGATGCTCCGTCCATCACCACCCCCTTTTGTACCGCTTTGTTTGCCATAAGTTGGCAGGGTATGCTCAGACGTGAGTCCCTTGCTCACTTTGCCACTGGATTCAAGCAAGCCTGGCTGAAGACAGCTGAAATGCCAGAAACCGGTCCTAGGAAGCTTGTTTCCGGTTCAGGGACGGCATGGCTTGGCAGTTCGGGCTGGACTGTTCCCATGAGGAACAGGGTCAGACTGATTTGCATATGGCCATGTCTGAACTGGGGTGGCAGAGTGGGCTTAAGAACGGTGATAGATTAAACCCAGATCTGTTGACTGGGTGCGAGTGTTTGATTGGTTCAGATGCTCCGTCCATCACCACCCCCTTTTGTACCGCTTTGTTCGCCATAAGTTGGCAGGGTATGCTCAGACATGAGTCCCTTGCTCACTTTGCCACTGGATTCAAGCAAGCCTGACTGAAGACGGCTGAAATGCCAGAAACCGGTCCTAGGAAGCTTGTTTCCGGTCCAGGGAAGGCATGGCTTGGCAGTTCCGGCTGGACTGTTCCCATGAGGCACAGGGTCAGACTGATTTGCATATGGCCATGTAGGAACTGGGGTGGCAGAGTGGGCTAAAGAACGGTGATGGATTAAACCCAGATCCGTTGACTGGGTGTGAGTGTTTGATTGGTTCAAATGCTCCGTCCATCACTACCCCCTTTTGTACCGCTTTGTTCGCCATAAGTTGGCTGGGTATGCTCAGACATGAGTCCCTTGCTCACTTTGCCACTGGATTCAAGCAAGCCTGGCTGAAGACGGCTGAAATGCCAGGAAACGGTCCTAGGAAGCTTGTTTCCGATCCAGGGAAGGCATGGCTTGGCAGTTCGGGCTGGATCGTTCCCATGAGGCACAGGGTCAGACTGATTTGCATATGGCCATGTCTGAACTGGGGTGGCAGAGTGGGCTAAAGAACGGTGATGGATTAAATCCAGATCTGTTGACTGGGTGTGAGTGTTTGATTGGTTCAGATGCTCCGTCCTTCAACACCCCCTTTTGAACCGCTTTGTTCACCATAAGTTGGCAGGGTATGCTCATACGTGAGTCCCTTGCTCACTTTGCCACTGGATTCAAGCAAGCCTGGCTGAAGACGGCTGAAATGCCAGAAACCGGTCCTAGGAAGCTTGTTTCCGGTCCAGGGAAGGCATGGCTTGGCAGTTAGGGCTGGACTGTTCCCATGAGGCACAGGGTCAGACTGATTTGCATATGGCCATGTCTGAACTGGGATGGCAGAGTGGGCTATAAAACGTTGATAGATTAAACACAGATCTGTTGACTGGGTGTTGAGTGTTTGATTGGTTCAGATTCTCCGTTCATCACCACCCCCTTTTGTACCGCTTTGTTCGCCATAAGTTGGCAGGGTATGCTCAGACGTGAGTCCCGTGGTCACTTTGCCACTGGATTCAAGCAAGCCTGGCTGAAGACGGTTGAAATGGCAGAAACCGGTACTAGGAAGCTTGTTTCCGATCCAGGGAAGGCATGGCTTGGCAGTTCGGGCTGGACTGTTCCCATGAGGCACAGGGTCAGACTGATTTGCATATGGCCATGTCTGAACTGGGGTGGCAGAGTGGGCTAAAGAACGGTGATGGATTAAATCGAGATCTGTTGACTGGGTGTGAGTGTTTGATTTGTTCAGATGCTCCGTCCATCACCACCCCCTTTTGTACCGCTTTGTTCGCCATAAGTTGGCAGGGTATGCTCATACGTGAGTCCCTTGCTCACTTTGCCACTGGATTCAAGCAAGCCTGGCTGAAGACGGCTGAAATACCAGAAACCGGTCCAAGGAAGCTTGTTTCCGGTCCAGGGAAGGCATGGCTTGGCAGTTAGGGCTGGACTGTTCCCATGAGGCACAGGGTCAGACTGATTTGCATATGGCCATGTCTGAACTAGAATGGCAGAGTGGGCTATACAACGGTGACAGATTAAACCCCGATCTGTTGAGTGGGTGTTGAGTGTTTGATTGTTCAGATTCGCCGTTCATCACCACCCCCTTTTGTACCGATTTGTTCGCCATAAGTTTGCAGGGTATGCTCAGACATGAGTCCCTTGATTACTTTGCCACTGGATTCAAGCAAGCCTGGCTGAAGACGGCTGAAATGCCAGAAACCGGTCGTAGGAAGCTTGTTTCCGGTCGAGCGAAGGCATGCCTTGGCAGTTCGGGCTGGACTGTTCCCATGAGGCACAGGGTTAGACTGATTTACATATGGCCATGTCTGAACTGGGGTGGCAGATTGGGCCTAAAGAACAGTGATAGATTAAACCCAGACCTGTTGACTGGGTGTGAGTACTTGATTGATTCAGATGCTCCGTCCATCACCAACCCCTTTTGTACAGCTTTGTTTGCCATAAGTTGGCAGGGTATGCTTACACGTGAGTCCCTTGCTCACTTTGCAACTGGATTCAAGCAAGCCTGGCTGAAGACAGCTGAAATGCCAGAAACCGGTCGTAGGAAGCTTGTTTCCAATCCAGGGACGGCATGGCTTGGCAGTTCGGGCTGGACTGTTCCCATGAGGCACAGGGTCAGACTGATTTGCATATGGCCATGTCTGAACTGGGGTGGCAGAGTGGGCTAAAGAACGGTGATAGATTAAAGCCAGATCTGTTGACTGGGTGTGAGTGTTTGATTGGTTCAGATGCTTCGTCCATCACCACCCCCTTTTGTACCGTTTTGTTTGCCATAAGTTGGCAGGGTATGCTCAGACGTGAGTCCCTTGCTCACTTTGCCATTGGATTCAAGCAAGCCTAGCTGGAGACAGCTGCAATGCCAGAAACCGTTCCAAGGAAGCTTGTTTCCGGTCCAGGGAAGGCATGGCTTGGCAGTTAGGGCTGGACTGTTCCCATGAGGCACATGGTCAGACTGATTTGCATATGGCCATGTCTGAACTAGAATGGCAGAGTGGGCTATAAAACGGTGATAGATTAAACCCAGATCTGTTGACTGGGTGTTGAGTGTTTGATTGGTTCAGATTCTCCGTTCATCACCACCCCCTTTTGTACCGATTTGTTCGCCATAAGTTGGCAGTGTATGCTCAGACGTGAGTCCCTTGATTACTTTGCCACTGGATTCAAGCAAGCCTGGCTGAAGACGGCTGAAATGCCAGAAACCAGTCGTAGGAAGCTTGTTTCCGGTCCAGCAAAGGCATGCCTTGGCAATTCGGGCTGGACTGTTCCCATGAGGCACAGGGTTAGACTGATTTACATATGGCCATGTCTGAACTGGGGTGGCAGATTGGGCCTAAAGAACAGTGATAGATTAAACCCAGATCTGTTGACTGGGTGTGAGTACTTGATTGGTTCAGATGCTCCGTCCATCACCACCCCCTTTTGTACAGCTTTGTTTGCCATAAGTTGGCAGGGTATGCTCACACGTGAGTCCCTTGCTCACTTTGCCACTGGATTTAAGCAAGCCTGGCTGAAGACAGCTGAAATGCCAGAAACCGGTCCTAGGAAGCTTGTTTCCTATCCAGGGACGGCATGGCTTGGCAGTTCGGGCTGGACTGTTCCCATGAGGCACAGGGTCAGATTGATTTGCATATGGCCATGTCTGAACTGGGGTGGCAGAGTGGGCTAAAGAACGGTGATAGATTAAACCCAGATCTGTTGACTGGGTGTGAGTGTTTGATTGGTTCAGATGCTCCGTCCATCACCACCCCCTTTTGTACCGCTTTGTTCGCCATAAGTTGGCAGGGTATGCTCAGACGTGAGTCCCTTGCTCACTTTGCCACTGGATTCAAGCAAGCCTGACTGAAGACGGCTGAAATGCCAGAAACCGGTCCTAGGAAGCTTGTTTCCGGTCCAGGGAAGGCATGGCTTGGCAGTTCGGGCTGGACTGTTCCCATGAGGCACAGGGTCAGACTGATTTGCATATGGCCATGTCTGAACTGGGGTGGCAGAGTGGGCTAAAGAACGGTGATGGATTAAACCCAGATCTTTTGACTGGGTGTGAATGTTTTATTGGTTCAGATGCTCCATCCATCACCACCCCCTTTTGTACCGCTTTGTTCGCCATAAGTTGGCAGGGTATGCTCAGACGTGAGTCCCTTGCTCACTTTGCCACTGGATTCAAGCAAGCCTGGCTGAAGACGGCTGAAATGCCAGAAACCGGTCCTAGGAAGCTTGTTTCCGGTCCAGGGAAGGCATGGCTTGGCAGTTCGGGCTGGACTGTTCCCATGAGGCACAGGGTCATACTGATTTGCATATGGCCATGTCGGAACTGGGTTGGCAGAGTGGGCTAAGGAACAGTGATTGATTAAACCCATATCTGTTGACTGGGTGTGAGTGTTTGATTGGTTCAGATGCTCCGTGCATCACCACCCCCTTTTGTACCGCTTTGTTCGCCATAAGTTGGCAGGGTATGCTCAGACGTGAGTCCCTTGCTCACTTTGCCACTGGATTAAAGCAAGCCTAGCTGAAGACGGCTGAAATGCCAGAAACCTGTCCTATGAATCTTGTTTCCAGTCCAGGGAAGGCATGGCTTGGCAGTTCGGGCTGGACTGTTCCCATGAGGCACAGGGTCAGACTAATTTGCATATGGCCATGTCTGAACTAGGGTGGCAGAGTGGGCTAAAGAACGGTGATGGATTAAATCCAGATCTGTTGACTGGGTGTGAGTGTTTTATTGGTTCAGATGCTCCGTCCATCATCACCCCCTTTTGTACCGCTTTGTTCACCAAAGGTTGGCAGGGTATGCTCATACGTGAGTCCCTTGCTCACTTTGCCACTGGATTCAAGCAAGCCTGGCTGAAGACGGCTGAAATGCCAGAAACCGGTCCTAGGAAGCTTGTTTCCGGTCCAGGGAAGGCATGGCTTGGCAGTTAGGGCTGGACTGTTCCAATGAGGCACAGGGTCAGACTGAATTGCATATGGCCATGTCTGTACTGGGATGGCAGAGTGGGCTATAAAACGGTGATAGATTAAACCCAGATCTCTTGACTGGGTGTTGAGTGTTTGATTGGTTCAGATTCTCCGTTCATCACCACCTCCTTTTGTACCGCTTTGTTCGCCATAAGTTGGCAGGGTATGCTCGGACGTGAGTCCCTTCATCACTTTGCCACTGGATTCAAGCAAGCCTGGTTGAAGACGGCTGAAATGCCAGAAGCCAGTCCTAGGAAGCTTGTTTCCGGTCCAGGGAAGGCATGCCTTGGCAGTTCGGGCTGGACTGTTCCCATGAGGCACAGGGTTAGACTGATTTGCATATGGCCATGTCTGAACGGGGGTGGCAGATTGGGCTAAAGAACGGTGATGGATTAAACCCAGATCTGTTGACTGGGTGTGAGTGTTTCATTGGTTCAGATGCTCCGTCCATCACCACCTCTTTTTGTACTGCTTTGTTTGCCATAAATTGGCAGGGTATGCTCAGACGTGAGTCCCTTACTCACTTTGCCACTGGATTCAAGCAAGCCTGGCTGAAGACGGCTGAAATGCCAGAAAACGGTCCTAGGAAGCTTGTTTCCGGTCCAGGGAAGGCATGGCATGGCAGTTCGGGCTGGACTGTTCCCATGAGGCACAGGGTCAGACTGATTTGCATATGGCCATGTCTGAACTGGGGTGGCAGAGTGGGCTAAAGAACGGTGATGGATTAAACCCAGATCTGTTGACTGGGTGTGAGTGTTTGATTGGTTCAAATGCTCCGTCCATCACCACCCCCTTTTGTACCGCTTTGTTCGCCACAAGTTGGCAGGGTATGCTCAGACGTGAGTCCCGTGCTCAATTTGCCACTGGATTCAAGCAAGCCTGGGTGAAGACGGCTGAAATGGCAGAAACCGGTACTAGGAAGCTTGTTTCCGATCCAGGGAAGGCATGACTTGGCAGTTCGGGCTGGACTGTTCCCATGAGGCACAGGGTCAGACTGATTTGCATATGGCCATGTCTGAACTGGGGTGGCAGAGTGGGCTAAAGAACGGTGATGGATTAAATCCAGATCTGTTGACTGGGTGTGAGTGTTTGATTGGTTCAGATGCTCCGTCCATCACCACCCCCTTTTGTACCGCTTTGTTCACCATAAGTTGGCAGGGTATGATCATACGTGAGTCCCTTGCTCACTTTGCCACTGGATTCAAGCAAGCCTGGCTCAAGACTTCTGAAATGCCAGAAACCAGTCCTAGGAAGCTTGTTTCCGGTCCAGGGAAGGCATGGCTTGGCAGTTCAGGCTGGACTGTTTCCATGAGGCACAGGGTCAGACTGATTTGCATATGGCCATGTCGGAACTGGGGTGGCAGAGTGGGCTAAGGAACGGTAATGGATTAAACCCAGTTCTGTTGACTGGGTGTGAGTGTTTGATTGGTTCAGATGCTCTAAGCATCACCACCCCCTTTTTTACCGCTTTGTTCGCCATAAGTTGGCAGGGTATGCTCAGACGTGAGTCCCTTGCTCACTTTGCCACTGGATTAAAGCAAGCCTGGCTGAAGACGGCTGAAATGGCAGAAACCGGTACTAGGAAGCTTGTTTCCGTTCCAGGGAAGGCATGGCTTGGCAGTTCGGGCTGGACTGTTCCCATGAGGCACAGGGTCAGACTGATTTGCATATGGCCATGTCTGAACTGGGGTGGCAGAGTGGGCTAAAGAACGGTGATGGATTAAATCCAGATCTGTTGACTGGGTGTGAGTGTTTGATTGGTTCAGATGCTCCGTCCATCACCACCCCCTTTTGTACCGCTTTGTTCGCCATAAGTTGGCAGGGTATGCTCATACGTGAGTCCCTTGCTCAATTTGCCACTTGATTCAAGCAAGCCTGGCTGAAGACGGCTGAAATGCCAGAAACCGGTCCTAGGAAGCTTGTTTCCGGTCCAGGGAAGGCATGGCTTGGCAGTTAGGGCTGGACTGTTCCCTTGAGGCACAGTGTCACATTGATTTGCATATGGCCATGTCTGAACTGGATGGCAGAGTGGGCTATTAAACGGTGATAGATTAAACCCAGATCTGTTGACTGGGTGTTGAGTGTTTGATTGGTTCAGATTCTCCGTTCATCACCCCCCCCTTTTGTACCGCTTTGTTTGCCATAAGTTGGCATTGTATGCTCATACGTGAGTCCCTTGCTCACTTTGCCACTGGATTCAAGCAAGCCTGGCTGAAGACGGCTGAAGTGCCAGAAACCGGTCCTAGGAATCTTGTTTCCGGTCCAGGGAAGGCATGCCTTGGCAGTTCGGGCTGGAATGTTCCCATGAGGCACAGTGTCAGACTAATTTGCATATGGCCTTGTCTGAACTGGGGTGGCAGAGTGGGCTAAAGAATGGTGATGGATTAAACCCAGATCTGTTGACTGGGTGTGAGTGTTTGATTGGTTCAGATGCTCCGTCCATCACCACCCCCTTTTGGACTGCTTTGTTCACCATAAGTTGGCAGGGTATGCTCAGACGTGAGTCCCTTGCTCACTTTGCCGCTGGATTCAAGCAAGCCTGGCTGAAGACGGCTGAAATGCCAGAAACCGGTCCTAGGAAGCTTGTTTCCGGTCCAGGGAAGGCATGGCTTGGCAGTTCGGGCTGGACTGTTCCCATGAGGCACAGGGTCAGACTGATTTGCATATGGCCATGTCTGAACTGGGGTGGCAGAGTGGGCTAAAGAACGGTGATGGATTAAACCCAGATCTGTTGACTGGGTGTGAGTGTTTGATTGGTTCAAATGCTCCGTCCATCACCACCCCCTTTTGTACCGCTTTGTTCGCCATAAGTGGGCAGGGTATGCTCAGACGTGAGTCCCGTGCTCACTTTGCCACTGGATTCAAGCAAGCCTGGCTGAAGACGGCTGAAATGGCAGAAACCGGTACTAGCAAGATTGTTTCCGATCCAGGGAAGGCATGGCTTGGCAGTTCGGGCTAGACTGTTCCCATGAGGCACAGGGTCAGACTGATTTGCATATGGCCATGTCTGAACTGGGGTGGCAGAGTGGGCTAAAGAACGGTGATGGATTAAATCGAGATCTGTTGACTGGGTGTGAGTGTTTCATTTGTTCAGATGCTCCGTCCTTCACCACCCCCTTTTGTACCGCTTTGTTTGCCATAAGTTGGCAGGGTATGCTCAGACGTGAGTCCCTTGCTCACTTTGCCACTGGATTCAAGCAAGCCTGGCTGAAGACGGCTGAAATGCCAGAAACCGGTCCTAGGAAGCTTGTTTCCGGTCCAGCGAAGGCATGCCTTGGCAGTTCGGGCTGGACTGTTCCCATGAGGCACAGGGTTAGACTGATTTACATATGGCCATGTCTGAACTAGGGTGGCAGATTGGGCTAAAGAACAGTGATGGATTAAACCCAGATCTGTTGACTGGGTGTGAGTGTTTGATTGGTTTAGATGCTCCGTCCATCACCACCCCCTTTTGTACCGCTTTGTTTGCCATAAGTTGGCAGGGTATGCTCAGACGTGAGTCCCTTGCTCACTTTGCCACTGGATTCAAGCAAGCCTGGCTGAAGACAGCTGAAATGCCAGAAACCGGTCCTAGGAAGCTTGTTTCCGGTCAAGGGACGGCATGGCTTGGCAGTTCGGGCTGGACTGTTCCCATGAGGAACAGGGTCAGACTGATTTGCATATGGCCATGTCTGAACTGGGGTGGCAGAGTGGGCTAAAGAACGGTGATAGATTAAACCCAGATCTGTTGACTGGGTGTGAGTGTTTGATTGGTTCAGATGCTCCGTCCATCACCACCCCCTTTTGTACCGCTTTGTTTGCCATAAGTTGGCAGGGTATGCTCAGACGTGAGCCCCTTGCTCACTTTGCCACTGGATTCAAGCAAGCCTGACTGAAGACGGCTGAAATGCCAGAAATCGGTCCTAGGAAGCTTGTTTCCGGTCCAGGGAAGGCATGGCTTGGCAGTTCGGGCTGGACTGTTCCCATGAGGCACAGGGTCAGACTGATTTGCATATGGCCATGTCGGAACTGGGGTGGCAGAGTGGGCTAAAGAACGGTGATGGATTAAACCCAGATCCGTTGACTGGGTGTGAGTGTTTGATTGGTTCAAATGCTCCGTCCATCACTACCCCCTTTTGTACCGCTTTGTTCGCCATAAGTTGGCTGGGTATGCTCAGACATGAGTCCCTTGCTCACTTTGCCACTGGATTCAAGCAAGCCTGGCTGAAGACGGCTGAAATGCCAGAAAACGGTCCTAGGAAGCTTTTTTTCCGGTCCAGGGAAGGCATAGCTTGGCAGTTCGGGCTGGACTGTTCCCATGAGGCACAGGGTCAGACTGATTTGCATATGGCCATGTCTGAACTGGGGTGGCAGAGTGGGCTAAAGAACGGTGATAGATTAAACCCAGATCTGTTGACTGGGTGTGAGTGTTTGATTGGTTCAAATGCTCCGTCCATCACCAACCACTTTTGTACCGCTTTGTTTGCCACAAGTTGGCAGGGTATGCTCAGACGTGAGTCCCGTGCTCACTTTGCCACTGGATTCAAGCAAGCCTGGCTGAAGACGGCTGAAATGGCAGAAACCGGTACTAGGAAGCTTGTTTCCGATCCAGGGAAGGCATGGCTTGGCAGTTCGGGCTGGACTGTTCCCATGAGGCACAGGGTCAGACTGATTTGCATATGGCCATGTCTGAACTGGGGTGGCAGAGTGGGCTAAAGAACGGTGATGGATTAAATCCAGATCTGTTGACTGGGTGTGAGTGTTTGATTGGTTCAGATGCTCCGTCCTTCAACACTCCCTTTTGAACCGCTTTGTTCACCATAAGTTGGCAGGGTATGCTCATACGTGAGTCCCTTGCTCACTTTGCCACTGGATTCAAGCAAGCCTGGCTGAAGACGGCTGAAATGCCAGAAACCGGTCCTAGGAAGCTTGTTTCCGGTCCAGGGAAGGCATGGCTTGGCAGTTAGGGCTGGACTGTTCCCATGAGGCACAGGGTCAGACTGATTTGCATATGGCCATGTCTGAACTGGGATGGCAGAGTGGGCTATAAAACGGTGATAGATTAAACACAGATCTGTTGACTGGGTGTTGAGTGTTTGATTGGTTCAGATTCCCCGTTCATCACCACCCCCTTTTGGACCGCTTTGTTCGCCATAAGTTGGCAGGGTATGCTCAGACGTGAGTCCCTTGATCACTTTGCCACTGGATTCAAGCAAGTCTGGCTGAAGACAGCTGAAATGCCAGAAACCGGTCCTAGGAAGCTTGTTTCCGATCCAGGGAAGGCATGGCTTGGCAGTTAGGGCTGGACTGTTCCCATGAGGCACAGGGTCAGACTGATTTGCATATGGCCATGTCTGAACTGGGGTGGCAGAGTGGGCTAAAGAACGGTGATGGATTAAACCCAGATCTGTTGACTGGGTGTGAGTGTTTGATTGGTTCAAATGCTCCGTCCATCACCATCCCCTTTTGTACCGCTTTGTTCGCCATAAGTGGGCAGGGTATGCTCAGACGTGAGTCCCGTGCTCACTTTGCCACTGGATTCAAGCAAGCCTGGCTGAAGACGGCTGAAATGGCAGAAACCGGTACTAGGAAGCTTGTTTCCGATCCAGGGAAGGCATGGCTTGGCAGTTCGGGCTGGACTGTTCCCATGAGGCACAGGGTCAGACTGATTTGCATATGGCCATGTCTGAACTGGGGTGGCAGAGTGGGCTAAAGAACGGTGATGGATTAAATCGAGATCTGTTGACTGGGTGTGAGTGTTTGATTGGTTCAGATGCTCCGTCCATCACCACCCCCTTTTGTACCGCTTTGTTCGCCATAAGTTGGCAGGGTATGCTCATACGTGAGTCCCTTGCTCACTTTGCCACTGGATTCAAGCAAGCCTGGCTGAAGACGGCTGAAATACCAGAAACCGGTCCAAGGAAGCTTGTTTCCGGTCCAGGGAAGGCATGGCTTGGCAGTTAGGGCTGGACTGTTCCCATGAGGCACAGGGTGAGACTGATTTGCATATGGCCATGTCTGAACTAGAATGGCAGAGTGGGCTATAAAACGGTGATAGATTAAACCCAGATCTGTTGACTGGGTGTTGAGTGTTTGATTGGTTCAGATTCTACGTTCATCACCACCCCCTTTTGTACCGATTTGTTCGCCATAAGTTTGCAGGGTATGCTCAGACGTGAGTCCCTTGATTACTTTGCCACTGGATTCAAGCAAGCCTGGCTGAAGACGGCTGAAATGCCAGAAACCGGTCGTAGGAAGCTTGTTTCCGGTCCAGCGAAGGCATGCCTTGGCAGTTCGGGCTGGACTGTTCCCATGAGGCACAGGGTTAGACTGATTTACATATGGCCATGTCTGAACTGGGGTGGCAGATTGGGCCTAAAGAACAGTGATAGATTAAACTCAGGTCTGTTGACTGGGTGTGAGTACTTGATTGGTTCAGATGCTCCGTCCATCACCTCCCCCTTTTGTACAGCTTTGTTTGCCATAAGTTGGCAGGGTATGCTTACACGTGAGTCCCTTGCTCACTTTGCCACTGGATTCAAGCAAGCCTGGCTGAAGACAGCTGAAATGCCAGAAACCGGTCCTAGGAAGCTTGTTTCCAATCCAGGGACGGCATGGCTTGGCAGTTCGGGCTGGACTGTTCCCATGAGGCACAGGGTCAGACTGATTTGCATATGGCCATGTCTGAACTGGGGTGGCAGAGTGGGCTAAAGAACGTTGATAGATTAAACCCAGATCTGTTGACTGGGTGTGAGTGTTTGATTGGTTCAGATGCTCCGTCCATCACCACCCCCTTTTGTACCGTTTTGTTTGCCATAAGTTGGCAGGGTATGCTCAGACGTGAGTCCCTTGCTCACTTTGCCATTGGATTCAAGCAAGCCTGGCTGGAGACAGCTGCAATGCCAGAAACCGTTCCTAGGAAGCTTGTTTCCGGTCCAGGGACGGCATGGCTCGGCAGTTCGGGCTGGACTGTTCCCATGAGGCACAGGGTCAGACTGATTTGCATATGGCCATGTCTGAACTGGGGTGGCAGAGTGGGCTAAAGAACGGTGATGGATTAAACCCAGATCTGTTGACTGGGTGTGAATGTTTTATTGGTTCAGATGCTCCATCCATCACCACCCCCTTTTGTACCGCTTTGTTCGCCATAAGTTGGCAGGGTATGCTCAGACGTGAGTCCCTTGCTCACTTTGCCACTGGATTCAAGCAAGTCTGGCTGAAGACAGCTGAAATGCCAGAAACCGGTCCTAGGAAGCTTGTTTCCGATCCAGGGAAGGCATGACTTGGCAGTTCGGGCTGGACTGTTCCCATGAGGCACATGGTCAGACTGATTTGCATATGGCCATGTCTGAACTGGGGTGGCAGAGTAGGCTAAAGAACGGTGATGGATTAAATCCAGATCTCTTGACTGGGTGTGAGTGTTTGATTGGTTCAGATGCTCCGTCCATCACCACCCCCTCTTGTACCGCTTTGTTCACCATAGGTTGGCAGGGTATGCTCATACGTGAGTCCCTTGCTCACTTTGCCACTGGATTCAAGCAAGCCTGGCTGAAGACGGCTGAAATGCCAGAAACTGGTCCTAGGAAGCTTGTTTCCGGTCCAGGGAAGGCATGGCTTGGCAGTTAGGGCTGGACTGTTCCCATGAGGCACAGGGTTAGACTGATTTGCATATGGCCATGTCTGAACTGGGGTGGCAGAGTGGGCTAAAGAATGGTGATGGATTAAACCCAGATCTGTTGACTAGGTGTGAGTGTTTGATTGGTTCAAATGCTCCGTCCATCACCACCCCCTTTTGTACCGCTTTGTTCGCAATAAGTGGGCAGGGTATGCTCAGACGTGAGTCCCGTGCTCACTTTGCCACTGGATTCAAGCAAGCCTGGCTGAAGACGGCTGAAATGGCAGAAACCGGTACTAGGAAGCTTGTTTCCGATCCAGGGAAGGCATGGCTTGGCAGTTCGGGCTGGACTGTTCCCATGAGGCACAGGGTCAGACTGATTTGCATATGGCCATGTCTGAACTGGGGTGGCAGAGTGGGCTAAAGAACGGTGATGGATTAAATCGAGATCTGTTGACTGGGTGTGAGTGTTTGATTTGTTCAGATGCTCCGTCCATCACCACCCCCTTTTGTACCGCTTTGGCAGGGTATGCTCATACGTGAGTCCCTTGCTCACTTTGCCACTGGATTCAAGCAAGCCTGGCTGAAGACGGCTGAAATACCAGAAACCGGTCCAAGGAAGCTTGTTTCCGGTCCAGGGAAGGCATGGCTTGGCAGTTAGGGCTGGACTGTTCCCATGAGGCACAGGGTCAGACTGATTTGCATATGGCCATGTCTGAACTAGAATGGCAGAGTGGGCTATAAAACGGTGATAGATTAAACCCAGATCTGTTGACTGGGTGTTGAGTGTTTGATTGGTTCAGATTCTCCGTTCATCACCACCCCCTTTTGTACCGATTTGTTCGCCATAAGTTGGCAGGGTATGCTCAGACGTGAGTCCCTTGATTACTTTGCCACTGGATTCAAGCAAGCCTGGCTGAAGACGGCTGAAATGCCAGAAACCGGTCGTAGGAAGCTTGTTTCCGGTCCAGCAAAGGCATGCCTTGGCAGTTCGGGCTGGACTGTTCCCATGAGGCACAGAGTTAGACTGATTTACATATGGCCATGTCTGAACTGGGGTGGCAGATTGGGCCTAAAGAACAGTGATAGATTAAACCCAGATCTGTTGACTGGGTGTGAGTACTTGATTGGTTCAGATGCTCCGTCCATCACCACCCCCTTTTGTACAGCTTTGTTAGCCATAAGTTGGCAGGGTATGCTCACACGTGAGTCCCTTGCTCACTTTGCCACTGGATTCAAGCAAGCCTGGCTGAAGACAGCTGAAATGCCAGAAACCGGTCCTAGGAAGCTTGTTTCCAATCCAGGGACGGCATGGCTTGGCAGTTCGGGCTGGACTGTTCCCATGAGGCACAGGGTCAGACTGATTTGCATATGGCCATGTCTGAACTGGGGTGGCAGAGTGGGCTAAAGAACGGTGATAGATTAAACCCAGATCTGTTGACTGGGTGTGAGTGTTTGATTGGTTCAGATGCTCCGTCCATCACCACCCCCTTTTGTACCGCTTTGTTCGCCATAAGTTGGCAGGGTATGCTCAGACGTGAGTCCCTTGCTCACTTTGCCATTGGATTCAAGCAAGCCTGGCTGAAGACGGCTGAAATGACAGAAACCAGTCCTAGGAAGCTTGTTTCCGGTCCAGGGAAGGCATGGCTTGGCAGTTCGGGCTGGACTGTTTCCATGAGGCACAGGGTCAGACTGATTTGCATATGGCCATGTCTGAACTGGGGTGGCAGAGTGGGCTAAAGAACGGTGATAGATTAAACCCAGATCTGTTGACTGGGTGTGAGTGTTTGATTGGTTCAGATGCTCCGTCCATCACCACCCCCTTTTGTACCGCTTTGTTTGCCATAAGTTGGCAGGGTATGCTCAGACGTGAGCCCCTTGCTCACTTTGCCACTGGATTCAAGCAAGCCTGACTGAAGACGGCTGAAATGCCAGAAACCGGTCCTAGGAAGCTTGTTTCCGGTCCAGGGAAGGCATGGCTTGGCAGTTCGGGCTGGACTGTTCCCATGAGGCACAGGGTTAGACTGATTTGCATATGGCAATGTCTGAACTCGGGTGGCAGATTGGGCTAAAGAACGGTGATGGATTAATCCCAGATCTGTTGACTGGGTGTGAGTGTTTGATTGGTTCAGATGCTCCGTCCATCACCACCCCCTTTTGTACCGTTTTGTTTGCCATAAGTTGGCAGGGTATGCTCAGACGTGAGTCCCTTGCTCACTTTGCCATTGGATTCAAGCAAGCCTGGCTGGAGACAGCTGCAATGCCAGAAACCGTTCCTAGGAAGCTTGTTTCCGGTCCAGGGACGGCATGGCTCGGCAGTTCGGGCTGGACTGTTCCCATGAGGCACAGGGTCAGACTGATTTGCATATGGCCATGTCTGAACTGGGGTGGCAGAGTGGGCTAAAGAACGGTGATGGATTAAACCCAGATCTGTTGACTGGGTGTGAATGTTTTATTGGTTCAGATGCTCCATCCATCACCACCCCCTTTTGTACCGCTTTGTTCGCCATAAGTTGGCAGGGTATGCTCAGACGTGAGTCCCTTGCTCACTTTGCCACTGGATTCAAGCAAGCCTGGCTGAAGACGGCTGAAATGCCAGAAACCGGTCCTAGGTAGCTTGTTTCCGGTCCAGGGAAGGCATGGCTTGGCAGTTCGGGCTGGACTGTTCCCATGAGGCACAGCGTCATACTGATTTGCATATGGCCATGTCGGAACTGGGGTGGCAGAGTGGGCTAAGGAACAGTGATTGATTAAACCCATATCTGTTGACTGGGTGTGAGTGTTTGATTGGTTCAGATGCTCCGTGCATCACCACCCCCTTTCGTACCGCTTTGTTCGCCATAAGTTGGCAGGGTATGCTCAGACGTGAGTCCCTTGCTCACTTTGCCACTGGATTAAAGCAAGCCTAGCTGAAGACGGCTGAAATGCCAGAAACCGGTCCTATGAATCTTGTTTCCGGTCCAGGGAAGGCATGGCTTGGCAGTTCGGGCTGGACTGTTCCCATGAGGCACAGGGTCAGACTAATTTGCATATGGCCATGTCTGAACTGGGGTGGCAGAGTGGGCTAAAAAATGGTGATGGATTAAACCCAGATCTGTTGACTGGGTGTGAGTGTTTGATTGGTTCAGATGCTCCGTCCATCACCATCCCCTTTTGTACTGCTTTGTTCACCATAAGTTGGCAGGGTATGCTCAGACGTGAGTCCCTTGCTCACTTTGCCACTGGATTCAAGCAAGCCTGGCTGAAGACGGCTGAAATGCCAGAAACCGGTCCTAGGAAGCTTGTTTCCGGTCCAGGGAAGGCATGGCTTGGCAGTTCGGCTGGACTGTTCCCATGAGGCACAGGGTCAGACTGATTTGCATATGGCCATGTCTGAACTGGGGTGGCAGAGTGGGCTAAAAAACGGTGATGGATTAAACCCAGATCTGTTGACTGGGTGTGAGTGTTTGATTGGCTCAAATGCTCCGTCCATCACCACCCCCTTTTGTACCGCTTTGTTCGCCATAAGTGGGCAGGGTATGCTCAGACGTGAGTCCCGTGCTCACTTTGCCACTGGATTCAAGCAAGCCTGGCTGAAGACGGCTGAAATGGCAGAAACCGGTACTAGGAAGCTTGTTTCCGATCCAGGGATGGCATGGCTTGGCAGTTCGGGCTGGACTGTTCCCATGAGGCACAGGGTCAGACTGATTTGCATATGGCCATGTCTGAACTGGGGTGGCAGAGTGGGCTAAAGAACGGTGATGGATTAAATCGAGATCTGTTGACTGGGTGTGAGTGTTTGATTTGTTCAGATGCTTCGTCCATCACCACCCCCTTTTGTAACACTTTGTTCGCCATAAGTTGGCAGGGTATGCTCATACGTGAGTCCCTTGCTCACTTTGCCACTGGATTCAAGCAAGCCTGGCTGAAGACGGCTGAAATACCAGAAACCGGTCCAAGGAAGCTTGTTTCCGGTCCATGGAAGGCATGGCTTGGCAGTTAGGGCTGGACTGTTCCCATGAGGCACAGGGTCAGACTGATTTGCATATGGCCATGTCTGAACTAGGATGGCAAAGTGGGCTATAAAATGGTGATAGATTAAACCCAGATCTGTTGACTGGGTGTTGAGTGTTTGATTGGTTCAGATTCTCCGTTCATCACCACCCCCTTTTGTACCGCTTTGTTCGCCATAATTTGCCAGGGTATGCTCAGACGTGAGTCCCTTGATTACTTTGCCACTGGACTCAAGCAAGCCTGGCTGAAGACGGCTGAAATGCCAGAAACCGGTCCTAGGAAGCTTGTTTCCGATCCAGCGAAGGCATGCCTGGCAGTTCGGGCTGGACTGTTCCCATGAGGCACAGGGTTAGACTGATTTACATATGGCCATGTCTGAACTGGGGTGGCAGATTGGGCTAAAGAACAGTGATGGATTAAACCCAGATCTGTTGACTGGGTGTGAGTGTTTGATTGGTTTAGATGCTCCATCCATCACCACCCCCTTTTGTACCGCTTTGTTTGCCATAAGTTGGCAGGGTATGCTCAGATGTGAGTCCCTTGCTAACTTTGCCACTGGATTCAAGCAAGCCTGGCTGAAGACAGCTGAAATGCCAGAAACCGGTCCTAGGAAGCTTGTTTCCGATCCAGGGAAGGCATGACTTGGCAGTTCGGGCTGGACTGTTCCCATGAGGCACAGGGTCAGACTGATTTGCATATGGCCATGTCTGAACTGGGGTGGCAGAGTGGGCTAAAGAACGGTGATGGATTAAATCCAGATCTGTTGACTGGGTGTGAGTGTTTGATTGGTTCAGATTCTCCGTTCATCACCACCCCCTTTTGTACCGCTTTGTTCGCCATAAGTTGGCAGGGTATACTCAGACGTGAGTCCCTTGATCACTTTGCCACTGGATCCAAGCAAGCCTGGCTGAAGACGGCTGAAATGCCAGAAACCGGTCGTAGGAAGCTTGTTTCCGGTCCAGGGAAGGCATGCCTTGGCAGTTCGGGCTGGGCTGTTCCCATGAGGCACAGGGTTAGACTGATTTGCATATGGCCATGTCTGAACTGGGGTGGCAGATTGGGCTAAAGAACGGTGATGGATTAATCCCAGATCTGTTGACTGGGTATGAGTGTTTGATTGGTTCAGATGCTCCGTCCATCACCACCCCCTTTTGTACCGCTTTGTTTGCCATCAGTTGGCAGGGTATGCTCAGACGTGAGTCCCTTGCTCACTTTGCCATTGGATTCAAGCAAGCCTGGCTGAAGACAGCTGAAATGCCAGAAACCGGTCCTAGGAAGCTTGTTTCCAGTCCAGGGATGGCATGGCTTGGCAGTTCGGGGTGGACTGTTCCCATGAGGCACAGGGTCAGACTGATTTTCATATGGCCATGTCTGAACTGGGGTGGCAGAGTGGGCTAAAGAACGGTGATGGATTAAACCCAGATCTGTTGACTGGGTGTGAGTGTTTGATTGGTTCAGATGCTCCGTCCATCACCACCCCCTTTTGTACCGCTTTGTTCGCCATAAGTTGGCAGGGTATGCTCAGACGTGAGTCCCTTGCTCACTTTGCCACTGGATTAAAGCAAGCCTAGCTGAAGACGGCTGAAATGCCAGAAACCGGTCCTATGAATCTTGTTTCCGGTCCAGGGAAGGCATGGCTTGGCAGTTCGGGCTGGACTGTTCCCATGAGGCACAGGGTCAGACTAATTTGCATATGGCCATGTCTGA
Organism: Lissotriton helveticus; assembly: GCF_964261635.1. Classification (NCBI taxonomy): domain Eukaryota; kingdom Metazoa; phylum Chordata; class Amphibia; order Caudata; family Salamandridae; genus Lissotriton; species Lissotriton helveticus. Next base: position 606,941,307 of record NC_136061.1, on the reverse strand, counting down.
ACTGGGGTGGCAGAGTGGGCTAAAAAATGGTGATGGATTAAACCCAGATCTGTTGACTGGGTGTGAGTGTTTGATTGGTTCAGATGCTCCGTCCATCACCATCCCCTTTTGTACTGCTTTGTTCACCATAAGTTGGCAGGGTATGCTCAGACGTGAGTCCCTTGCTCACTTTGCCACTGGATTCAAGCAAGCCTGGCTGAAGACGGCTGAAATGCCAGAAACCGGTCCTAGGAAGCTTGTTTCCGGTCCAGGGAAGGCATGGCTTGGCAGTTCGGCTGGACTGTTCCCATGAGGCACAGGGTCAGACTGATTTGCATATGGCCATGTCTGAACTGGGGTGGCAGAGTGGGCTAAAAAACGGTGATGGATTAAACCCAGATCTGTTGACTGGGTGTGAGTGTTTGATTGGCTCAAATGCTCCGTCCATCACCACCCCCTTTTGTACCGCTTTGTTCGCCATAAGTGGGCAGGGTATGCTCAGACGTGAGTCCCGTGCTCACTTTGCCACTGGATTCAAGCAAGCCTGGCTGAAGACGGCTGAAATGGCAGAAACCGGTACTAGGAAGCTTGTTTCCGATCCAGGGATGGCATGGCTTGGCAGTTCGGGCTGGACTGTTCCCATGAGGCACAGGGTCAGACTGATTTGCATATGGCCATGTCTGAACTGGGGTGGCAGAGTGGGCTAAAGAACGGTGATGGATTAAATCGAGATCTGTTGACTGGGTGTGAGTGTTTGATTTGTTCAGATGCTTCGTCCATCACCACCCCCTTTTGTAACACTTTGTTCGCCATAAGTTGGCAGGGTATGCTCATACGTGAGTCCCTTGCTCACTTTGCCACTGGATTCAAGCAAGCCTGGCTGAAGACGGCTGAAATACCAGAAACCGGTCCAAGGAAGCTTGTTTCCGGTCCATGGAAGGCATGGCTTGGCAGTTAGGGCTGGACTGTTCCCATGAGGCACAGGGTCAGACTGATTTGCATATGGCCATGTCTGAACTAGGATGGCAAAGTGGGCTATAAAATGGTGATAGATTAAACCCAGATCTGTTGACTGGGTGTTGAGTGTTTGATTGGTTCAGATTCTCCGTTCATCACCACCCCCTTTTGTACCGCTTTGTTCGCCATAATTTGCCAGGGTATGCTCAGACGTGAGTCCCTTCATTACTTTGCCACTGGACTCAAGCAAGCCTGGCTGAAGACGGCTGAAATGCCAGAAACCGGTCCTAGGAAGCTTGTTTCCGATCCAGCGAAGGCATGCCTGGCAGTTCGGGCTGGACTGTTCCCATGAGGCACAGGGTTAGACTGATTTACATATGGCCATGTCTGAACTGGGGTGGCAGATTGGGCTAAAGAACAGTGATGGATTAAACCCAGATCTGTTGACTGGGTGTGAGTGTTTGATTGGTTTAGATGCTCCATCCATCACCACCCCCTTTTGTACCGCTTTGTTTGCCATAAGTTGGCAGGGTATGCTCAGATGTGAGTCCCTTGCTAACTTTGCCACTGGATTCAAGCAAGCCTGGCTGAAGACAGCTGAAATGCCAGAAACCGGTCATAGGAAGCTTGTTTCCGATCCAGGGAAGGCATGACTTGGCAGTTCGGGCTGGACTGTTCCCATGAGGCACAGGGTCAGACTGATTTGCATATGGCCATGTCTGAACTGGGGTGGCAGAGTGGGCTAAAGAACGGTGATGGATTAAATCCAGATCTGTTGACTGGGTGTGAGTGTTTGATTGGTTCAGATTCTCCGTTCATCACCACCCCCTTTTGTACCGCTTTGTTCGCCATAAGTTGGCAGGGTATACTCAGACGTGAGTCCCTTGATCACTTTGCCACTGGATCCAAGCAAGCCTGGCTGAAGACGGCTGAAATGCCAGAAACCGGTCGTAGGAAGCTTGTTTCCGGTCCAGGGAAGGCATGCCTTGGCAGTTCGGGCTGGGCTGTTCCCATGAGGCACAGGGTTAGACTGATTTGCATATGGCCATGTCTGAACTGGGGTGGCAGATTGGGCTAAAGAACGGTGATGGATTAATCCCAGATCTGTTGACTGGGTATGAGTGTTTGATTGGTTCAGATGCTCCGTCCATCACCACCCCCTTTTGTACCGCTTTGTTTGCCATCAGTTGGCAGGGTATGCTCAGACGTGAGTCCCTTGCTCACTTTGCCATTGGATTCAAACAAGCCTGGCTGAAGACAGCTGAAATGCCAGAAACCGGTCCTAGGAAGCTTGTTTCCAGTCCAGGGATGGCATGGCTTGGCAGTTCGGGGTGGACTGTTCCCATGAGGCACAGGGTCAGACTGATTTTCATATGGCCATGTCTGAACTGGGGTGGCAGAGTGGGCTAAAGAACGGTGATGGATTAAACCCAGATCTGTTGACTGGGTGTGAGTGTTTGATTGGTTCAGATGCTCCGTCCATCACCACCCCCTTTTGTACCGCTTTGTTCGCCATAAGTTGGCAGGGTATGCTCAGACGTGAGTCCCTTGCTCACTTTGCCACTGGATTCAAGCAAGCCTGGCTGAAGACGGCTGAAATGACAGAAACCAGTCCTAGGAAGCTTGTTTCCGGTACAGGGAAGGCATGGCTTGGCAGTTCGGGCTGGACTGTTTCCATGAGGAACAGGGTCAGACTGATTTGCATATGGCCATGTCGGAGCTGGGGTGGCAGAGTGGGCTAAGGAACGGTAATGGATTAAACCCAGATCTGTTGACTGGGTGTGAGTGTTTGATTGGTTCAGATGCTCCGTGCATCACCACCCCCTTTTGAACCGCTTTGTTTGCCATAAGTTGGCAGGGTATGCTCAGACGTGAGTCCCTTGCTCACTTTGCCACTGGATTCAAGCAAGCCTGGCTGAAGACAGCTGAAATGCCAGAAACCGGTCCTAGGAAGCTTGTTTCCAGTTCAGGGATGGCATGGCTTGGCAGTTCGAGCTGGACTGTTCCCATGAGGCACAGAGTCAGACTGATTTGCATATGGCCATGTCTGAACTGGGGTGGCAGAGTGGGCTAAAGAACGGTGATGGATTAAACCCAGATCTGTTGACTGGGTATGAGTGTTTGATTGGTTCAGATGCTCCGTCCATCACTACCCCCTTTTGTACCGCTTTGTTCGCCATAAGTTGGCAGGGTATGCTCAGACGTGAGTCCCTTGCTCACTTTGCCACTGGATTCTAGCAAGCCTGGCTAAAGACGGGTGAAATGCCAGAAAACAGTCCTAGGAAGCTTGTTTCCGGTCCAGGGAAGGCATGGCTTGACAGTTCGGGCTGGACTGTTTCCATGAGGCACAGGGTCAGACTGATTTGCATATGGCCATGTCGGAACTGGGGTGGCAGAGTGGGCTAAGGAACGGTAATGGATTAAACCCAGATCTGTTGACTGGGTGTGAGTGTTTGATTGGTTCAGATGCTCTGTGCATCACCACCCCCTTTTGTACCGCTTTGTTCGCCACAAGTTGGCAGGGTATGCTCAGACGTGAGTCCCGTGCTCACTTTGCCACTGAATTCAAGCAAGCCTGGCTGAATACGGCTGAAATGGCACAAACCGGTACTAGGAAGCTTGTTTCCGATCCAGGGAAGGCATGACTTGGCAGTTCGGGCTGGACTGTTCCCATGAGGCACAGGGTCAGACTGATTTGCATATGGCCATGTCTGAACTGGGGTGGCAGAGTGGGCTAAAGAACGGTGATGGATTAAATCCAGATCTGTTGACTGGGTGTGAGTGTTTGATTGGTTCAGATGCTCCGTCCATCACCACCCCCTTTTGTACCGCTTTGTTCACCATAAGTTGGCAGGGAATGCTCATACGTGAGTCACTTGCTCACTTTGCCACTGGATTCAAGCAAGCCTGGCTGAAGACGGCTGAAATGCCAGAAACCGGTCCTAGGAAGCTTGTTTCCGGTCCAGGGAAGGCATGGCTTGGCAGTTAGGGCTGGACTGTTCCCATGAGGCACAGGGTCAGACTGATTTGCATATGGCCATGTCTGAACTGGGATGGCAGAGTGGGCTATAAAACGGTGATAGATTAAACCCAGATCTGTTGACTGGGTGTGAGTGTTTGATTGGTTCAGATGCTCCGTCCATTACCACCCCCTTTTGTACTGCTTTGTTCGCCATAAGTTTGCAGGGTATGCTCAGACGTGAGTCCCTTGATTACTTGCCACTGGATTCAAGCAAGCCTGGCTGAAGACGGCTGAAATGCCAGAAACCGGTCGTAGGAAGCTTGTTTCCGGTCCAGCGAAGGCATGCCTTGGCAGTTCGGGCTGGACTGTTCCCATGAGGCACAGGGTTAGACTGATTTACATATGGCCATGTCTGAACTGGGTTGGCAGATTGGGCCTAAAGAACAGTGATAGATTAAACCCAGATCTGTTGACTGGGTGTGAGTACTTGATTGGTTCAGATGCTCCGTCCATCACCACCCTCTTTTGTACAGCTTTGTTTGCCATAAGTTGGCAGGGTATGCTCAGACGTGAGTCCCTTGCTCACTTTGCCACTGGATTCAAGCAAGCCTGGCTGAAGACAGCTGAAATGCCAGAAACCGGTCCTAGGAAGCTTGTTTCCAATCCAGGGACGGCATGGCTTGGCAGTTCGGGCTGGACTGTACCCATGAGGCACAGGGTCAGACTGATTTGCATATGGCCATGTCTGAACTGGGGTGGCAGAGTGGGCTAAAGAACGGTGATGGATTAAACCCAGATCTGTTGACTGGGTGTGAGTGTTTGATTGGTTCAGATGCTCCGTCCATCACCACCCCCTTTTGTACCGCTTTGTTCGCCATAAGTTGGCAGGGTATGCTCAGACGTGAGTCCCTTGCTCACTTTGCCACTGGATTCAAGCAAGCCTGACTGAAGACGGCTGAAATGCCAGAAACCGGTCCTAGGAAGCTTGTTTCCGGTCCAGGGAAGGCATGGCTTGGCAGTTCGGGCTGGACTGTTCCCATGAGGCACAGGGTTAGACTGATTTGCATATGGCAATGTCTGAACTGGGGTGGCAGATTGGGCTAAAGAACGGTGATGGATTAATCCCAGATCTGTTGACTGGGTGTGAGTGTCTGATTGGTTCAGATGCTCCGTCCATCACCACCCCCTTTTGTACCGTTTTGTTTGCCATAAGTTGGCAGGGTATGCTCAGACGTGAGTCCCTTGCTCACTTTGCCATTGGATTCAAGCAAGCCTGGCTGGAGACAGCTGCAATGCCAGAAACCGTTCCTAGGAAGCTTGTTTCCAGTCCAGGGACGGCATGGCTCGGCAGTTCGGGCTGGACTGTTCCCATGAGGCACAGGGTCAGACTGATTTGCATATGGCCATGTCTGAACTGGGGTGGCAGAGTGCGCTAAAGAACGGTGATGGATTAAACCCAGATCTGTTGACTGGGTGTAAATGTTTTATTGGTTCAGATGCTCCATCCATCACCACCCCCTTTTGTACCGCTTTGTTCGCCATAAGTTGGCAGGGTATGCTCAGACGTGAGTCCCTTGCTCACTTTGCCACTGGATTCAAGCAAGTCTGGCTGAAGACAGCTGAAATGCCAGAAACCGGTCCTAGGAAGCTTGTTTCCGATCCAGGGAAGGCATGACTTGGCAGTTCGGGCTGGACTGTTCCCATGAGGCACAGGGTCAGACTGATTTGCATATGGCCATGTCTGAACTGGGGTGGCAGAGTGGGCTAAAGAACGGTAATGGATTAAATCCAGATCTGTTGACTGGGTGTGAGTGTTTGATTGGTTCAGATGCTCCGTCCATCACCACCCCCTCTTGTACCGCTTTGTTCACCATAAGTTGGCAGGGTATGCTCATACGTGAGTCCCTTGCTCACTTTGCCACTGGATTCAAGCAAGCCTGGCTGAAGACGGCTGAAATGCCAGAAACTGGTCCTAGGAAGCTTGTTTCCGGTCCAGGGAAGGCATGGCTTGGCAGTTCGGGCTGGACTGTTCCCATGAGGCACACGGTCAGACTGATTTGCATATGGCCATATCTGAACTGGGGTGGCAGAGTGGGCTAAAGAATGGTGATGGATTAAACACAGATCTGTTGACTGGGTGTGAGTGTTTGATTGCTTCAGATGCTCCGTCCATCACCACCCCCTTTTGTACCGCTTTGTTCGCCATAAGTTGGCAGGGTATGCTCATACGTGAGTCCCTTGCTCACTTTGCCACTGGATTCAAGCAAGCCTGGCTGAAGACGGCTGAAATGCCAGAAACCGGTCCTAGGAAGCTTTTTTCCGGTCCAGGGAAGGCATGGCTTGGCATTTAGGGCTGGACTGTTCCCTTGAGGCACAGTGTCAGACTGATTTGCATATGGCCATGTCTGAACTGGGATGGCAGAGTGGGCTATAAAACGGTGATAGATTAAACCCAGATCTTTTGACTGGGTGTTGAGTGTTTGATTGGTTAGGATTCTCTGTTCATCACCACCCCCTTTTGTACCGCTTTGTTTGGCATAAGTTGGCAGGGTATGCTCAGACGTGAGTCCCTCGATCACTTTGCAACTGGATTCAATCAAGCCTGGCTGAAGACGGCTGAAATGCCAGAAACCGGTCCTAGGAAGCTTGTTTCCGGTCCAGGGAAGGCATGCCTTGGCAGTTCGGGCTGAACTGTTCCCATGAGGCACAGGGTTAGACTGATTTGCATATGGCAATGTCTGAACTGGGGTGGCAGATTGGGCTAAAGAACGGTGATGGATTAATCCCAGATCTGTCGACTGGGTGTGAGTGTTTGATAGGTTCAGATGCTCCGTCCATCACCACCCCCTTTTGTACTGCTTTGTTTGCCATAAGTTGGCAGGGTATGCTCAGACGTGAGTTCCTTGCTCACTTTGCCAATGGATTCAAGCAAGCCTGGCTGAAGACAGCTGAAATGCCAGAAACCGGTCCCAGGAAGCTTGTTTCCGGTCCAGCGAAGGCATGCCTTGGCAGTTCGGGCTGGACTGTTCCCATGAGGTACAGGGTTAGACTGATTTACATATGGCCATGTCTGAACTGGGGTGGCAGATTGGGCTAAAGAACAGTGATGGATTAAACCCAGATCTGTTGACTGGGTGTGAGTGTTTGATTGGTTCAGATGCTCCGTCCATCACCACCCCCTTTTGTACTGCTTTGTTCGCCATAAGTTGGCAGGGTATGCTCAGACGTGAGTCCGTTGCTCACTTTGCCACTGGATTCAAGCAAGCCTGGCTGAAGACGGCTGAAATGCCAGAAACCGGTCCTAGGAAGCTTGTTTCCGGTCCAGGGAAGGCATGGCTTTGCAGTTCGGGCTGGACTGTTCCCATGAGGCACAGGGTCAGACTGATTTGCATATGGCCATGTCTGAACTGGGGTGGCAGAGTGGGCTAAAGAACGGTGATGGATTAAACCCAGATCTCTTGACTGGGTGTGAGTGTTTGATTGGTTCAAATGCTCCGTCCATCACCACCCCCTTTTGTACCGCTTTGTTCGCCATAAGTGGGCAGGGTATGCTCAGACGTGAGTCCCGTGCTCACTTTGCCACTGGATTCAAGCAAGCCTGGCTGAAGACGGCTGAAATTGCAGAAACCGGTACTAGGAAGCTTGTTTCCGATCCAGGGAAGGCAAGGCTTGGCAGTTCGGGCTGGACTGTTCCCATGAGGCACAGGGTCAGACTGATTTGCATATGGCCATGTCTGAACTGGGGTGGCAGAGTGGGCTAAAGAACGGTGATGGATTAAATCGAGATCTGTTGACTGGGTGTGAGTGTTTGATTTGTTCAGATGCTCCGTCCATCACCACCCCCTTTTGTACCGCTTTGTTTGCCATAAGTTGGCAGGGTATGCTCATACGTGAGTCCCTTGCTCACTTTTCCACTGGATTCAAGCAAGCCTGGCTGAAGACGGCTGAAATGCCAGAAAGCGGTCCAAGGAAGCTTGTTTCCGGTCCAGGGAAGGCATGGCTTGGCAGATAGGGCTGGACTGTTCCCATGAGGCACAGGGTCAGATTGATTTGCATATAGCCATGTCTGAACTAGGATGGCAGAGTGGGCTATAAAATGGTGATAGATTAAACCCAGATCTGTTGACTGGGTGTTGAGTGTTTGATTGGTTCAGATTCTCCGTTCATCACCACCCCCTTTTGAACCGCTTTGTTTGCCATAAGTTGGCAGGGTATGCTCAGACGTGAGTCCCTTGCTCACTTTGCCACTGGATTCAAGCAAGCCTGGCTGAAGACAGCTGAAATGCCAGAAACCGGTCCTAGGAAGCTTGTTTCCAGTTCAGGGATGGCATGGCTTGGCAGTTCGAGCTGGACTGTTCCCATGAGGCACAGAGTCAGACTGATTTGCATATGGCCATGTCTGAACTGGGGTGGCAGAGTGGGCTAAAGAACGGTGATGGATTAAACCCAGATCTGTTGACTGGGTATGAGTGTTTGATTGGTTCAGATGCTCCGTCCATCACCACCCCCTTTTGTACCGCTTTGTTCGCCATAAGTTGGCAGGGTATGCTCAGACGTGAGTCCCTTGCTCACTTTGCCACTGGATTCTAGCAAGCCTGGCTAAAGACGGGTGAAATGCCAGAAAACAGTACTAGGAAGCTTGTTTCCGGTCCAGGGAAGGCATGGCTTGACAGTTCAGGCTGGACTGTTTCCATGAGGCACAGGGTCAGACTGATTTGCATATGGCCATGTCGGAACTGGGGTGGCAGAGTGGGCTAAGGAACGGTAATGGATTAAACCCAGATCTGTAGACTGGGTGTGAGTGTTTGATTGGTTCAGATGCTCTGTGCATCACCACCCCCTTTTGTACCGCTTTGTTCGCCACAAGTTGGCAGGGTATGCTCAGACGTGAGTCCCGTGCTCACTTTGCCACTGAATTCAAGCAAGCCTGGCTGAATACGGCTGAAATGGCACAAACCGGTACTAGGAAGCTTGTTTCCGATCCAGGGAAGGCATGACTTGGCAGTTCGGGCTGGACTGTTCCCATGAGGCACAGGGTCAGACTGATTTGCATATGGCCATGTCTGAACTGGGGTGGCAGAGTGGGCTAAAGAACGGTGATGGATTAAATCCAGATCTGTTGACTGGGTGTGAGTGTTTGATTGGTTCAGATGCTCCGTCCATCACCACCCCCTTTTGTACCGCTTTGTTCACCATAAGTTGGCAGGGAATGCTCATACGTGAGTCACTTGCTCACTTTGCCACTGGATTCAAGCAAGCCTGGCTGAAGACGGCTGAAATGCCAGAAACCGGTCCTAGGAAGCTTGTTTCCGGTCCAGGGAAGGCATGGCTTGGCAGTTAGGGCTGGACTGTTCCCATGAGGCACAGGGTCAGACTGATTTGCATATGGCCATGTCTGAACTGGGATGGCAGAGTGGGCTATAAAACGGTGATAGATTAAACCCAGATCTGTTGACTGGGTGTTGAGTGTTTGATTGGTTCAGATTCTCCGTTCATCACCACCCCCTTTTGTACCGCTTTGTTCGCCATAAGTTGGCAGGGTATGCTCAGACGTAAGTCCCTTGATCACTTTGCCACTGGATTCAAGCAAGCCTGGCTGAAGACGGCTGAAATGCCAGAAACCGGTCCTAGGAAGCTTGTTTCCGGTCCAGGGATGGCATGGCTTGGCAGTTCGGGGTGGACTGTTCCCATGAGGCACAGGGTCAGACTGATTTGCATATGGCCATGTCGGAACTGGGGTGGCAGAGTGGGCTAAGGAACGGTAATGGATTGAACCCAGATCTGTTGACTGGGTGTGAGTGTTTGATTGCTTCAGATGCTCCGTCCATCACCACCCCCTTTTGTACCGCTTTGTTCGCCATAAGTTGGCAGGGTATGCTCATACGTGAGTCCCTTGCTCACTTTGCCACTGGATTCAAGCAATCCTGGCTGAAGACGGCTGAAATGCCAGAAACCGGTCCTAGGAAGCTTTTTTCCGGTCCAGGGAAGGCATGGCTTGGCAGTTAGGGCTGGACTGTTCCCTTGAGGCACAGTGTCAGACTGATTTGCATATGGCCATGTCTGAACTGGGATGGCAGAGTGGGCTATAAAACGGTGATAGATTAAACCCAGATCTTTTGACTGGGTGTTGAGTGTTTGATTGGTTCAGATTCTCTGTTCATCACCACCCCCTTTTGTACCGCTTTGTTTGGCATAAGTTGGCAGGGTATGCTCAGACGTGAGTCCCTCGATCACTTTGCAACTGGATTCAATCAAGCCTGGCTGAAGACGGCTGAAATGCCAGAAACCGGTCCTAGGAAGCTTGTTTCCGGTCCAGGGAAGGCATGCCTTGGCAGTTCGGGCTGAACTGTTCCCATGAGGCACAGGGTTAGACTGATTTGCATATGGCAATGTCTGAACTGGGGTGGCAGATTGGGCTAAAGAACGGTGATGGATTAATCCCAGATCTGTCGACTGGGTGTGAGTGTTTGATAGGTTCAGATGCTCCGTCCATCACCACCCCCTTTTGTACTGCTTTGTTTGCCATAAGTTGGCAGGGTATGCTCAGACGTGAGTTCCTTGCTCACTTTGCCAATGGATTCAAGCAAGCCTGGCTGAAGACAGCTGAAATGCCAGAAACCGGTCCCAGGAAGCTTGTTTCCGGTCCAGCGAAGGCATGCCTTGGCAGTTCGGGCTGGACTGTTCCCATGAGGTACAGGGTTAGACTGATTTACATATGGCCATGTCTGAACTGGGGTGGCAGATTGGGCTAAAGAACAGTGATGGATTAAACCCAGATCTGTTGACTGGGTGTGAGTGTTTGATTGGTTCAGATGCTCCGTCCATCACCACCCCCTTTTGTACTGCTTTGTTCGCCATAAGTTGGCAGGGTATGCTCAGACGTGAGTCCCTTGCTCACTTTGCCACTGGATTCAAGCAAGCCTGGCTGAAGACGGCTGAAATGCCAGAAACCGGTCCTAGGAAGCTTGTTTCCGGTCCAGGGAAGGCATGGCTTTGCAGTTCGGGCTGGACTGTTCCCATGAGGCACAGGGTCAGACTGATTTGCATATGGCCATGTCTGAACTGGGGTGGCAGAGTGGGCTAAAGAACGGTGATGGATTAAACCCAGATCTCTTGACTGGGTGTGAGTGTTTGATTGGTTCAATGCTCCGTCCATCACCACCCCCTTTTGTACCGCTTTGTTCGCCATAAGTGGGCAGGGTATGCTCAGACGTGAGTCCCGTGCTCACTTTGCCACTGGATTCAAGCAAGCCTGGCTGAAGACGGCTGAAATTGCAGAAACCGGTACTAGGAAGCTTGTTTCCGATCCAGGGAAGGCAAGGCTTGGCAGTTCGGGCTGGACTGTTCCCATGAGGCACAGGGTCAGACTGATTTGCATATGGCCATGTCTGAACTGGGGTGGCAGAGTGGGCTAAAGAACGGTGATGGATTAAATCGAGATCTGTTGACTGGGTGTGAGTGTTTGATTTGTTCAGATGCTCCGTCCATCACCACCCCCTTTTGTACCGCTTTGTTTGCCATAAGTTGGCAGGGTATGCTCATACGTGAGTCCCTTGCTCACTTTTCCACTGGATTCAAGCAAGCCTGGCTGAAGACGGCTGAAATGCCAGAAAGCGGTCCAAGGAAGCTTGTTTCCGGTCCAGGGAAGGCATGGCTTGGCAGATAGGGCTGGACTGTTCCCATGAGGCACAGGGTCAGATTGATTTGCATATGGCCATGTCTGAACTAGGATGGCAGAGTGGGCTATAAAATGGTGATAGATTAAACCCAGATCTGTTGACTGGGTGTTGAGTGTTTGATTGGTTCAGATTCTCCGTTCATCACCACCCCCTTTTGTACCGCTTTGTTCGCCATAAGTTGGCAGGGTATGCTCAGACGTGAGTCCCTTGATTACTTTGCCACTGGATTCAAGCAAGCCTGGCTGAAGACGGCTGAAATGCCAGAAACCGGTCCTAGGAAGCTTGTTTCCGGTCCAGCGAAGGCATGCCTGGGCAGTTCGGGCTGGACTGTTCCCATGAGGCACAGGGTTAGACTGATTTACATATGGCCATGTCTGAACTGGGGTGGCAGATTGGGCTAAAGAACAGTGATGGATTAAACCCAGATCTGTTGACTGGGTGTGAGTGTTTGATTGGTTCAGATGCTCCGTCCATCACCACCCCCTTTTGTATCGCTTTGTTCGCCATAAGTTGGCAGGGTATGCTCAGACGTGAGTCCCTTGCTCACTTTGCCACTGGATTCAAGCAAGCCTGACTGAAGACGGATGAAATGCCACAAACCGGTCCTAAGAAGCTTGTTTCCGGTCCAGGGAAGGCATGGCTTGGCAGTTCGGGCTGGACTGTTCCCATGAGGCACAGGGTAAGACTGATTTGCATATGGCAATGTCGGAACTGGGGTGGCAGAGTGGGCTAAAGAACGGTGATGGATTAAACCCAGATCCGTTGACTGGGTGTGAGTGTTTGATTGGTTCAGATGCTCTGTCCTTCACCACCCCCTTTTGTACCGCTTTGTTTGCCATAGGTTGGCAGGGTATGCTCAGACGTGAGTCCCTTGCTCACTTTGCCATTGGATTCAAGCAAGCCTGGCTGAAGACAGCTGAAATGCCAGAAACCGGTCCTAGGAAGCTTGTTTCCGGTCCAGGAACGGCATGGCTCGGCAGTTAGGGCTGGACTGTTCCCATGAGGCACAGGGTTAGACTGATTTGCATATGGCAATGTCTGAACTGGGGTGGCAGATTGGGCTAAAGAACGGTGATGGATTAATCCCAGATCTGTTGACTGGGTGTGAGTGTCTGATTGGTTCAGATGCTCCGTCCATCACCACCCCCTTTTGTACCGTTTTGTTTGCCATAAGTTGGCAGGGTATGCTCAGACGTGAGTCCCTTGCTCACTTTGCCATTGGATTCAAGCAAGCCTGGCTGGAGACAGCTGCAATGCCAGAAACCGTTCCTAGGAAGCTTGTTTCCAGTCCAGGGACGGCATGGCTCGGCAGTTCGGGCTGGACTGTTCCCATGAGGCACAGGGTCAGACTGATTTGCATATGGCCATGTCTGAACTGGGGTGGCAGAGTGCGCTAAAGAACGGTGATGGATTAAACCCAGATCTGTTGACTGGGTGTAAATGTTTTATTGGTTCAGATGCTCCATCCATCACCACCCCCTTTTGTACCGCTTTGTTCGCCATAAGTTGGCAGGGTATGCTCAGACGTGAGTCCCTTGCTCACTTTGCCACTGGATTCAAGCAAGTCTGGCTGAAGACAGCTGAAATGCCAGAAACCGGTCCTAGGAAGCTTGTTTCCGATCCAGGGAAGGCATGACTTGGCAGTTCGGGTTGGACTGTTCCCATGAGGCACAGGGTCAGACTGATTTGCATATGGCCATGTCTGAACTGGGGTGGCAGAGTGGGCTAAAGAACGGTAATGGATTAAATCCAGATCTGTTGACTGGGTGTGAGTGTTTGATTGGTTCAGATGCTCCGTCCATCACCACCCCCTCTTGTACCGCTTTGTTCACCATAAGTTGGCAGGGTATGCTCATACGTGAGTCCCTTGCTCACTTTGCCACTGGATTCAAGCAAGCCTGGCTGAAGACGGCTGAAATGCCAGAAACTGGTCCTAGGAAGCTTGTTTCCGGTCCAGGGAAGGCATGGCTTGGCAGTTCGGGCTGGACTGTTCCCATGAGGCACACGGTCAGACTGATTGGCATATGGCCATATCTGAACTGGGGTGGCAGAGTGGGCTAAAGAATGGTGATGGATTAAACACAGATCTGTTGACTGGGTGTGAGTGTTTGATTGCTTCAGATGCTCCGTCCATCACCACCCCCTTTTGTACCGCTTTGTTCGCCATAAGTTGGCAGGGTATGCTCATACGTGAGTCCCTTGCTCACTTTGCCACTGGATTCAAGCAAGCCTGGCTGAAGACGGCTGAAATGCCAGAAACCGGTCCTAGGAAGCTTTTTTCCGGTCCAGGGAAGGCATGGCTTGGCATTTAGGGCTGGACTGTTCCCTTGAGGCACAGTGTCAGACTGATTTGCATATGGCCATGTCTGAACTGGGATGGCAGAGTGGGCTATAAAACGGTGATAGATTAAACCCAGATCTTTTGACTGGGTGTTGAGTGTTTGATTGGTTAGGATTCTCTGTTCATCACCACCCCCTTTTGTCCCGCTTTGTTTGGCATAAGTTGGCAGGGTATGCTCAGACGTGAGTCCCTCGATCACTTTGCAACTGGATTCAATCAAGCCTGGCTGAAGACGGCTGAAATGCCAGAAACCGGTCCTAGGAAGCTTGTTTCCGGTCCAGGGAAGGCATGCCTTGGCAGTTCGGGCTGAACTGTTCCCATGAGGCACAGGGTTAGACTGATTTGCATATGGCAATGTCTGAACTGGGGTGGCAGATTGGGCTAAAGAACGGTGATGGATTAATCCCAGATCTGTCGACTGGGTGTGAGTGTTTGATAGGTTCAGATGCTCCGTCCATCACCACCCCCTTTTGTACTGCTTTGTTTGCCATAAGTTGGCAGGGTATGCTCAGACGTGAGTTCCTTGCTCACTTTGCCAATGGATTCAAGCAAGCCTGGCTGAAGACAGCTGAAATGCCAGAAACCGGTCCCAGGAAGCTTGTTTCCGGTCCAGCGAAGGCATGCCATGGCAGTTCGGGCTGGACTGTTCCCATGAGGTACAGGGTTAGACTGATTTACATATGGCCATGTCTGAACTGGGGTGGCAGATTGGGCTAAAGAACAGTGATGGATTAAACCCAGATCTGTTGACTGGGTGTGAGTGTTTGATTGGTTCAGATGCTCCGTCCATCACCACCCCCTTTTGTACTGCTTTGTTCGCCATAAGTTGGCAGGGGATGCTCAGACGTGAGTCCCTTGCTCACTTTGCCACTGGATTCAAGCAAGCCTGGCTGAAGACGGCTGAAATGCCAGAAACCGGTCCTAGGAAGCTTGTTTCCGGTCCAGGGAAGGCATGGCTTTGCAGTTCGGGCTGGACTGTTCCCATGAGGCACAGGGTCAGACTGATTTGCATATGGCCATGTCTGAACTGGGGTGGCAGAGTGGGCTAAAGAACGGTAATGGATTAAACCCAGATCTCTTGACTGGGTGTGAGTGTTTGATTGGTTCAAATGCTCCGTCCATCACCACCCCCTTTTGTACCGCTTTGTTCGCCATAAGTGGGCAGGGTATGCTCAGACGTGAGTCCCGTGCTCACTTTGCCACTGGATTCAAGCAAGCCTGGCTGAAGACGGCTGAAATTGCAGAAACCGGTACTAGGAAGCTTGTTTCCGATCCAGGGAAGGCAAGGCTTGGCAGTTCGGGCTGGACTGTTCCCATGAGGCACAGGGTCAGACTGATTTGCATATGGCCATGTCTGAACTGGGGTGGCAGAGTGGGCTAAAGAACGGTGATGGATTAAATCGAGATCTGTTGACTGGGTGTGAGTGTTTGATTGCTTCAGATGCTCCGTCCATCACCACCCCCTTTTGTACCGCTTTGTTCGCCATAAGTTGGCAGGGTATGCTCATACGTGAGTCCCTTGCTCACTTTGCCACTGGATTCAAGCAAGCCTGGCTGAAGACGGCTGAAATGCCAGAAACCGGTCCAAGGAAGCTTGTTTCCGGTCCAGGGAAGGCATGGCTTGGCAGATAGGGCTGGACTGTTCCCATGAGGCACAGGGTCAGATTGATTTGCATATGGCCATGTCTGAACTAGGATGGCAGAGTGGGCTATAAAATGGTGATAGATTAAACCCAGATCTGTTGACTGGGTGTTGAGTGTTTGATTGGTTCAGATTCTCCGTTCATCACCACCCCCTTTTGTACCGCTTTGTTCGCCATAAGTTGGCAGGGTATGCTCAGACGTGAGTCCCTTGCTCACTTTGCCACTGGATTCAAGCAAGCCTGACTGAAGACGGATGAAATGCCACAAACCGGTCCTAAGAAGCTTGTTTCCGGTCCAGGGAAGGCATGGCTTGGCAGTTCGGGCTGGACTGTTCCCATGAGGCACAGGGTAAGACTGATTTGCATATGGCAATGTCGGAACTGGGGTGGCAGAGTGGGCTAAAGAACGGTGATGGATTAAACCCAGATCCGTTGACTGGGTGTGAGTGTTTGATTGGTTCAGATGCTCTGTCCATCACCACCCCCTTTTGTACCGCTTTGTTTGCCATAGGTTGGCAGGGTATGCTCAGACGTGAGTCCCTTGCTCACTTTGCCATTGGATTCAAGCAAGCCTGGCTGAAGACAGCTGAAATGCCAGAAACCGGTCCTAGGAAGCTTGTTTCCGGTCCAGGAACGGCATGGCTCGGCAGTTAGGGCTGGACTGTTCCCATGAGGCACAGGGTAAGACTGATTTGCATATGGCAATGTCGGAACTGGGGTGGCAGAGTGGGCTAAGGAACAGTGATTGATTAAACCCATATCTGTTGACTGGGTGTAAGTGTTTGATTGGTTCAGATGCTCCGTGCATCACCACCCCCTTTTGTACCGCTTTGTTCGCCATAAGTTGGCAGGGTATGCTCAGACGTGAGTCCCTTGCTCACTTTGCCACTGGATTAAAGCAAGCCTAGCTGAAGACGGCTGAAATGCCAGATACCGGTCCTAGGAATCTTGTTTCCGGTCCAGGGAAGGCATGGCTTGGCAGTTCGGGCTGGACTGTTCCCATGAGGCACAGGGTCAGACTAATTTGCATATGGCCATGTCTGAACTGGGGTGGCAGAGTGGGCTAAAGAATGGTGATGGATTAAAACCAGATCTGTTGACTGGGTGTGAGTGTTTGATTGGTTCAGATGCTCCGTCCATTACGACCCCCTTTTGTACTGCTTTGTTCGCCATAAGTTTGCAGGGTATGCTCAGACGTGAGTCCCTTGATTACTTTGCCACTGGATTCAAGCAAGCCTGGCTGAAGACGGCTGAAATGCCAGAAACCGGTCGTAGGAAGCTTGTTTCCGGTCCAGCGAAGGCATGCCTTGGCAGTTCGGGCTGGACTGTTCCCATGAGGCACAGGGTTAGACTGATTTACATATGGCCATGTCTGAACTGGGGTGGCAGATTGGGCCTAAAGAACAGTGATAGATTAAACCCAGATCTGTTGACTGGGTGTGAGTACTTGATTGGTTCAGATGCTCCGTCCATCACCACCCCCTTTTGTACAGCATTGTTTGCCATAAGTTGGCAGGGTATGCTCAGACGTGAGTCCCTTGCTCACTTTGCCACTGGATTCAAGCAAGCCTGGCTGAAGACAGCTGAAATGCCAGAAACCGGTCCTAGGAAGCTTGTTTCCAATCCAGGGACGGCATGGCTTGGCAGTTCGGGCTGGACTGTACCCATGAGGCACAGGGTCAGACTGATTTGCATATGGCCATGTCTGAACTGGGGTGGCAGAGTGGGCTAAAGAACGGTGATAGATTAAACCCAGATCTGTTGACTGGGTGTGAGTGTTTGATTGGTTCAGATGCTCCGTCCATCACCACCCCCTTTTGTACCGCTTTGTTTGCCATAAGTTGGCAGGGTATGCTCAGACGTGAGTCCCTTGCTCACTTTGCCACTGGATTCAAGCAAGCCTGACTGAAGACGGCTGAAATGCCAGAAACCGGTCCTAGGAAGCTTGTTTCCGGTCCAGGGAAGGCATGGCTTGGCAGTTCGGGCTGGACAGTTCCCATGAGGCACAGGGTTAGACTGATTTGCATATGGCAATGTCTGAACTGGGGTGGCAGATTGGGCTAAAGAACGGTGATGGATTAATCCCAGATCTGTTGACTGGGTGTGAGTGTCTGATTGGTTCAGATGCTCCGTCCATCACCACCCCCTTTTGTACCGTTTTGTTTGCCATAAGTTGGCAGGGTATGCTCAGACGTGAGTCCCTTGCTCACTTTGCCATTGGATTCAAGCAAGCCTGGCTGGAGACAGCTGCAATGCCAGAAACCGTTCCTAGGAAGCTTGTTTCCAGTCCAGGGACGGTATGGCTCGGCAGTTCGGGCTGGACTGTTCCCATGAGGCACAGGGTCAGACTGATTTGCATATGGCCATGTCTGAACTGGGGTGGCAGAGTGCGCTAAAGAACGGTGATGGATTAAACCCAGATCTGTTGACTGGGTGTAAATGTTTTATTGGTTCAGATGCTCCATCCATCACCACCCCCTTTTGTACCGTTTTGTTCGCCATAAGTTGGCAGGGTATGCTCAGACGTGAGTCCCTTGCTCACTTTGCCACTGGATTCAAGCAAGTCTGGCTGAAGACAGCTGAAATGCCAGAAACCGGTCCTAGGAAGCTTGTTTCCGATCCAGGGAAGGCATGACTTGGCAGTTCGGGCTGGACTGTTCCCATGAGGCACAGGGTCAGACTGATTTGCATATGGCCATGTCTGAACTGGGGTGGCAGAATGGGCTAAAGAACGGTAATGGATTAAATCCAGATCTGTTGACTGGGTGTGAGTGTTTGATTGGTTCAGATGCTCCGTCCATCACCACCCCCTCTTGTACCGCTTTGTTCACCATAAGTTGGCAGGGTATGCTCATACGTGAGTCCCTTGCTCACTTTGCCACTGGATTCAAGCAAGCCTGGCTGAAGACGGCTAAAATGCCAGAAACTGGTCCTAGGAAGCTTGTTTCCGGTCCAGGGAAGGCATGGCTTGGCAGTTAGGGCTGGACTGTTCCCATGAGGCACAGGGTCAGACTGATTTGCATATGGCCATGTCTGAACTGGGGTGGCAGAGTGGGCTAAAGAACGGTGATGGATTAAACCCAGATCTGTTGACTGGGTGTGAGTGTTTGATTGGTTCAAATGCTCCGTCCATCACCACCCCCTTTTGTACCGCTTTGTTCGCCATAAGTGGGCAGGGTATGCTCAGACGTGAGTCCCGTGCTCACTTTGCCACTGGATTCAAGCAAGCCTGGCTGAAGACGGCTGAAATGGCAGAAACCGGTACTAGGAAGCTTGTTTCCGATCCAGGGAAGGCATGGCTTGGCAGTTCGGGCTGGACTGTTCCCATGAGGCACAGTGTCAGACTGATTTGCATATGGCCATGTCTGAACTGGGGTGGCAGAGTGGGCTAAAGAACGGTGATGGATTAAATCGAGATCTGTTGACTGGGTGTGAGTGTTTGATTTGTTCAGATGCTCCGTCCATCACCACCCCCTTTTGTACCGCTTTGGCAGGGTATGCTCATACGTGAGTCCCTTGCTCACTTTGCCACTGGATTCAAGCAAGCCTGGCTGAAGACGGCTGAAATACCAGAAACCGGTCCAAGGAAGCTTGTTTCCGGTCCAGGGAAGGCATGGCTTGGCAGTTAGGGCTGGACTTTTCCCATGAGGCACAGGGTCAGACTGATTTGCATATGGCCATGTCTGAACTAGAATGGCAGAGTGGTCTATAAAACGGTGATAGATTAAACCCAGATCTGTTGACTGGGTGTTGAGTGTTTGATTGGTTCAGATTCTCCATTCATCACCACCCCCTTTTGTACCGATTTGTTCGCCATAAGTTGGCAGGGTATGCTCAGATGTGAGTCCCTTGATTACTTTGCCACTGGATTCAAGCAAGCCTGGCTGAAGACTGCTGAAATGCCAGAAACCGGTCGTAGGAAGCTTGTTTCCGGTCCAGCGAAGGCATGCCTTGGCAGTTCGGGCTGGACTGTTCCCATGAGGCACAGGGTTAGACTGATTTACATATGGCCATGTCTGAACTGGGGTGGCAGATTGGGCCTAAAGAACAGTGATAGATTAAACCCAGATCTGTTGACTGGGTGTGAGTACTTGATTGGTTCAGATGCTCCGTCCATCACCACCCCCTTTTGTACAGCTTTGTTTGCCATAAGTTGGCAGGGTATGCTCACACGTGAGTCCCTTGCTCACTTTGCCACTGGATTCAAGCAAGCCTGGCTGAAGACAGCTGAAATGCCAGAAACCGGTCCTAGGAAGCTTGTTTCCAATCCAGGGACGGCATGGCTTGGCAGTTCGGGCTGGACTGTTCCCATGAGGCACAGGGTCAGACTGATTTGCATATGGCCATGTCTGAACTGGGGTGGCAGAGTGGGCTAAAGAACGGTGATAGATTAAACCCAGATCTGTTGACTGGGTGTGAGTGTTTGATTGGTTCAGATGCTCTGTCCATCACCACCCCCTTTTGTACCGCTTTGTTCGCCATAAGTTGGCAGGGTATGCTCAGACGTGAGTCCCTTGCTCACTTTGCCACTGGATTCAAGCAAGCCTGACTGAAGACGGCTGAAATGCCAGAAACCGGTCCTAGGAAGCTTGTTTCCGGTCCAGGGAAGGCATGGCTTGGCAGTTCGGGCTGGACTGTTCCCATGAGGCACAGGGTTAGACTGATTTGCATATGGCAATGTCTGAACTGGGGTGGCAGATTGGGCTAAAGAACGGTGATGGATTAATCCCAGATCTGTTGACTGGGTGTGAGTGTTTGATTGGTTCAGATGCTCCGTCCATCACCACCCCCTTTTGTACCGTTTTGTTTGCCATAAGTTGGCAGGGTATGCTCAGACGTGAGTCCCTTGCTCACTTTGCCATTGGATTCAAGCAAGCCTGGCTGGAGACAGCTGCAATGCCAGAAACCGTTCCTAGGAAGCTTGTTTCCGGTCCAGGGACGGCATGGCTCGGCAGTTCGGGCTGGACTGTTCCCATGAGGCACAGGGTCAGACTGATTTGCATATGGCCATGTCTGAACTGGGGTGGCAGAGTGGGCTAAAGAACGGTGATGGATTAATCCCAGATCTGTTGACTGGGTGTGAGTGTTTGATTGGTTCAGATGCTCCGTCCATCACCACCCCCTTTTGTACCGTTTTGTTTGCCATAAGTTGGCAGGGTATGCTCAGACGTGAGTCCCTTGCTCACTTTGCCATTGGATTCAAGCAAGCCTGGCTGGAGACAGCTGCAATGCCAGAAACCGTTCCTAGGAAGCTTGTTTCCGGTCCAGGGACGGCATGGCTCGGCAGTTCGGGCTGGACTGTTCCCATGAGGCACAGGGTCAGACTGATTTGCATATGGCCATGTCTGAACTGGGGTGGCAGAGTGGGCTAAAGAACGGTGATGGATTAAACCCAGATCTGTTGACTGGGTGTAAATGTTTTATTGGTTCAGATGCTCCATCCATCACCACCCCCTTTTGTACCGCTTTGTTCGCCATAAGTTGGCAGGGTATGCTCAGACGTGAGTCCCTTGCTCACTTTGCCACTGGATTCAAGCAAGTCTGGCTGAAGACAGCTGAAATGCCAGAAACCGGTCCTAGGAAGCTTGTTTCCGATCCAGGGAAGGCATGACTTGGCAGTTCGGGCTGGACTGTTCCCATGAGGCACAGGGTCAGACTGATTTGCATATGGCCATGTCTGAACTGGGGTGGCAGAGTGGGCTAAAGAACGGTAATGGATTAAATCCAGATCTGTTGACTGGGTGTGAGTGTTTGATTGGTTCAGATGCTCCGTCCATCACCACCCCCTCTTGTACCGCTTTGTTCACCATTAGTTGGCAGGGTATGCTCATATGTGAGTCCCTTGCTCACTTTGCCACTGGATTCAAGCAAGCCTGGCTGAAGACGGCTGAAATGCCAGAAACTGGTCCTAGGAAGCTTGTTTCCGGTCCAGGGAAGGCATGGCTTGGCAGTTCGGGCTGGACTGTTCCCATGAGGCACAGGGTCATACTGATTTGCATATGGCCATGTCGGAACTGGGGTGGCAGAGTGGGCTAAGGAACAGTGATTGATTAAACCCATATCTGTTGACTGGGTGTGAGTGTTTGATTGGTTCAGATGCTCCGTGCATCACCACCCCCTTTTGTACCGCTTTGTTCGCCATAAGTTGGCAGGGTATGCTCAGACGTGAGTCCCTTGCTCACTTTGCCACTGGATTAAAGCAAGCCTAGCTGAAGACGGCTGAAATGCCAGAAACCGGTCCCATGAATCTTGTTTCCGTTCCAGGGAAGGCATGGCTTGGCAGTTCGGGCTGGACTGTTCCCATGAGGCACAGGGTCAGACTAATTTGCATATGGCCATGTCTGAACTGGGGTGGCAGAGTGGGCTAAAGAATGGTGATGGATTAAACCCAGATCTGTTGACTGGGTGTGAGTGTTTGATTGGTTCAGATGCTCCGTCCATCACCATCCACTTTTGTACTGCTTTGTTCACCATAAGTTGGCAGGGTATGCTCAGACGTGAGTCCCTTGCTCACTTTGCCACTGGATTCAAGCAAGCCTGGCTGAAGACGGCTGAAATGCCAGAAACCGGTCCTAGGAAGCTTGTTTCCGGTCCAGGGAAGGCATGGCTTGGCAGTTCGGCTAGACTGTTCCCATGAGGCACAGGGTCAGACTGATTTGCATATGGCCATGTCTGAACTGGGGTGGCAGAGTGGGCTAAAAAACGGTGATGGATTAAACCCAGATCTGTTGACTGGGTGTGAGTGTTTGATTGGTTCAAATGCTCCGTCCATCACCATCCCCTTTTGTACCGCTTTGTTCGCCATAAGTGGGCAGGGTATGCTCAGACGTGAGTCCCGTGCTCACTTTGCCACTGGATTCAAGCAAGCCTGGCTGAAGACGGCTGAAATGGCAGAAACCGGTACTAGGAAGCTTGTTTCCGATCCAGGGAAGGCATGGCTTGGCAGTTCGGGCTGGACTGTTCCCATGAGGCACAGGGTCAGACTGATTTGCATATGGCCATGTCTGAACTGGGGTGGCAGAGTGGGCTAAAGAACGGTGATGGATTAAATCGAGATCTGTTGACTGGGTGTGAGTGTTTGATTTGTTCAGATGCTTCGTCCATCACCACCCCCTTTTGTAACGCTTTGTTCGCCATAAGTTGGCAGGGTATGCTCATACGTGAGACCCTTGCTCACTTTGCCACTGGATTCAAGCAAGCCTGGCTGAAGACGGCTGAAATACCAGAAACCGGTCGAAGGAAGCTTGTTTCCGGTCCAGGGAAGGCATGGCTTGGCAGTTAGGGCTGGACTGTTCCCATGAGGCACAGGGTAAGACTGATTTGCATATGGCCATGTCTGAACTAGGATGGCAAAGTGGGCTATAAAACGGTGATAGATTAAACCCAGATCTGTTGACTGGGTGTTGAGTGTTTGATTGGTTCAGATTCTCCGTTCATCACCACCCCCTTTTGTACCGCTTTGTTCGACATAATTTGGCAGGGTATGCTCAGACATGAGTCCCTTGATTACTTTGCCACTGGACTCAAGCAAGCCTGGCTGAAGACGGCTGAAATGCCAGAAACCGGTCCTAGGAAGCTTGTTTCCGATCCAGAGAAGGCATGCCTGGCAGTTCGGGCTGGACTGTTCCCATGAGGCACAGGGTTAGACTGATTTACATATGGCCATGTTTGAACTGGGGTGGCAGATTGGGCTAAAGAACAGTGATGGATTAAACCCAGATCTGTTGACTGGGTGTGAGTGTTTGATTGGTTTAGATGCTCCATCCATCACCACCCCCTTTTGTACCGCTTTGTTTGCCATAAGTTAGCAGGGTATGCTCAGACGTGAGTCCCTTGCTAACTTTGCCACTGGATTCAAGCAAGCCTGGCTGAAGACAGCTGAAATGCCAGAAACCGGTCCTAGGAAGCTTGTTTCCGGTCCAGGGACGGCATGGCTTGGCAGTTTGGGCTGGACTGTTCCCATGAGGTACAGGGTCAGACTGATTTGCATATGGCGATGTCTGAACTGGGGTGGCTGAGTGGGCTAAAGAACGGTGATAGATTAAACCCAGATCTGTTGACTGGGTGTGAGTGTTTGATTGGTTCAGATGCTCCGTCCATCACCACCCCCTTTTGTACCGCTTTGTTCGCCATAAGTTGGCAGAGTATGCTCAGACGTGAGTCCCTTGCTCACTTTGCCACTGGATTCAAGCAAGCCTGACTGAAGACGGCTGAAATGCCAGAAACCGGTCCTAGGAAGCTTGTTTCCAATCCAGGGACGGCATGGCTTGGCAGTTCGGGCTGGACTGTTCCCATGAGGCACAGGGTCAGACTGATTTGCATATGGCCATGTCTGAACTGGGGTGGCAGAGTGGGCTAAAGAACGGTGATAGATTAAACCCAGATCTGTTGACTGGGTGTGAGTGTTTGATTGGTTCAGATGCTCTGTCCATCACCACCCCCTTTTGTACCGCTTTGTTCGCCATAAGTTGGCAGGGTATGCTCAGACGTGAGTCCCTTGCTCACTTTGCCACTGGATTCAAGCAAGCCTGACTGAAGACGGCTGAAATGCCAGAAACCGGTCCTAGGAAGCTTGTTTCCGGTCCAGGGAAGGCATGGCTTGGCAGTTCGGGCTGGACTGTTCCCATGAGGCACAGGGTTAGACTGATTTGCATATGGCAATGTCTGAACTGGGGTGGCAGATTGGGCTAAAGAACGGTGATGGATTAATCCCAGATCTGTTGACTGGGTGTGAGTGTTTGATTGGTTCAGATGCTCCGTCCATCACCACCCCCTTTTGTACCGTTTTGTTTGCCATAAGTTGGCAGGGTATGCTCAGACGTGAGTCCCTTGCTCACTTTGCCATTGGATTCAAGCAAGCCTGGCTGGAGACAGCTGCAATGCCAGAAACCGTTCCTAGGAAGCTTGTTTCCGGTCCAGGGACGGCATGGCTCGGCAGTTCGGGCTGGACTGTTCCCATGAGGCACAGGGTCAGACTGATTTGCATATGGCCATGTCTGAACTGGGGTGGCAGAGTGGGCTAAAGAACGGTGATGGATTAAACCCAGATCTGTTGACTGGGTGTAAATGTTTTATTGGTTCAGATGCTCCATCCATCACCACCCCCTTTTGTACCGCTTTGTTCGCCATAAGTTGGCAGGGTATGCTCAGACGTGAGTCCCTTGCTCACTTTGCCACTGGATTCAAGCAAGTCTGGCTGAAGACAGCTGAAATGCCAGAAACCGGTCCTAGGAAGCTTGTTTCCGATCCAGGGAAGGCATGACTTGGCAGTTCGGGCTGGACTGTTCCCATGAGGCACAGGGTCAGACTGATTTGCATATGGCCATGTCTGAACTGGGGTGGCAGAGTGGGCTAAAGAACGGTAATGGATTAAATCCAGATCTGTTGACTGGGTGTGAGTGTTTGATTGGTTCAGATGCTCCGTCCATCACCACCCCCTCTTGTACCGCTTTGTTCACCATTAGTTGGCAGGGTATGCTCAGACGTGAGTCCCGTGCTCACTTTGCCACTGGATTCAAGCAAGCCTGGCTGAAGACGGCTGAAATGGCAGAAACCGGTACTAGGAAGCTTGTTTCCGATCCAGGGAAGGCATGGCTTGGCAGTTCGGGCTGGACTGTTCCCAAGAGGCACAGGGTCAGACTGATTTGCATATGGCCATGTCTGAACTGGGGTGGCAGAGTGGGCTAAAGAACGGTGATGGATTAAATCGAGATCTGTTGACTGGGTGTGAGTGTTTGATTTGTTCAGATGCTCCGTCCATCACCACCCCCTTTTGTACCGCTTTGGCAGGGTATGCTCATACGTGAGTCCCTTGCTCACTTTGCCACTGGATTCAAGCAAGCCTGGCTGAAGACGGCTGAAATACCAGAAACCGGTCCAAGGAAGCTTGTTTCCGGTCCAGGGAAGGCATGGCTTGGCAGTTAGGGCTGGACTTTTCCCATGAGGCACAGGGTCAGACTGATTTGCATATGGCCATGTCTGAACTAGAATGGCAGAGTGGGCTATAAAACGGTGATAGATTAAACCCAGATCTGTTGACTGGGTGTTGAGTGTTTGATTGGTTCAGATTCTCCATTCATCACCACCCACTTTTGTACCGATTTGTTCGCCATAAGTTGGCAGGGTATGCTCAGATGTGAGTCCCTTGATTACTTTGCCACTGGATTCAAGCAAGCCTGGCTGAAGACGGCTGAAATGCCAGAAACCGGTCGTAGGAAGCTTGTTTCCGGTCCAGCGAAGGCATGCCTTGGCAGTTCGGGCTGGACTGTTCCCATGAGGCAAAGGGTTAGACTGATTTACATATGGCCATGTCTGAACTGGGGTGGCAGATTGGGCCTAAAGAACAGTGATAGATTAAACCCAGATCTGTTGACTGGGTGTGAGTACTTGATTGGTTCAGATGCTCCGTCCATCAAAACCCCCTTTTGTACAGCTTTGTTTGCCATAAGTTGGCAGGGTATGCTCACACGTGAGTCCCTTGCTCACTTTGCCACTGGATTCAAGCAAGCCTGGCTGAAGACAGCTGAAATGCCAGAAACCGGTCCTAGGAAGATTGTTTCCAATCCAGGGAAGGCATGGCTTGGCAGTTCGGGCTGGACTGTTCCCATGAGGCACAGGGTCAGACTGATTTGCATATGGCCATGTCTGAACTGGGGTGGCAGAGTGGGCTAAAGAACGGTGATAGATTAAACCCAGATCTGTTGACTGGGTGTGAGTGTTTGATTGGTTCAGATGCTCTGTCCATCACCACCCCCTTTTGTACCGCTTTGTTCGCCATAAGTTGGCAGATTATGCTCAGACGTGAGTCCCTTGCTCACTTTGCCACTGGATTCAAGCAAGCCTGACTGAAGACGGCTGAAATGCCAGAAACCGGTCCTAGGAAGCTTGTTTCCGGTCCAGGGAAGGCATGGCTTGGCAGTTCGGGCTGGACTGTTCCCATGAGGCACAGGGTTAGACTGATTTGCATATGGCAATGTCTGAACTGGGGTGGCAGATTGGGCTAAAGAACGGTGATGGATTAATCCCAGATCTGTTGACTGGGTGTGAGTGTTTGATTGGTTCAGATGCTCCGTCCATCACCACCCCCTTTTGTACCGTTTTGTTTGCCATAAGTTGGCAGCGTATGCTCAGACGTGAGTCCCTTGCTCACTTTGCCATTGGATTCAAGCAAACCTGGCTGGAGACAGCTGCAATGCCAGAAACCGTTCCTAGGAAGCTTGTTTCCGGTCCAGGGATGGCATGGCTCGGCAGTTCGGGCTGGACTGTTCCCATGAGGCACAGGGTCAGACTGATTTGCATATGGCCATGTCTGAACTGGGGTGGCAGAGTGGGCTAAAGAACGGTGATGGATTAAACCCAGATCTGTTGACTGGGTGTGAATGTTTTATTGGTTCAGATGCTCCATCCATCACCACCCCCTTTTGTACCGCTTTGTTCGCCATAAGTTGGCAGGGTATGCTCAGACGTGAGTCCCTTGCTCACTTTGCCACTGGATTCAAGCAAGCTTGGCTGAAGACGGCTGAAATGCCAGAAACCGGTCCTAGGAAGCTTGTTTCCGGTCCAGGGAAGGCATGGCTTGGCAGTTCGGGCTGGACTGTTCCCATGAGGCACAGGGTCATACTGATTTGCATATGGCCATGTCGGAACTGGGGTGGCAGAGTGGGCTAAGGAACAGTGATTGATTAAACCCATATCTGTTGACTGGGTGTGAGTGTTTGATTGGTTCAGATGCTCCGTGCATCACCACCCCCTTTTGTACCGCTTTGTTCGCCATAAGTTGGCAGGGTATGCTCAGACGTGAGTCCCTTGCTCACTTTGCCACTGGATTCAAGCAAGTCTGGCTGAAGACAGCTGAAATGCCAGAAACCGGTCCTAGGAAGCTTGTTTCCGATCCAGGGAAGGCATGACTTGGCAGTTCGGGCTGGACTGTTCCCATGAGGCACAGGGTCAGACTGATTTGCATATGGCCATGTCTGAACTGTGGTGGCAGAGTGGGCTAAAGAACGGTAATGGATTAAATCCAGATCTGTTGACTGGGTGTGAGTGTTTGATTGGTTCAGATGCTCCGTCCATCACCACCCCCTCTTGTACCGCTTTGTTCACCATTAGTTGGCAGGGTATGCTCAGACGTGAGTCCCGTGCTCACTTTGCCACTGGATTCAATCAAGCCTGGCTGAAGACGGCTGAAATGGCAGAAACCGGTACTAGGAAGCTTGTTTCCGATCCAGGGAAGGCATGGCTTGGCAGTTCGGGCTGGACTGTTCCCAAGAGGCACAGGGTCAGACTGATTTGCATATGGCCATGTCTGAACTGGGGTGGCAGAGTGGGCTAAAGAACGGTGATGGATTAAATCGAGATCTGTTGACTGGGTGTGAGTGTTTGATTTGTTCAGATGCTCCGTCCATCACCACCCCCTTTTGTACCGCTTTGGCAGGGTATGCTCATACGTGAGTCCCTTGCTCACTTTGCCACTGGATTCAAGCAAGCCTGGCTGAAGACGGCTGAAATACCAGAAACCGGTCCAAGGAAGCTTGTTTCCGGTCCAGGGAAGGCATGGCTTGGCAGTTAGGGCTGGACTTTTCCCATGAGGCACAGGGTCAGACTGATTTGCATATGGCCATGTCTGAACTAGAATGGCAGAGTGGGCTATAAAACGGTGATAGATTAAACCCAGATCTGTTGACTGGGTGTTGAGTGTTTGATTGGTTCAGATTCTCCATTCATCACCACCCCCTTTTGTACCGATTTGTTCGCCATAAGTTGGCAGGGTATGCTCAGATGTGAGTCCCTTGATTACTTTGCCACTGGATTCAAGCAAGCCTGGCTGAAGACGGCTGAAATGCCAGAAACCGGTCGTAGGAAGCTTGTTTCCGGTCCAGCGAAGGCATGCCTTGGCAGTTCGGGCTGGACTGTTCCCATGAGGCAAAGGGTTAGACTGATTTACATATGGCCATGTCTGAACTGGGGTGGCAGATTGGGCCTAAAGAACAGTGATAGATTAAACCCAGATCTGTTGACTGGGTGTGAGTACTTGATTGGTTCAGATGCTCCGTCCATCAAAACCCCCTTTCGTACAGCTTTGTTTGCCATAAGTTGGCAGGGTATGCTCACACGTGAGTCCCTTGCTCACTTTGCCACTGGATTCAAGCAAGCCTGGCTGAAGACAGCTGAAATGCCAGAAACCGGTCCTAGGAAGCTTGTTTCCAATCCAGGGAAGGCATGGCTTGGCAGTTCGGGCTGGACTGTTCCCATGAGGCACAGGGTCAGACTGATTTGCATATGGCCATGTCTGAACTGGGGTGGCAGAGTGGGCTAAAGAACGGTGATAGATTAAACCCAGATCTGTTGACTGGGTGTGAGTGTTTGATTGGTTCAGATGCTCTGTCCATCACCACCCCCTTTTGTACCGCTTTGTTCGCCATAAGTTGGCAGATTATGCTCAGACGTGAGTCCCTTGCTCACTTTGCCACTGGATTCAAGCAAGCCTGACTGAAGACGGCTGAAATGCCAGAAACCGGTCCTAGGAAGCTTGTTTCCGGTCCAGGGAAGGCATGGCTTGGCAGTTCGGGCTGGACTGTTCCCATGAGGCACAGGGTTAGACTGATTTGCATATGGCAATGTCTGAACTGGGGTGGCAGATTGGGCTAAAGAACGGTGATGGATTAATCCCAGATCTGTTGACTGGGTGTGAGTGTTTGATTGGTTCAGATGCTCCGTCCATCACCACCCCCTTTTGTACCGTTTTGTTTGCCATAAGTTGGCAGCGTATGCTCAGACGTGAGTCCCTTGCTCACTTTGCCATTGGATTCAAGCAAACCTGGCTGGAGACAGCTGCAATGCCAGAAACCGTTCCTAGGAAGCTTGTTTCCGGTCCAGGGATGGCATGGCTCGGTAGTTCGGGCTGGACTGTTCCCATGAGGCACAGGGTCAGACTGATTTGCATATGGCCATGTCTGAACTGGGGTGGCAGAGTGGGCTAAAGAACGGTGATGGATTAAACCCAGATCTGTTGACTGGGTGTGAATGTTTTATTGGTTCAGATGCTCCATCCATCACCACCCCCTTTTGTACCGCTTTGTTCGCCATAAGTTGGCAGGGTATGCTCAGACGTGAGTCCCTTGCTCACTTTGCCACTGGATTCAAGCAAGCTTGGCTGAAGACGGCTGAAATGCCAGAAACCGGTCCTAGGAAGCTTGTTTCCGGTCCAGGGAAGGCATGGCTTGGCAGTTCGGGCTGGACTGTTCCCATGAGGCACAGGGTCATACTGATTTGCATATGGCCATGTCGGAACTGGGGTGGCAGAGTGGGCTAAGGAACAGTGATTGATTAAACCCATATCTGTTGACTGGGTGTGAGTGTTTGATTGGTTCAGATGCTCCGTGCATCACCACCCCCTTTTGTACCGCTTTGTTCGCCATAAGTTGGCAGGGTATGCTCAGACGTGAGTCCCTTGCTCACTTTGCCACTGGATTAAAGCAAGCCTAGCTGAAGACGGCTGAAATGCCAGAAACCGGTCCTATGAATCTTGTTTCCGTTCCAGGGAAGGCATGGCTTGGCAGTTCGGGCTGGACTGTTCCCATGAGGCACAGGGTCAGACTAATTTGCATATGGCCATGTCTGAACTGGGGTGGCAGAGTGGGCTAAAGAATGGTGATGGATTAAACCCAGATCTGTTGACTGGGTGTGAGTGTTTGATTGGTTCAGATGCTCCGTCCATCACCATCCACTTTTGTACTGCTTTGTTCACCATAAGTTGGCAGGGTATGCTCAGACGTGAGTCCCTTACTCACTTTGCCACTGGATTCAAGCAAGCCTGGCTGAAGACGGCTGAAATGCCAGAAACCGGTCCTAGGAAGCTTGTTTCCGGTCCAGGGAAGGCATGGCTTGGCAGTTCGGCTAGACTGTTCCCATGAGGCACAGGGTCAGACTGATTTGCATATGGCCATGTCTGAACTGGGGTGGCAGAGTGGGCTAAAAAACGGTGATGGATTAAACCCAGATCTGTTGACTGGGTGTGAGTGTTTGATTGGTTCAAATGCTCCGTCCATCACCACCCCCTTTTGTACCGCTTTGTTCGCCATAAGTGGGCAGGGTATGCTCAGACGTGAGTCCCGTGCTCACTTTGCCACTGGATTCAAGCAAGCCTGGCTGAAGACGGCTGAAATGGCAGAAACCGGTACTAGGAAGCTTGTTTCCGATCCAGGGAAGGCATGGCTTGGCAGTTCGGGCTGGACTGTTCCCATGAGGCACAGGGTCAGACTGATTTGCATATGGCCATGTCTGAACTGGGGTGGCAGAGTGGGCTAAAGAACGGTGATGGATTAAATCGAGATCTGTTGACTGGGTGTGAGGGTTTGATTTGTTCAGATGCTTCGTCCATCACCACCCCCTTTTGTAACGCTTTGTTCGCCATAAGTTGGCAGGGTATGCTCATACGTGAGACCCTTGCTCACTTTGCCACTGGATTCAAGCAAGCCTGGCTGAAGACGGCTGAAATACCAGAAACCGGTCGAAGGAAGCTTGTTTCCGGTCCAGGGAAGGCATGGCTTGGCAGTTAGGGCTGGACTGTTCCCATGAGGCACAGGGTAAGACTGATTTGCATATGGCCATGTCTGAACTAGGATGGCAAAGTGGGCTATAAAACGGTGATAGATTAAACCCAGATCTGTTGACTGGGTGTTGAGTGTTTGATTGGTTCAGATTCTCCGTTCATCACCACCCCCTTTTGTACCGCTTTGTTCGACATAATTTGGCAGGGTATGCTCAGACATGAGTCCCTTGATTACTTTGCCACTGGACTCAAGCAAGCCTGGCTGAAGACGGCTGAAATGCCAGAAACCGGTCCTAGGAAGCTTGTTTCCGATCCAGCGAAGGCATGCCTGGCAGTTCGGGCTGGACTGTTCCCATGAGGCACAGGGTTAGACTGATTTACATATGGCCATGTATGAACTGGGGTGGCAGATTGGGCTAAAGAACAGTGATGGATTAAACCCAGATCTGTTGACTGGGTGTGAGTGTTTGATTGGTTTAGATGCTCCATCCATCACCACCCCCTTTTGTACCGCTTTGTTTGCCATAAGTTGGCAGGGTATGCTCAGACGTGAGTCCCTTGCTAACTTTGCCACTGGATTCAAGCAAGCCTGGCTGAAGACAGCTGAAATGCCAGAAACCGGTCCTAGGAAGCTTGTTTCCGGTCCAGGGACGGCATGGCTTGGCAGTTTGGGCTGGACTGTTCCCATGAGGCACAGGGTCAGACTGATTTGCATATGGCGATGTCTGAACTGGGGTGGCTGAGTGGGCTAAAGAACGGTGATAGATTAAACCCAGATCTGTTGACTGGGTGTGAGTGTTTGATTGGTTCAGATGCTCCGTCCATCACCACCCCCTTTTGTACCGCTTTGTTCGCCATAAGTTGGCAGAGTATGCTCAGACGTGAGTCCCTTGCTCACTTTGCCACTGGATTCAAGCAAGCCTGACTGAAGACGGCTGAAATGCCAGAAACCGGTCCTAGGAAGCTTGTTTCCGGTCCAGGGAAGGCATGGCTTGGCAGTTCGGGCTGGACTGTTCCCATGAGGCACAGGGTCAGACTGATTTGCATATGGCCATGTCGAAACTGGGGTGGCAGAGTGGGCTAAAGAACGGTGATGGATTAAACCCAGATCCGTTGACTGGGTGTGAGTGTTTGATTGGTTCAGATACTCCGTCCATCACTACCCCCTTTTGTACCGCTTTGTTCGCCATAAGTTGGCTGGGTATGCTCAGACATGAGTCCCTTGCTCACTTTTCCACTGGATTCAAGCAAGCCTGGCTGAAGACGGCTGAAATGCCAGAAAAAGTTCCTAGGAAGCTGGTTTCCGGTCCAGGGAAGGCATGGCTTGGCAGTTCGGGCTGGACTGTTCCCATGAGGCATAGGGTCAGACTGATTTGCATATGGCCATGTTTGAACTGGGGTGGCAGAGTGGGCTAAAGAACGGTGATGGATTAAACCCAGATCTGTTGACTGGGTGTGAGTGTTTGATTGGTTCAAATGCTCAGTCCATCACCATCCCCTTTTGGACCGCTTTGTTCGCCACAAGTTGGCAGGGTATGCTCAGACGTGAGTCCCTTGCTCACGTTGCCACTAGATTAAAGCAAGCCTAGCTGAAGACGGCTGAAATGCCAGAAACCGGTCCTATGAATCTTGTTTCCGTTCCAGGGAAGGCATGGCTTGGCAGTTCGGGCTGGACTGTTCCCATGAGGCACAGGGTAAGACTGATTTGCATATGGCCATGTCTGAACTAGGATGGCAAAGTGGGCTATAAAACGGTGATAGATTAAACCCAGATCTGTTGACTGGGTGTTGAGTGTTTGATTGGTTCAGATTCTCCGTTCATCACCACCCCCTTTTGTACCGCTTTGTTCGACATAATTTGGCAGGGTATGCTCAGACATGAGTCCCTTGATTACTTTGCCACTGGACTCAAGCAAGCCTGGCTGAAGACGGCTGAAATGCCAGAAACCGGTCCTAGGAAGCTTGTTTCCGATCCAGAGAAGGCATGCCTGGCAGTTCGGGCTGGACTGTTCCCATGAGGCACAGGGTTAGACTGATTTACATATGGCCATGTCTGAACTGGGGTGGCAGATTGGGCTAAAGAACAGTGATGGATTAAACCCAGATCTGTTGACTGGGTGTGAGTGTTTGATTGGTTTAGATGCTCCATCCATCACCACCCCCTTTTGTACCGCTTTGTTTGCCATAAGTTGGCAGGGTATGCTCAGACGTGAGTCCCTTGCTAACTTTGCCACTGGATTCAAGCAAGCCTGGCTGAAGACAGCTGAAATGCCAGAAACCGGTCCTAGGAAGCTTGTTTCCGGTCCAGGGACGGCATGGCTTGGCAGTTTGGGCTGGACTGTTCCCATGAGGTACAGGGTCAGACTGATTTGCATATGGCGATGTCTGAACTGGGGTGGCTGAGTGGGCTAAAGAACGGTGATAGATTAAACCCAGATCTGTTGACTGGGTGTGAGTGTTTGATTGGTTCAGATGCTCCGTCCATCACCACCCCCTTTTGTACCGCTTTGTTCGCCATAAGTTGGCAGAGTATGCTCAGACGTGAGTCCCTTGCTCACTTTGCCACTGGATTCAAGCAAGCCTGACTGAAGACGGCTGAAATGCCAGAAACCGGTCCTAGGAAGCTTGTTTCCAATCCAGGGACGGCATGGCTTGGCAGTTCGGGCTGGACTGTTCCCATGAGGCACAGGGTCAGACTGATTTGCATATGGCCATGTCTGAACTGGGGTGGCAGAGTGGGCTAAAGAACGGTGATAGATTAAACCCAGATCTGTTGACTGGGTGTGAGTGTTTGATTGGTTCAGATGCTCTGTCCATCACCACCCCCTTTTGTACCGCTTTGTTCGCCATAAGTTGGCAGGGTATGCTCAGACGTGAGTCCCTTGCTCACTTTGCCATTGGATTCAAGCAAGCCTGGCTGGAGACAGCTGCAATGCCAGAAACCGTTCCTAGGAAGCTTTTTTCCGGTCCAGGGACGGCATGGCTCGGCAGTTCGGGCTGGACTGTTCCCATGAGGCACAGGGTCAGACTGATTTGCATATGGCCATGTCTGAACTGGGGTGGCAGAGTGGGCTAAAGAACGGTGATGGATTAAACCCAGATCTGTTGACTGGGTGTAAATGTTTTATTGGTTCAGATGCTCCATCCATCACCACCCCCTTTTGTACCGCTTTGTTCGCCATAAGTTGGCAGGGTATGCTCAGACGTGAGTCCCTTGCTCACTTTGCCACTGGATTCAAGCAAGTCTGGCTGAAGACAGCTGAAATGCCAGAAACCGGTCCTAGGAAGCTTGTTTCCGATCCAGGGAAGGCATGACTTGGCAGTTCGGGCTGGACTGTTCCCATGAGGCACAGGGTCAGACTGATTTGCATATGGCCATGTCTGAACTGGGGTGGCAGAGTGGGCTAAAGAACGGTAATGGATTAAATCCAGATCTGTTGACTGGGTGTGAGTGTTTGATTGGTTCAGATGCTCCGTCCATCACCACCCCCTCTTGTACCGCTTTGTTCACCATTAGTTGGCAGGGTATGCTCAGACGTGAGTCCCGTGCTCACTTTGCCACTGGATTCAAGCAAGCCTGGCTGAAGACGGCTGAAATGGCAGAAACCGGTACTAGGAAGCTTGTTTCCGATCCAGGGAAGGCATGGCTTGGCAGTTCGGGCTGGACTGTTCCCAAGAGGCACAGGGTCAGACTGATTTGCATATGGCCATGTCTGAACTGGGGTGGCAGAGTGGGCTAAAGAACGGTGATGGATTAAATCGAGATCTGTTGACTGGGTGTGAGTGTTTGATTTGTTCAGATGCTCCGTCCATCACCACCCCCTTTTGTACCGCTTTGGCAGGGTATGCTCATACGTGAGTCCCTTGCTCACTTTGCCACTGGATTCAAGCAAGCCTGGCTGAAGACGGCTGAAATACCAGAAACCGGTCCAAGGAAGCTTGTTTCCGGTCCAGGGAAGGCATGGCTTGGCAGTTAGGGCTGGACTTTTCCCATGAGGCACAGGGTCAGACTGATTTGCATATGGCCATGTCTGAACTAGAATGGCAGAGTGGGCTATAAAACGGTGATAGATTAAACCCAGATCTGTTGACTGGGTGTTGAGTGTTTGATTGGTTCAGATTCTCCATTCATCACCACCCCCTTTTGTACCGATTTGTTCGCCATAAGTTGGCAGGGTATGCTCAGATGTGAGTCCCTTGATTACTTTGCCACTGGATTCAAGCAAGCCTGGCTGAAGACGGCTGAAATGCCAGAAACCGGTCGTAGGAAGCTTGTTTCCGGTCCAGCGAAGGCATGCCTTGGCAGTTCGGGCTGGACTGTTCCCATGAGGCAAAGGGTTAGACTGATTTACATATGGCCATGTCTGAACTGGGGTGGCAGATTGGGCCTAAAGAACAGTGATAGATTAAACCCAGATCTGTTGACTGGGTGTGAGTACTTGATTGGTTCAGATGCTCCGTCCATCAAAACCCCCTTTTGTACAGCTTTGTTTGCCATAAGTTGGCAGGGTATGCTCACACGTGAGTCCCTTGCTCACTTTGCCACTGGATTCAAGCAAGCCTGGCTGAAGACAGCTGAAATGCCAGAAACCGGTCCTAGGAAGCTTGTTTCCAATCCAGGGAAGGCATGGCTTGGCAGTTCGGGCTGGACTGTTCCCATGAGGCACAGGGTCAGACTGATTTGCATATGGCCATGTCTGAACTGGGGTGGCAGAGTGGGCTAAAGAACGGTGATAGATTAAACCCAGATCTGTTGACTGGGTGTGAGTGTTTGATTGGTTCAGATGCTCTGTCCATCACCACCCCCTTTTGTACCGCTTTGTTCGCCATAAGTTGGCAGATTATGCTCAGACGTGAGTCCCTTGCTCACTTTGCCACTGGATTCAAGCAAGCCTGACTGAAGACGGCTGAAATGCCAGAAACCGGTCCTAGGAAGCTTGTTTCCGGTCCAGGGAAGGCATGGCTTGGCAGTTCGGGCTGGACTGTTCCCATGAGGCACAGGGTTAGACTGATTTGCATATGGCAATGTCTGAACTGGGGTGGCAGATTGGGCTAAAGAACGGTGATGGATTAATCCCAGATCTGTTGACTGGGTGTGAGTGTTTGATTGGTTCAGATGCTCCGTCCATCACCACCCCCTTTTGTACCGTTTTGTTTGCCATAAGTTGGCAGCGTATGCTCAGACGTGAGTCCCTTGCTCACTTTGCCATTGGATTCAAGCAAACCTGGCTGGAGACAGCTGCAATGCCAGAAACCGTTCCTAGGAAGCTTGTTTCCGGTCCAGGGATGGCATGGCTCGGCAGTTCGGGCTGGACTGTTCCCATGAGGCACAGGGTCAGACTGATTTGCATATGGCCATGTCTGAACTGGGGTGGCAGAGTGGGCTAAAGAACGGTGATGGATTAAACCCAGATCTGTTGACTGGGTGTGAATGTTTTATTGGTTCAGATGCTCCATCCATCACCACCCCCTTTTGTACCGCTTTGTTCGCCATAAGTTGGCAGGGTATGCTCAGACGTGAGTCCCTTGCTCACTTTGCCACTGGATTCAAGCAAGCTTGGCTGAAGACGGCTGAAATGCCAGAAACCGGTCCTAGGAAGCTTGTTTCCGGTCCAGGGAAGGCATGGCTTGGCAGTTCGGGCTGGACTGTTCCCATGAGGCACAGGGTCATACTGATTTGCATATGGCCATGTCGGAACTGGGGTGGCAGAGTGGGCTAAGGAACAGTGATTGATTAAACCCATATCTGTTGACTGGGTGTGAGTGTTTGATTGGTTCAGATGCTCCGTGCATCACCACCCCCTTTTGTACCGCTTTGTTCGCCATAAGTTGGCAGGGTATGCTCAGACGTGAGTCCCTTGCTCACTTTGCCACTGGATTAAAGCAAGCCTAGCTGAAGACGGCTGAAATGCCAGAAACCGGTCCTATGAATCTTGTTTCCGTTCCAGGGAAGGCATGGCTTGGCAGTTCGGGCTGGACTGTTCCCATGAGGCACAGGGTCAGACTAATTTGCATATGGCCATGTCTGAACTGGGGTGGCAGAGTGGGCTAAAGAATGGTGATGGATTAAACCCAGATCTGTTGACTGGGTGTGAGTGTTTGATTGGTTCAGATGCTCCGTCCATCACCATCCACTTTTGTACTGCTTTGTTCACCATAAGTTGGCAGGGTATGCTCAGACGTGAGTCCCTTGCTCACTTTGCCACTGGATTCAAGCAAGCCTGGCTGAAGACGGCTGAAATGGCAGAAACCGGTCCTAGGAAGCTTGTTTCCGGTCCAGGGAAGGCATGGCTTGGCAGTTCGGCTAGACTGTTCCCATGAGGCACAGGGTCAGACTGATTTGCATATGGCCATGTCTGAACTGGGGTGGCAGAGTGGGCTAAAAAACGGTGATGGATTAAACCCAGATCTGTTGACTGGGTGTGAGTGTTTGATTGGTTCAAATGCTCCGTCCATCACCACCCCCTTTTGTACCGCTTTGTTCGCCATAAGTGGGCAGGGTATGCTCAGACGTGAGTCCCGTGCTCACTTTGCCACTGGATTCAAGCAAGCCTGGCTGAAGACGGCTGAAATGGCAGAAACCGGTACTAGGAAGCTTGTTTCCGATCCAGGGAAGGCATGGCTTGGCAGTTCGGGCTGGACTGTTCCCATGAGGCACAGGGTCAGACTGATTTGCATATGGCCATGTCTGAACTGGGGTGGCAGAGTGGGCTAAAGAACGGTGATGGATTAAATCGAGATCTGTTGACTGGGTGTGAGTGTTTGATTTGTTCAGATGCTTCGTCCATCACCACCCCCTTTTGTAACGCTTTGTTCGCCATAAGTTGGCAGGGTATGCTCATACGTGAGACCCTTGCTCACTTTGCCACTGGATTCAAGCAAGCCTGGCTGAAGACGGCTGAAATACCAGAAACCGGTCGAAGGAAGCTTGTTTCCGGTCCAGGGAAGGCATGGCTTGGCAGTTAGGGCTGGACTGTTCCCATGAGGCACAGGGTAAGACTGATTTGCATATGGCCATGTCTGAACTAGGATGGCAAAGTGGGCTATAAAACGGTGATAGATTAAACCCAGATATGTTGACTGGGTGTTGAGTGTTTGATTGGTTCAGATTCTCCGTTCATCACCACCCCCTTTTGTACCGCTTTGTTCGACATAATTTGGCAGGGTATGCTCAGACATGAGTCCCTTGATTACTTTGCCACTGGACTCAAGCAAGCCTGGCTGAAGACGGCTGAAATGCCAGAAACCGGTCCTAGGAAGCTTGTTTCCGATCCAGAGAAGGCATGCCTGGCAGTTCGGGCTGGACTGTTCCCATGAGGCACAGGGTTAGACTGATTTACATATGGCCATGTCTGAACTGGGGTGGCAGATTGGGCTAAAGAACAGTGATGGATTAAACCCAGATCTGTTGACTGGGTGTGAGTGTTTGATTGGTTTAGATGCTCCATCCATCACCACCCCCTTTTGTACCGCTTTGTTTGCCATAAGTTGGCAGGGTATGCTCAGACGTGAGTCCCTTGCTAACTTTGCCACTGGATTCAAGCAAGCCTGGCTGAAGACAGCTGAAATGCCAGAAACCGGTCCTAGGAAGCTTGTTTCCGGTCCAGGGACGGCATGGCTTGGCAGTTTGGGCTGGACTGTTCCCATGAGGCACAGGGTCAGACTGATCTGCATATGGCGATGTCTGAACTGGGGTGGCTGAGTGGGCTAAAGAACGGTGATAGATTAAACCCAGATCTGTTGACTGGGTGTGAGTGTTTGATTGGTTCAGATGCTCCGTCCATCACCACCCCCTTTTGTACCGCTTTGTTCGCCATAAGTTGGCAGAGTATGCTCAGACGTGAGTCCCTTGCTCACTTTGCCACTGGATTCAAGCAAGCCTGACTGAAGACGGCTGAAATGCCAGAAACCGGTCCTAGGAAGCTTGTTTCCGGTCCAGGGAAGGCATGGCTTGGCAGTTCGGGCTGGACTGTTCCCATGAGGCACAGGGTCAGACTGATTTGCATATGGCCATGTCGAAACTGGGGTGGCAGAGTGGGCTAAAGAACGGTGATGGATTAAACCCAGATCCGTTGACTGGGTGTGAGTGTTTGATTGGTTCAGATACTCCGTCCATCACTACCCCCTTTTGTACCGCTTTGTTCGCCATAAGTTGGCTGGGTATGCTCAGACATGAGTCCCTTGCTCACTTTTCCACTGGATTCAAGCAAGCCTGGCTGAAGACGGCTGAAATGCCAGAAAAAGTTCCTAGGAAGCTGGTTTCCGGTCCAGGGAAGGCATGGCTTGGCAGTTCGGGCTGGACTGTTCCCATGAGGCATAGGGTCAGACTGATTTGCATATGGCCATGTTTGAACTGGGGTGGCAGAGTGGGCTAAAGAACGGTGATGGATTAAACCCAGATCTGTTGACTGGGTGTGAGTGTTTGATTGGTTCAAATGCTCAGTCCATCACCATCCCCTTTTGGACCGCTTTGTTCGCCACAAGTTGGCAGGGTATGCTCAGACGTGAGTCCCTTGCTCACGTTGCCACTGGATTAAAGCAAGCCTAGCTGAAGACGGCTGAAATGCCAGAAACCGGTCCTATGAATCTTGTTTCCGTTCCAGGGAAGGCATGGCTTGGCAGTTCGGGCTGGACTGTTCCCATGAGGCACAGGGTCAGACTAATTTGCATATGGCCATGTCTGAACTGGGGTGGCAGAGTGGGCTAAAGAATGGTGATGGATTAAACCCAGATCTGTTGACTGGGTGTGAGTGTTTGATTGGTTCAGATGCTCCGTCCATCACCATCCACTTTTGTACTGCTTTGTTCACCATAAGTTGGCAGGGTATGCTCAGACGTGCGTCCCTTGCTCACTTTGCCACTGGATTCAAGCAAGCCTGGCTGAAGACGGCTGAAATGCCAGAAACCGGTCCTAGGAAGCTTGTTTCCGGTCCAGGGAAGGCATGGCTTGGCAGTTCGGCTGGACTGTTCCCATGAGGCACAGGGTCAGACTGATTTGCATATGGCCATGTCTGAACTAGGGTGGCAGAGTGGGCTAAAAAACGGTGATGGATTAAACCCAGATCTGTTGACTGGGTGTGAGTGTTTGATTGGTTCAAATGCTCCGTCCATCACCACCCCCTTTTGTACCGCTTTGTTCGCCATAAGTTGGCAGGGTATGCTCATACGTGAGACCCTTGCTCACTTTGCCACTGGATTCAAGCAAGCCTGGCTGAAGACGGCTGAAATACCAGAAACCGGTCGAAGGAAG
This sequence comes from Lissotriton helveticus, assembly GCF_964261635.1. Classification (NCBI taxonomy): domain Eukaryota; kingdom Metazoa; phylum Chordata; class Amphibia; order Caudata; family Salamandridae; genus Lissotriton; species Lissotriton helveticus. The sequence continues at coordinate 606,900,946 of NC_136061.1, read as the reverse complement.
CTTGTTTACGGTCCAGGGAAGGCATGGCTTGGCAGTTAGGGCTGGACTGTTCCCATGAGGCACAGGGTAAGACTGATTTGCATATGGCCATGTCTGAACTAGAATGGCAAAGTGGGCTATAAAACGGTGATAGATTAAACCCAGATCTGTTGACTGGGTGTTGAGTGTTTGATTGGTTCAGATTCTCCGTTCATCACCACCCCCTTTTGTACCGCTTTGTTCGCCATCATTTGGCAGGGTATGCTCAGACGTGAGTCCCTTGATTACTTTGCCACTGGACTCAAGCAAGCCTGGCTGAAGACGGCTGAAATGCCAGAAACCGGTCCTAGGAAGCTTGTTTCCGATCCAGCGAAGGCATGCCTGGCAGTTCGGGCTGGACTGTTCCCATGAGGCACAGGAATAGACTGATTTACATATGGCCATGTCTGAACTGGGGTGGCAGATTGGGCTAAAGAACAGTGATGGATTAAACCCAGATCTGTTGACTGGGTGTGAGTGTTTGATTGGTTTAGATGCTCCATCCATCACCACCCCCTTTTGTACCGCTTTGTTTGCCATAAGTTGGCAGGGTATGCTCAGACGTGAGTCCCTTGCTAACTTTGCCACTGGATTCAAGCAAGCCTGGCTGAAGACAGCTGAAATGCCAGAAACCGGTCCTAGGAAGCTTGTTTCCGGTCCAGGGACGGCATGGCTTGGCAGTTTGGGCTGGACTGTTCCCATGAGGCACAGGGTAAGACTGATTTGCATATGGCGATGTCTGAACTGGGGTGGCTGAGTGGGCTAAAGAACGGTGATAGATTAGACCCAGATCTGTTGACTGGGTGTGAGTGTTTGATTGGTTCAGATGCTCCGTCCATCACCACCCCCTTTTGTACCGCTTTGTTCGCCATAAGTTGGCAGAGTATGCTCAGACGTGAGTCCCTTGCTCACTTTGCCACTGGATTCAAGCAAGCCTGACTGAAGACGGCTGAAATGCCAGAAACCGGTCCTAGGAAGCTTGTTTCCGGTCCAGGGAAGGCATGGCTTGGCAGTTCGGGCTGGACTGTTCCCATGAGGCACAGGGTCAGACTGATTTGCATATGGCCATGTCGAAACTGGGGTGGCAGAGTGGGCTAAAGAACGGTGATGGATTAAACCCAGATCCGTTGACTGGGTGTGAGTGTTTGATTGGTTCAGATACTCCGTCCATCACTACCCCCTTTTGTACCGCTTTGTTCGCCATAAGTTGGCAGGGTATGCTCAGACGTGAGTCCCTTGATCACTTTGCTACTGGATCCAAGCAAGCCTGGCAGAAGATGGCTGAAATGCCAGAAACCGGTCGTAGGAAGCTTGTTTCCGGTCCAGGGAAGGCATGCCTTCGCAGTTCGGGCTGGGCTGTTCCCATGAGGCACAGGGTTAGACTGATTTGCATATGGCCATGTCTGAACTGGGGTGGCAGATTGGGCTAAAGAACGGTGATGGATTAATCCCAGATCTGTTGACTGGGTGTGAGTGTTTGATTGGTTCAGATGCTCCGTCCATCACCACCCCCTTTTGTACCGCTTTGTTTGCCATCAGTTGGCAGGGTATGCTCAGACGTGAGTCCCTTGCTCACTTTGCCATTGGATTCAAGCAAGCCTGGCTGAAGACGGCTGAAATGACAGAAACCAGTCCTAGGAAGCTTGTTTCCGGTCCAGGGAAGGCATGGCTTGGCAGTTCGGGCTGGACTGTTTCCATGAGGCACAGGGTCAGACTGATTTGCATATGGCCATGTCGGAGCTGGGGTGGCAGAGTGGGCTAAGGAACGGTAATGGATTAAACCCAGATCTGTTGACTGGGTGTGAGTGTTTGATTGGTTCAGATGCTCCGTGCATCACCACCCCCTTTTGAACCGCTTTGTTTGCCATAAGTTGGCAGGGTATGCTCAGACGTGAGTCCCTTGCTCACTTTGCCACTGGATTCAAGCAAGCCTGGCTGAAGACAGCTGAAATGCCAGAAACCGGTCCTAGGAAGCTTGTTTCCAGTTCAGGGATGGCATGGCTTGGCAGTTCGAGCTGGACTGTTCCCATGAGGCACAGGGTCAGACTGATTTGCATATGGCCATGTCTGAACTGGGGTGGCAGAGTGGGCTATAGAACGGTGATGGATTAAATCCAGATCTGTTGACTGGGTGTGAGTGTTTGATTGGTTCAGATTCTCCGTTCATCACCACCCCCTTTTGTACCGCTTTGTTCGCCATAAGTTGGCAGGGTATGCTCAGACGTGAGTCCCTTGATCACTTTGCCACTGGATCCAAGCAAGCCTGGCTGAAGATAACTGGAATGCCAGAAACCGGTCGTAGGAAGCTTGTTTCCGGTCCAGGGAAGGCATGCCTTGGCAGTTCGGGCTGGGCTGTTCCCATGAGGCACAGGGTTAGACTGATTTGCATATGGCCATGTCTGAACTGGGGTGGCAGATTGGGCTAAAGAACGGTGATGGATTAATCCCAGATCTGTTGACAGGGTGTGAGTGTTTGATTGGTTCAGATGCTCCGTCCATCACCACCCCCTTTTGTACAGCTTTGTTTGCCATCAGTTGGCAGGGTATGCTCAGACGTGAGTCCCTTGCTCACTTTGCCATTTGATTCAAGCAAGCCTGGCTGAAGACGGCTGAAATGACAGAAACCAGTCCTAGGAAGCTTGTTTCCGGTCCAGGGAAGGCATGGCTTGGCAGTTCGGGCTGGACTGTTTCCATGAGGCACAGGGTCAGACTGATTTGCATATGGCCATGTCGGAGCTGGGGTGGCAGAGTGGGCTAAGGAACGGTAATGGATGAAACCCAGATCTGTTGACTGGGTGTGAGTGTTTGATTGGTTCAGATGCTCCGTGCATCACCACCCCCTTTTGTACCGCTTTGTTCGCCATAAGTTGGCAGAGTATGCTCAGACGTGAGTCCCTTGCTCACTTTGCCACTGGATTCAAGCAAGCCTGACTGAAGACGGCTGAAATGCCAGAAACCGGTCCTAGGAAGCTTGTTTCCGGTCCAGGGAAGGCATGGCTTGGCAGTTCGGGCTGGACTGTTCCCATGAGGCACAGGGTCAGACTGATTTGCATATGGCCATGTCGAAACTGGGGTGGCAGAGTGGGCTAAAGAACGGTGATGGATTAAACCCAGATCCGTTGACTGGGTGTGAGTGTTTGATTGGTTCAGATACTCCGTCCATCACTACCCCCTTTTGTACCGCTTTGTTCGCCATAAGTTGGCTGGGTATGCTCAGACATGAGTCCCTTGCTCACTTTTCCACTGGATTCAAGCAAGCCTGGCTGAAGACGGCTGAAATCCAGAAAAAGGTCCTAGGAAGCTGGTTTCCGGTCCAGGGAAGGCATGGCTTGGCAGTTCGGGCTGGACTGTTCCCATGAGGCATAGGGTCAGACTGATTTGCATATGGCCATGTTTGAACTGGGGTGGCAGAGTGGGCTAAAGAACGGTGATGGATTAAACCCAGATCTGTTGACTGGGTGTGAGTGTTTGATTGGTTCAAATGCTCAGTCCATCACCATCCCCTTTTGGACCGCTTTGTTCGCCACAAGTTGGCAGGGTATGCTCAGACGTGAGTCCCGTGCTCACTTTGCCACTGGATTCAAGCAAGCCTGGCTGAAGACGGCTGAAATGGCAGAAACCGGTACTAGGAAGCTTGTTTCCGATCCAGGGAAGGCATGACTTGGTAGTTCGGGCTGGACTGTTCCCATGAGGCACAGGGTGAGACTGATTTGCATATGGCCATGTCTGAACTGGGGTGGCAGAGTGGGCTAAAGAACGGTGATGGATTAAATCCAGATCTGTTGACTGGGTGTGAGTGTTTGATTGGTTCAGATTCTCCGTTCATCACCACCCCCTTTTGTACCGCTTTGTTCGCCATAAGTTGGCAGGGTATGCTCAGACGTGAGTCCCTTGATCACTTTGCTACTGGATCCAAGCAAGCCTGGCTGAAGATGGCTGAAATGCCAGAAACCGGTCGTAGGAAGCTTGTTTCCGGTCCAGGGAAGGCATGCCTTCGCAGTTCGGGCTGGGCTGTTCCCATGAGGCACAGGGTTAGACTGATTTGCATATGGCCATGTCTGAACTGGGGTGGCAGATTGGGCTAAAGAACGGTGATGGATTAATCCCAGATCTGTTGACTGGGTGTGAGTGTTTGATTGGTTCAGATGCTCCGTCCATCACCACCCCCTTTTGTACCGCTTTGTTTGCCATCAGTTGGCAGGGTATGCTCAGACGTGAGTCCCTTGCTCACTTTGCCATTGGATTCAAGCAAGCCTGGCTGAAGACGGCTGAAATGACAGAAACCAGTCCTAGGAAGCTTGTTTCCGGTCCAGGGAAGGCATGGCTTGGCAGTTCGGGCTGGACTGTTTCCATGAGGCACAGGGTCAGACTGATTTGCATATGGCCATGTCGGAGCTGGGGTGGCAGAGTGGGCTAAGGAACGGTAATGGATTAAACCCAGATCTGTTGACTGGGTGTGAGTGTTTGATTGGTTCAGATGCTCCGTGCATCACCACCCCCTTTTGAACCACTTTGTTTGCCATAAGTTGGCAGGGTATGCTCAGACGTGAGTCCCTTGCTCACTTTGCCACTGGATTCAAGCAAGCCTGGCTGAAGACGGCTGAAATACCAGAAACCGGTCGAAGGAAGCTTGTTTACGGTCCAGGGAAGGCATGGCTTGGCAGTTAGGGCTGGACTGTTCCCATGAGGCACAGGGTAAGACTGATTTGCATATGGCCATGTCTGAACTAGGATGGCAAAGTGGGCTATAAAACGGTGATAGATTAAACCCAGATCTGTTGACTGGGTGTTGAGTGTTTGATTGGTTCAGATTCTCCGTTCATCACCACCCCCTTTTGTACCGCTTTGTTCGCCATAATTTGGCAGGGTATGCTCAGACGTGAGTCCCTTGATTACTTTGCCACTGGACTCAAGCAAGCCTGGCTGAAGACGGCTGAAATGCCAGAAACCGGTCGAAGGAAGCTTGTTTACGGTCCAGGGAAGGCATGGCTTGGCAGTTAGGGCTGGACTGTTCCCATGAGGCACAGGGTAAGACTGATTTGCATATGGCCATGTCTGAACTGGGGTGGCAGAGTGGGCTAAAGAATGGTGATGGATTAAACCCAGATCTGTTGACTGGGTGTGAGTGTTTGATTGGTTCAGATGCTCCGTCCATCACCATCCACTTTTGTACTGCTTTGTTCACCATAAGTTGGCAGGGTATGCTCAGACGTGAGTCCCTTGCTCACTTTGCCACTGGATTCAAGCAAGCCTGGCTGAAGACGGCTGAAATGCCAGAAACCGGTCCTAGGAAGCTTGTTTCCGGTCCAGGGAAGGCATGGCTTGGCAGTTCGGCTGGACTGTTCCCATGAGGCACAGGGTCAGACTGATTTGCATATGGCCATGTCTGAACTAGGGTGGCAGAGTGGGCTAAAAAACGGTGATGGATTAAACCCAGATCTGTTGACTGGGTGTGAGTGTTTGATTGGTTCAAATGCTCCGTCCATCACCACCCCCTTTTGTACCGCTTTGTTCGCCATAAGTTGGCAGGGTATGCTCATACGTGAGACCCTTGCTCACTTTGCCACTGGATTCAAGCAAGCCTGGCTGAAGACGGCTGAAATACCAGAAACCGGTCGAAGGAAGCTTGTTTACGGTCCAGGGAAGGCATGGCTTGGCAGTTAGGGCTGGACTGTTCCCATGAGGCACAGGGTAAGACTGATTTGCATATGGCCATGTCTGAACTAGGATGGCAAAGTGGGCTATAAAACGGTGATAGATTAAACCCAGATCTGTTGACTGGGTGTTGAGTGTTTGATTGGTTCAGATTCTCCGTTCATCACCACCCCCTTTTGTACCGCTTTGTTCGCCATAATTTGGCAGGGTATGTTCAGACGTGAGTCCCTTGATTACTTTGCCACTGGACTCAAGCAAGCCTGGCTGAAGACGGCTGAAATGCCAGAAACCGGTCCTAGGAAGCTTGTTTCCGATCCAGCGAAGGCATGCCTGGCAGTTCGGGCTGGACTGTTCCCATGAGGCACAGGAATAGACTGATTTACATATGGCCATGTCTGAACTGGGGTGGCAGATTGGGCTAAAGAACAGTGATGGATTAAACCCAGATCTGTTGACTGGGTGTGAGTGTTTGATTGGTTTAGATGCTCCATCCATCACCACCCCCTTTTGTACCGCTTTGTTTGCCATAAGTTGGCAGGGTATGCTCAGACGTGAGTCCCTTGCTAACTTTGCCACTGGATTCAAGCAAGCCTGGCTGAAGACAGCTGAAATGCCAGAAACCGGTCCTAGGAAGCTTGTTTCCGGTCCAGGGACGGCATGGCTTGGCAGTTTGGGCTGGACTGTTCCCATGAGGCACAGGGTAAGACTGATTTGCATATGGCGATGTCTGAACTGGGGTGGCTGAGTGGGCTAAAGAACGGTGATAGATTAAACCCAGATCTGTTGACTGGGTGTGAGTGTTTGATTGGTTCAGATGCTCCGTCCATCACCACCCCCTTTTGTACCGCTTTGTTCGCCATAAGTTGGCAGAGTATGCTCAGACGTGAGTCCCTTGCTCACTTTGCCACTGGATTCAAGCAAGCCTGACTGAAGACGGCTGAAATGCCAGAAACCGGTCCTAGGAAGCTTGTTTCCTGTCCAGGGAAGGCATGGCTTGGCAGTTCGGGCTGGACTGTTCCCATGAGGCACAGGGTCAGACTGATTTGCATATGGCCATGTCAAAACTGGGGTGGCAGAGTGGGCTAAAGAACGGTGATGGATTAAACCCAGATCCGTTGACTGGGTGTGAGTGTTTGATTGGTTCAGATACTCCGTCCATCACTATCCCCTTTTGTACCGCTTTGTTCGCCATAAGTTGGCAGGGTATGCTCAGACGTGAGTCCCTTGATCACTTTGCTACTGGATCCAAGCAAGCCTGGCTGAAGATGGCTGAAATGCCAGAAACCGGTCGTAGGAAGCTTGTTTCCGGTCCAGGGAAGGCATGCCTTCGCAGTTCGGGCTGGGCTGTTCCCATGAGGCACAGGGTTAGACTGATTTGCATATGGCCATGTCTGAACTGGGGTGGCAGATTGGGCTAAAGAACGGTGATGGATTAATCCCAGATCTGTTGACTGGGTGTGAGTGTTTGATTGGTTCAGATGCTCCGTCCATCACCACCCCCTTTTGTACCGCTTTGTTTGCCATCAGTTGGCAGGGTATGCTCAGACGTGAGTCCCTTGCTCACTTTGCCATTGGATTCAAGCAAGCCTGGCTGAAGACGGCTGAAATGACAGAAACCAGTCCTAGGAAGCTTGTTTCCGGTCCAGGGAAGGCATGGCTTGGCAGTTCGGGCTGGACTGTTTCCATGAGGCACAGGGTCAGACTGATTTGCATATGGCCATGTCGGAGCTGGGGTGGCAGAGTGGGCTAAGGAACGGTAATGGATTAAACCCAGATCTGTTGACTGGGTGTGAGTGTTTGATTGGTTCAGATGCTCCGTGCATCACCACCCCCTTTTGAACCGCTTTGTTTGCCATAAGTTGGCAGGGTATGCTCAGACGTGAGTCCCTTGCTCACTTTGCCACTGGATTCAAGCAAGCCTGGCTGAAGACAGCTGAAATGCCAGAAACCGGTCCCAGGAAGCTTGTTTCCAGTTCAGGGATGGCATGGCTTGGCAGTTCGAGCTGGACTGTTCCCATGAGGCACAGGGTCAGACTGATTTGCATATGGCCATGTCTGAACTGGGGTGGCAGAGTGGGCTATTGAACGGTGATGGATTAAATCCAGATCTGTTGACTGGGTGTGAGTGTTTGATTGGTTCAGATTCTCCGTTCATCACCACCCCCTTTTGTACCGCTTTGTTCGCCATAAGTTGGCAGGGTATGCTCAGACGTGAGTCCCTTGATCACTTTGCCACTGGATCCAAGCAAGCCTGGCTGAAGATAACTGGAATGCCGGAAACCGGTCGTAGGAAGCTTGTTTCCGGTCCAGGGAAGGCATGCCTTGGCAGTTCGGGCTGGGCTGTTCCCATGAGGCACAGGGTTAGACTGATTTGCATATGGCCATGTCTGAACTGGGGTGGCAGATTGGGCTAAAGAACGGTGATGGATTAATCCCAGATCTGTTGACAGGGTGTGAGTGTTTGATTGGTTCAGATGCTCTGTCCATCACCACCCCCTTTTGTACAGCTTTGTTTGCCATCAGTTGGCAGGGTATGCTCAGACGTGAGTCCCTTGCTCACTTTGCCATTGGATTCAAGCAAGCCTGGCTGAAGACGGCTGAAATGACAGAAACCAGTCCTAGGAAGCTTGTTTCCGGTCCAGGGAAGGCATGGCTCGGCAGTTCGGGCTGGACTGTTCCCATGAGGCACAGGGTCAGACTGATTTGCATATGGCCATGTCGGAGCTGGGGTGGCAGAGTGGGCTAAGGAACGGTAATGGATGAAACCCAGATCTGTTGACTGGGTGTGAGTGTTTGATTGGTTCAGATGCTCCGTGCATCACCACCCCCTTTTGAACCGCTTTGTTTGCCATAAGTTGGCAGGGTATGCTCAGACGTGAGTCCCTTGCTCACTTTGCCACTGGATTCAAGCAAGCCTGGCTGAAGACAGCTGAAATGCCAGAAACCGGTCCTTGGAAGCTTGTTTCCAGTTCAGGGATGGCATGGCTTGGCAGTTCGAGCTGGACTGTTCCCATGAGGCACAGGGTCAGACTGATTTGCATATGGCCATGTCTGAACTGGGGTGGCAGAGTGGGCTAAAGAACTGTGATGGATTAAACCCAGATCTGTTGACTGGGTGTGAGTGTTTGATTGGTTCAGATGCTCCGTCCATCACCACCCCCTTTTGTACCGCTTTGTTCGCCATAAGTTGGCAGAGTATGCTCAGACGTGAGTCCCTTGCTCACTTTGCCACTGGATTCAAGCAAGCCTGACTGAAGACGGCTGAAATGCCAGAAACCGGTCCTAGGAAGCTTGTTTCCAGTCCAGGGAAGGCATGGCTTGGCAGTTCGGGCTGGACTGTTCCCATGAGGCACAGGGTCAGACTGATTTGCATATGGTCATGTCGAAACTGGGGTGGCAGAGTGGGCTAAAGAACGGTGATGGATTAAACCCAGATCCGTTGACTGGGTGTGAGTGTTTGATTGGTTCAGATACTCCGTCCATCACTACCCCCTTTTGTACCGCTTTGTTCGCCATAAGTTGGCTGGGTATGCTCAGACATGAGTCCCTTGCTCACTTTTCCACTGGATTCAAGCAAGCCTGGCTGAAGACGGCTGAAATGCCAGAAAAAGGTCCTAGGAAGCTGGTTTCCGGTCCAGGGAAGGCATGGCTTGGCAGTTCGGGCTGGACTGTTCCCATGAGGCATAGGGTCAGACTGATTTGCATATGGCCATGTTTGAACTGGGGTGGCAGAGTGGGCTAAAGAACGGTGATGGATTAAACCCAGATCTGTTGACTGGGTGTGAGTGTTTGATTGGTTCAAATGCTCAGTCCATCACCATCCCCTTTTGGACCGCTTTGTTCGCCACAAGTTGGCAGGGTATGCTCAGACGTGAGTCCCGTGCTCACTTTGCCACTGGATTCAAGCAAGCCTGGCTGAAGACGGCTGAAATGGCAGAAACCGGTACTAGGAAGCTTGTTTCCGATCCAGGGAAGGCATGACTTGGTAGTTCGGGCTGGACTGTTCCCATGAGGCACAGGGTGAGACTGATTTGCATATGGCCATGTCTGAACTGGGGTGGCAGAGTGGGCTAAAGAACGGTGATGGATTAAATCCAGATCTGTTGACTGGGTGTGAGTGTTTGATTGGTTCAGATTCTCCGTTCATCACCACCCCCTTTTGTACCGCTTTGTTCGCCATAAGTTGGCAGGGTATGCTCAGACGTGAGTCCCTTGATCACTTTGCTACTGGATCCAAGCAAGCCTGGCTGAAGATGGCTGAAATGCCAGAAACCGGTCGTAGGAAGCTTGTTTCCGGTCCAGGGAAGGCATGCCTTCGCAGTTCGGGCTGGGCTGTTCCCATGAGGCACAGGGTTAGACTGATTTGCATATGGCCATGTCTGAACTGGGGTGGCAGATTGGGCTAAAGAACGGTGATGGATTAATCCCAGATCTGTTGACTGGGTGTGAGTGTTTGATTGGTTCAGATGCTCCGTCCATCACCACCCCCTTTTGTACCGCTTTGTTTGCCATCAGTTGGCAGGGTATGCTCAGACGTAATTCCCTTGCTCACTTTGCCATTGGATTCAAGCAAGCCTGGCTGAAGACGGCTGAAATGACAGAAACCAGTCCTAGGAAGCTTGTTTCCGGTCCAGGGAAGGCATGGCTTGGCAGTTCGGGCTGGACTGTTTCCATGAGGCACAGGGTCAGACTGATTTGCATATGGCCATGTCGGAGCTGGGGTGGCAGAGTGGGCTAAGGAACGGTAATGGATTAAACCCAGATCTGTTGACTGGGTGTGAGTGTTTGATTGGTTCAGATGCTCCGTGCATCACCACCCCCTTTTGAACCACTTTGTTTGCCATAAGTTGGCAGGGTATGCTCAGACGTGAGTCCCTTGCTCACTTTGCCACTGGATTCAAGCAAGCCTGGCTGAAGACAGCTGAAATGCCAGAAACCGGTCCTAGGAAGCTTGTTTCCAGTTCAGGGATGGCATGGCTTGGCAGTTGGAGCTGGACTGTTCCCATGAGGCATAGGGTCAGACTGATTTGCATATGGCCATGTCTGAACTGGGGTGGCAGAGTGGGCTATAGAACGGTGATGGATTAAATCCAGATCTGTTGACTGGGTGTGAGTGTTTTATTGGTTCAGATTCTCCGTTCATCACCACCCCCTTTTGTACCGCCTCGTTCGCCATAAGTTGGCAGGGTATGCTCAGACGTGAGTCCCTTGATCACTTTGCCACTGGATCCAAGCAAGCCTGGCTGAAGATAACTAGAATGCCAGAAACCGGTCGTAGGAAGCTTGTTTCCGGTCCAGGGAAGGCATGCCTTGGCAGTTCGGGCTGGGCTGTTCCCATGAGGCACAGGGTTAGACTGATTTGCATATGGCCATGTCTGAACTGGGGTGGCAGATTGGGCTAAAGAACGGTGATGGATTAATCCCAGATCTGTTGACTGGGTGTGAGTGTTTGATTGGTTCAGATGCTCCGTCCATCACCACCCCCTTTTGTACCGCTTTGTTTGCCATCAGTTGGCAGGGTATGCTCAGACGTGAGTCCCTTGCTCACTTTGCCATTGGATTCAAGCAAGCCTGGCTGAAGACGGCTGAAATGACAGAAACCAGTCCTAGGAAGCTTGTTTCCGGTCCAGGGAAGGCATGGCTTGGCAGTTCGGGCTGGACTGTTTCCATGAGGCACAGGGTCAGACTGATTTGCATATGGCCATGTCGGAGCTGGGGTGGCAGAGTGGGCTAAGGAACGGTAATGGATGAAACCCAGATCTGTTGACTGGGTGTGAGTGTTTGATTGGTTCAGATGCTCCGTGCATCACCACCCCCTTTTGAACCGCTTTGTTTGCCATAAGTTGGCAGGGTATGCTCAGACGTGAGTCCCTTGCTCACTTTGCCACTGGATTCAAGCAAGCCTGGCTGAAGACAGCTGAAATGCCAGAAACCGGTCCTTGGAAGCTTGTTTCCAGTTCAGGGATGGCATGGCTTGGCAGTTCGAGCTGGACTGTTCCCATGAGGCACAGGGTCAGACTGATTTGCATATGGCCATGTCTGAACTGGGGTGGCAGAGTGGGCTAAAGAACGGTGATGGATTAAACCCAGATCTGTTGACTGGGTGTGAGTGTTTGATTGGTTCAGATGCTCCGTCCATCACCACCCCCTTTTGTACCGCTTTGTTCACCATAAGTTGGCAGGGTATGCTCAGACGTGAGTCCCTTGCTCACTTTGCCACTGGATTCTAGCAAGCCTGGCTAAAGACGGGTGAAATGCCAGAAAACAGTCCTAGGAAGCTTGTTTCCGGTCCAGGGAAGGCATGGCTTGACAGTTCGGGCTGGACTGTTTCCATGAGGCACAGGGTCAGACTGATTTGCATATGGCCATGTCGGAACTGGGGTGGCAGAGTGGGCTAAGGAACGGTAATGGATTAAACCCAGATCTGTTGACTGGGTGTGAGTGTTTGATTGGTTCAGATGCTCCGTCCATCCCCACCCCCTTTTGTACCGCTTTGTTCACCATAAGTTGGCAGGGAATGCTCATACGTGAGTCACTTGCTCACTTTGCCACTGGATTCAAGCAAGCCTGGCTGAAGACGGCTGAAATGCCAGAAACCGGTCCTAGGAAGCTTGTTTCCGGTCCAGGGAAGGCATGGCTTGGCAGTTCGGGCTGGACTGTTCCCATGAGGCATAGGGTCAGACTGATTTGCATATGGCCATGTTTGAACTGGGGTGGCAGAGTGGGCTAAAGAACGGTGATGGATTAAACCCAGATCTGTTGACTGGGTGTGAGTGTTTGATTGGTTCAAATGCTCAGTCCATCACCATCCCCTTTTGGACCGCTTTGTTCGCCACAAGTTGGCAGGGTATGCTCAGACGTGAGTCCCGTGCTCACTTTGCCACTGGATTCAAGCAAGCCTGGCTGAAGACGGCTGAAATGGCAGAAACCGGTACTAGGAAGCTTGTTTCCGATCCAGGGAAGGCATGACTTGGCAGTTCGGGCTGGACTGTTCCCATGAGGCACAGGGTCAGACTGATTTGCATATGGCCATGTCTGAACTGGGGTGGCAGAGTGGGCTAAAGAACGGTGATGGATTAAATCGAGATCTGTTGACTGGGTGTGAGTGTTTGATTTGTTCAGATGCTTCGTCCATCACCACCCCCTTTTGTAACGCTTTGTTCGCCATAAGTTAGCATGGTATGCTCATACGTGAGACCCTTGCTCACTTTGCCACTGGATTCAAGAAAACCTGGCTGAAGACAGCTGAAATGCCAGAAACCGGTCGTAGGAAGCTTGTTTCCGGTCCAGGGAAGGCATGCCTTGGCAGTTCGGGCTGGGCTGTTCCCATGAGGCACAGGGTTAGACTGATTTGCATATGGCCATGTCTGAACTGGGGTGGCAGATTGGGCTAAAGAACGGTGATGGATTAATCCCAGATCTGTTGACTGGGTGTGAGTGTTTGATTGGTTCAGATTCTCCGTTCATCACCACCCCCTTTTGTACCGCTTTGTTCGCCATAAGTTGGCAGGGTATGCTCAGACGTGAGTCCCTTGATCACTTTGCCACTGGATCCAAGCAAGCCTGGCTGAAGATAACTGGAATGCCAGAAACCGGTCGTAGGAAGCTTGTTTCCGGTCCAGGGAAGGCATGCCTTGGCAGTTCGGGCTGGGCTGTTCCCATGAGGCACAGGGTTAGACTGATTTGCATATGGCCATGTCTGAACTGGGGTGGCAGATTGGGCTAAAGAACGGTGATGGATTAATCCCAGATCTGTTGACTGGGTGTGAGTGTTTGATTGGTTCAGATGCTCCGTCCATCACCACCCCCTTTTGTACCGCTTTGTTTGCCATCAGTTGGCAGGGTATGCTCAGACGTGAGTCCCTTGCTCACTTTGCCATTGGATTCAAGCAAGCCTGGCTGAAGACGGCTGAAATGACAGAAACCAGTCCTAGGAAGCTTGTTTCCGGTCCACGGAAGGCATGGCTTGGCAGTTCGGGCTGGACTGTTTCCATGAGGCACAGGGTCAGACTGATTTGCATATGGCCATGTCGGAGCTGGGGTGGCAGAGTGGGCTAAGGAACGGTAATGGATGAAACCCAGATCTGTTGACTGGGTGTGAGTGTTTGATTGGTTCAGATGCTCCGTGCATCACCACCCCCTTTTGAACCGCTTTGTTTGCCATAAGTTGGCAGGGTATGCTCAGACGTGAGTCCCTTTCTCACTTTGCCACTGGATTCAAGCAAGCCTGGCTGAAGACAGCTGAAATACCAGAAAACGGTCCTTGGAAGCTTGTTTCCAGTTCAGGGATGGCATGGCTTGGCAGTTCGAGCTGGACTGTTCCCATGAGGCACAGGGTCAGACTGATTTGCATATGGCCATGTCTGAACTGGGGTGGCAGAGTGGGCTAAAGAACTGTGATGGATTAAACCCAGATCTGTTGACTGGGTGTGAGTGTTTGATTGGTTCAGATGCTCCGTCCATCACCACCCCCTTTTGTACCGCTTTGTTCGCCATAAGTTGGCAGAGTATGCTCAGACATGAGTCCCTTGCTCACTTTGCCACTGGATTCAAGCAAGCCTGACTGAAGACGGCTGAAATGCCAGAAACCGGTCCTAGGAAGCTTGTTTCCGGTCCAGGGAAGGCATGGCTTGGCAGTTCGGGCTGGACTGTTCCCATGAGGCACAGGGTCAGACTGATTTGCATATGGCCATGTCGAAACTGGGGTGGCAGAGTGGGCTAAAGAACGGTGATGGATTAAACCCAGATCCGTTGACTGGGTGTGAGTGTTTGATTGGTTCAGATACTCCGTCCATCACTACCCCCTTTTGTACCGCTTTGTTCGCCATAAGTTGGCTGGGTATGCTCAGACATGAGTCCCTTGCTCACTTTTCCACTGGATTCAAGCAAGCCTGGCTGAAGACGGCTGAAATGCCAGAAAAAGGTCCTAGGAAGCTGGTTTCCGGTCCAGGGAAGGCATGGCTTGGCAGTTCGGGCTGGACTGTTCCCATGAGGCATAGGGTCAGACTGATTTGCATATGGCCATGTTTGAACTGGGGTGGCAGAGTGGGCTAAAGAACGGTGATGGATTAAACCCAGATCTGTTGACTGGGTGTGAGTGTTTGATTGGTTCAAATGCTCAGTCCATCACCATCCCCTTTTGGACCGCTTTGTTCGCCACAAGTTGGCAGGGTATGCTCAGACGTGAGTCCCGTGCTCACTTTGCCACTGGATTCAAGCAAGCCTGGCTGAAGACGGCTGAAATGGCAGAAACCGGTACTAGGAAGCTTGTTTCCGATCCAGGGAAGGCATGACTTGGTAGTTCGGGCTGGACTGTTCCCATGAGGCACAGGGTCAGACTGATTTGCATATGGCCATGTCTGAACTGGGGTGGCAGAGTGGGCTAAAGAACGGTGATGGATTAAATCCAGATCTGTTGACTGGGTGTGAGTGTTTGATTGGTTCAGATTCTCCGTTCATCACCACCCCCTTTTGTACCGCTTTGTTCGCCATAAGTTGGCAGGGTATGCTCAGACGTGAGTCCCTTGATCACTTTGCTACTGGATCCAAGCAAGCCTGGCTGAAGATGGCTGAAATGCCAGAAACCGGTCGTAGGAAGCTTGTTTCCGGTCCAGGGAAGGCATGCCTTCGCAGTTCGGGCTGGGCTGTTCCCATGAGGCACAGGGTTAGACTGATTTGCATATGGCCATGTCTGAACTGGGGTGGCAGATTGGGCTAAAGAACGGTGATGGATTAATCCCAGATCTGTTGACTGGGTGTGAGTGTTTGATTGGTTCAGATGCTCCGTCCATCACCACCCCCTTTTGTACCGCTTTGTTTGCCATCAGTTGGCAGGGTATGCTCAGACGTGAGTCCCTTGCTCACTTTGCCATTGGATTCAAGCAAGCCTGGCTGAAGACGTCTGAAATGACAGAAACCAGTCCTAGGAATCTTGTTTCCGGTCCAGGGAAGGCATGGCTTGGCAGTTCGGGCTGGACTGTTTCCATGAGGCACAGGGTCAGACTGATTTGCATATGGCCATGTCGGAGCTGGGGTGGCAGAGTGGGCTAAGGAACGGTAATGGATTAAACCCAGATCTGTTGACTGGGTGTGAGTGTTTGATTGGTTCAGATGCTCCGTGCATCACCACCCCCTTTTGAACCACTTTGTTTGCCATAAGTTGGCAGGGTATGCTCAGACGTGAGTCCCTTGCTCACTTTGCCACTGGATTCAAGCAAGCCTGGCTGAAGACAGCTGAAATGCCAGAAACCGGTCCTAGGAAGCTTGTTTCCAGTTCAGGGATGGCATGGCTTGGCAGTTGGAGCTGGACTGTTCCCATGAGGCACAGAGTCAGACTGATTTGCATATGTCCATGTCTGAACTGGGGTGGCAGAGTGGGCTATAGAACGGTGATGGATTAAATCCAGATCTGTTGACTGGGTGTGAGTGTTTGATTGGTTCAGATTCTCCGTTCATCACCACCCCCTTTTGTACCGCTTTGTTCGCCATAAGTTGGCAGGGTATGCTCAGACGTGAGTCCCTTGATCACTTTGCCACTGGATCCAAGCAAGCCTGGCTGAAGATAACTAGAATGCCAGAAACCGGTCGTAGGAAGCTTGTTTCCGGTCCAGGGAAGGCATGCCTTGGCAGTTCGGGCTGGGCTGTTCCCATGAGGCACAGGGTTAGACTGATTTGCATATGGCCATGTCTGAACTGGGGTGGCAGATTGGGCTAAAGAACGGTGATGGATTAATCCCAGATCTGTTGACTGGGTGTGAGTGTTTGATTGGTTCAGATGCTCCGTGCATCACCACCCCCTTTTGAACCGCTTTGTTTGCCATAAGTTGGCAGGGTATGCTCAGACGTGAGTCCCTTGCTCACTTTGCCACTGGATTCAAGCAAGCCTGGCTGAAGACAGCTGAAATGCCAGAAACCGGTCCTTGGAAGCTTGTTTCCAGTTCAGGGATGGCATGGCTTGGCAGTTCGAGCTGGACTGTTCCCATGAGGCACAGGGTCAGACTGATTTGCATATGGCCATGTCTGAACTGGGGTGGCAGAGTGGGCTAAAGAACGGTGATGGATTAAACCCAGATCTGTTGACTGGGTGTGAGTGTTTGATTGGTTCAGATGCTCCGTCCATCACCACCCCCTTTTGTACCGCTTTGTTCACCATAAGTTGGCAGGGTATGCTCAGACGTGAGTCCCTTGCTCACTTTGCCACTGGATTCTAGCAAGCCTGGCTAAAGACGGGTGAAATGCCAGAAAACAGTCCTAGGAAGCTTGTTTCCGGTCCAGGGAAGGCATGGCTTGACAGTTCGGGCTGGACTGTTTCCATGAGGCACAGGGTCAGACTGATTTGCATATGGCCATGTCGGAACTGGGGTGGCAGAGTGGGCTAAGGAACGGTAATGGATTAAACCCAGATCTGTTGACTGGGTGTGAGTGTTTGATTGGTTCAGATGCTCTGTGCATCACCACCCTCTTTTGTACCGCTTTGTTCGCCACAAGTTGGCAGGGTATGCTCAGACGTGAGTCCCGTGCTCACTTTGCCACTGAATTCAAGCAAGCCTGGCTGAATACGGCTGAAATGGCACAAACCGGTACTAGGAAGCTTGTTTCCGATCCAGGGAAGGCATGACTTGGCAGTTCGGACTGGACTGTTCCCATGAGGCACAGGGTCAGACTGATTTGCATATGGCCATGTCTGAACTGGGGTGGCAGAGTGGGCTAAAGAACGGTGATGGATTAAATCCAGATCTGTTAACTGGGTGTGAGTGTTTGATTGGTTCAGATGCTCCGTCCATCACCACCCCCTTTTGTACCGCTTTGTTCACCATAAGTTGGCAGGGAATGCTCATACGTGAGTCACTTGCTCACTTTGCCACTGGATTCAAGCAAGCCTGGCTGAAGACGGCTGAAATGCCAGAAACCGGTCCTAGGAAGCTTGTTTCCGGTCCAGGGAAGGCATGGCTTGGCAGTTCGGGCTGGACTGTTCCCATGAGGCATAGGGTCAGACTGATTTGCATATGGCCATGTTTAAACTGGGGTGGCAGAGTGGGCTAAAGAAGGGTGATGGATTAAACCCAGATCTGTTGACTGGGTGTGAGTGTTTGATTGGTTCAAATGCTCAGTCCATCACCATCCCCTTTTGGACCGCTTTGTTCGCCACAAGTTGGCAGGGTATGCTCAGACGTGAGTCCCGTGCTCACTTTGCCACTGGATTCAAGCAAGCCTGGCTGAAGACGGCTGAAATGGCAGAAACCGGTACTAGGAAGCTTGTTTCCGATCCAGGGAAGGCATGACTTGGCAGTTCGGGCTGGACTGTTCCCATGAGGCACAGGGTCAGACTGATTTGCATATGGCCATGTCTGAACTGGGGTGGCAGAGTGGGCTAAAGAACGGTGATGGATTAAATCGAGATCTGTTGACTGGGTGTGAGTGTTTGATTTGTTCAGATGCTTCGTCCATCACCACCCCCTTTTGTAACGCTTTGTTCGCCATAAGTTGGCAGGGTATGCTCATACGTGAGACCCTTGCTCACTTTGCCACTGGATTCAAGCAAGCCTGGCTGAAGACGGCTGAAATACCAGAAACCGGTCGAAGGAAGCTTGTTTCCGGTCCAGGGAAGGCATGGCTTGGCAGTTAGGGCTGGACTGTTCCCATGAGGCACAGGGTAAGACTGATTTGCATATGGCCATGTCTGAACTAGGATGGCAAAGTGGGCTATAAAACGGTGATAGATTAAACCCAGATCTGTTGACTGGGTGTTGAGTGTTTGATTGGTTCAGATTCTCCGTTCATCACCACCCCCTTTTGTACCGCTTTGTTCGCCATAATTTGGCAGGGTATGCTCAGACGTGAGTCCCTTGATTACTTTGCCACTGGACTCAAGCAAGCCTGGCTGAAGACGGCTGAAATGCCAGAAACCGGTCCTAGGAAGCTTGTTTCCGATCCAGCGAAGGCATGCCTGGCAGTTCGGGCTGGACTGTTCCCATGAGGCACAGGGTTAGACTGATTTACATATGGCCATGTCTGAACTGGGGTGGCAGATTGGGCTAACGAACAGTGCTGGATTAAACCCAGATCTGTTGACTGGGTGTGAGTGTTTGATTGGTTTAGATGCTCCATCCATCACCATCCCCTTTTGTACCGCTTTGTTTGCCATAAGTTGGCAGGGTATGCTCAGACGTGAGTCCCTTGCTAACTTTGCCACTGGATTCAAGCAAGCCTGGCTGAAGACAGCTGAAATGCCAGAAACCGGTCATAGGAAGCTTGTTTCCGGTCCAGGGACGGCATGGCTTGGCAGTTTGGGCTGGACTGTTCCCATGAGGCACAGGGTCAGACTGATTTGCATATGGCGATGTCTGAACTGGGGTGGCTGAGTGGGCTAAAAAACGGTGATAGATTAAACCCAGATCTGTTGACTGGGTGTGAGTGTTTGATTGGTTCAGATGCTCCGTCCATCACCACCCCCTTTTGTACCGCTTTGTTCGCCATAAGTTGGCAGAGTATGCTCAGACGTGAGTCCCTTGCTCACTTTGCCACTGGATTCAAGCAAGCCTGACTGAAGACGGCTGAAATGCCAGAAACCGGTCCTAGGAAGCTTGTTTCCGGTCCAGGGAAGGCATGGCTTGGCAGTTCGGGCTGGACTGTTCCCATGAGGGCACAGGGTCAGACTGATTTGCATATGGCCATGTTTGAACTGGGGTGGCAGAGTGGGCTAAAGAACGGTGATGGATTAAACCCAGATCTGTTGACTGGGTGTGAGTGTTTGATTGGTTCAAATGCTCAGTCCATCACCATCCCCTTTTGGACCGCTTTGTTCGCCACAAGTTGGGAGGGTATGCTCAGACGTGAGTCCCGTGCTCACTTTGCCACTGGATTCAAGCAAGCCTGGCTGAAGACGGCTGAAATGGCAGAAACCGGTACTAGGAAGCTTGTTTCCGATCCAGGGAAGGCATGACTTGGCAGTTCGGGCTGGACTGTTCCCATGAGGCACAGGGTCAGACTGATTTGCATATGGCCATGTCTGAACTGGGGTGGCAGAGTGGGCTAAAGAACGGTGATGGATTAAATCCAGATCTGTTGACTGGGTGTGAGTGTTTGATTGGTTCAGATTCTCCGTTCATCACCACCCCCTTTTGTACCGCTTTGTTCGCCATAAGTTGGCAGGGTATGCTCAGACGTGAGTCCCTTGATCACTTTGCTACTGGATCCAAGCAAGCCTGGCTGAAGATGGCTGAAATGCCAGAAACCGGTCGTAGGAAGCTTGTTTCCGGTCCAGGGAAGGCATGCCTTCGCAGTTCGGGCTGGGCTGTTCCCATGAGGCACAGGGTTAGACTGATTTGCATATGGCCATGTCTGAACTGGGGTGGCAGATTGGGCTAAAGAACGGTGATGGATTAATCCCAGATCTGTTGACTGGGTGTGAGTGTTTGATTGGTTCAGATGCTCCGTCCATCACCACCCCCTTTTGTACCGCTTTGTTTGCCATCAGTTGGCAGGGTATGCTCAGACGTGAGTCCCTTGCTCACTTTGCCATTGGATTCAAGCAAGCCTGGCTGAAGACGGCTGAAATGACAGAAACCAGTCCTAGGAAGCTTGTTTCCGGTCCAGGGAAGGCATGGCTTGGCAGTTCGGGCTGGACTGTTTCCATGAGGCACAGGGTCAGACTGATTTGCATATGGCCATGTCGGAGCTGGGGTGGCAGAGTGGGCTAAGGAACGGTAATGGATTAAACCCAGATCTGTTGACTGGGTGTGAGTGTTTGATTGGTTCAGATGCTCCGTGCATCACCACCCCCTTTTGAACCGCTTTGTTTGCCATAAGTTGGCAGGGTATGCTCAGACGTGAGTCCCTTGCTCACTTTGCCACTGGATTCAAGCAAGCCTGGCTGAAGACAGCTGAAATGCCAGAAACCGGTCCTAGGAAGCTTGTTTCCAGTTCAGGGATGGCATGGCTTGGCAGTTCGAGCTGGACTGTTCCCATGAGGCACAGGGTCAGATTGATTTGCATATGGCCATGTCTGAACTGGGGTGGTAGAGTGGGCTATAGAACGGTGATGGATTAAATCCAGATCTGTTGACTGGGTGTGAGTGTTTGATTGGTTCAGATTCTCCGTTCATCACCACCCCCTTTTGTACCGCTTTGTTCGCCATAAGTTGGCAGGGTATGCTCAGACGTGAGTCCCTTGATCACTTTGCCACTGGATCCAAGCAAGCCTGGCTGAAGATAACTGGAGTGCCAGAAACCGGTCGTAGGAAGCTTGTTTCCGGTCCAGGGAAGGCATGCCTTGGCAGTTCGGGCTGGGCTGTTCCCATGAGGCACAGGGTTAGACTGATTTGCATATGGCCATGTCTGAACTGGGGTGGCAGATTGGGCTAAAGAACGGTGATGGATTAATCCCAGATCTGTTGACTGGGTGTGAGTGTTTGATTGGTTCAGATACTCCGTCCATCACCACCCCCTTTTGTACTGCTTTGTTTGCCATCAGTTGGCAGGGTATGCTCAGACGTGAGTCCCTTGCTCACTTTGCCATTGGATTTAAGCAAGCCTGGCTGAAGACGGCTGAAATGACAGAAACCAGTCCTAGGAAGCTTGTTTCCGGTCCAGGGAAGGCATGGCTTGGCAGTTCGGGCTGGACTGTTCCCATGAGGCACAGGGTCAGACTGATTTGCATATGGCCATGTCTGAACTGGGGTGGCAGAGTGGGCTAAAGAACGGTGATGGATTAAATCCAGATCTGTTGACTGGGTGTGAGTGTTTGATTGGTTCAGATTCTCCGTTCATCACCACCCCCTTTTGTACCGCTTTGTTCGCCATAAGTTGGCAGGGTATGCTCAGACGTGAGTCCCTTGCTCACTTTGCCATTGGATTTAAGCAAGCCTGGCTGAAGACGGCTGAAATGACAGAAACCAGTCCTAGGAAGCTTGTTTCCGGTCCAGGGAAGGCATGGCTTGGCAGTTCGGGCTGGACTGTTTCCATGAGGCACAGGGTCAGACTGATTTGCATATGGCCATGTCGGAGCTGGGGTGGCAGAGTGGGCTAAGGAACGGTAATGGATTAAACCCAGATCTGTTGACTGGGTGTGAGTGTTTGATTGGTTCAGATGCTCCTGAGGTTCCGTGACAATTTTACTCGTGTTTGTAACATTGTCGTAAATACATAATTTTGGTATCGGTGAACCGCAAATGATCCATTTAGTATATCCTGGTGTTTTCGCTATGCTACGAGCAAGAGCACTCCTGTTACCAACACATTTGTGATCTACCCATGGCATCCATCTTAGAACACGGAAGCCATTTTGTTTTCCTTGCCCTCACATAGTCAATGGACACGCAATGACCTCTTTTCATTAAAGGACACATAGGCTTTGGCCGGCGATTCACCTTGCAAGTGACACGTGCACCTTAGGCCAGCAACGCTGTGGCAGCATGACTCGGCAAGAGCTGCCTCCCCAGCCTGAGGCCAGTCCTGCTATACTGGTTCTTGTGTTCATTGGCCTGATCATGATTAGGCGGCCGAAGCTGGTAACCGTGCCCATTTACGACCCACAAACATTTCTTATCCTGTCTTTCTATCTTCCACACCTGGCTCTGCTCCTTTCCTTCTGGGCCTTTATTAGGGGGTGGTAACGAAATTTACGATGAGGCGGTCCGGGTCTTGAATGAAGAATTGACATGGGATTATGATGGACTAGTGGGAACCCCTCATTTGTAATGTTTTGACATCAGATACTGTTGACGATTCCTGTGCAACGCCAAATATTTATTGTATAAGACACGAATGTTTAGAACTGTGGTAACATGTAAAGAATTTGCCTGAAGCCCAATATTTTGTATATAAGGAACAACCCTCTTTGTACAAATCGAACAGGCTCCTAGATACTGCCCATGTGTAGTTTCTGTGACTTCTGTGTCCCTGCAGTAATAAACCTTTGGTCTTTGACGCCACCATCGAGAAGCCCGTGTTTCTGTTTATTTGTGTACCAAGACAGGTTGAACTCCGGGGTCTTCGGGTGTTGTCCCTGACACCTCTGGACGGAACTAAAAAGTCCAGAACTCCATTTGGCGCCCAACTCGGGGCGACGTCATTCGGTACCTGTCCAAAAGCCTGAAGAATTCGAGGAGCTTCGTGTGAAGATTTCAGAGGGAGGCGCCCCACTTCATCGATCCCGGCATATCGCAAAAGTGGCCCCGACGTCCTCTTCCACGAGGGTTCCCGTTCAGACGGCTGCAGTGGTCCGTTGCCTTGACCGTCGCCCTGTCTTGGACCCGAGGTGCAGTCCTCAGTACGGCGAAACGTGACGGGTTTCTCCTTGGTGACGTCTTCAGTGCCTCAGTTAAGTATTTAGTGGTTGCTAGTTGGTTATTTTGTGAGGGTTGCTCCTATTTGGATAATCCTTTTAGTTCTCAGTTCAGTTCAGTTCTGTAAGGTTATCACTGGTTATTCTAGTTACGATAATCATTCTGTTCAGTTCAGGTATCGATACAATTGTCAGTTCTGGTAGGCCTAAGTTCTCGGTTCAAGTGCGCATCTTTTTGTGTTTTGTTTGTCTTGTGTTCCGGATTATAAAATGGTAAGTCAGAAAAATTGTATGTTGTCTTGTTTTAGTTGCAACAGTGATTCCCAGTTGGAGGACTCGTGTTTGGTTCCTCCGATTGGAACTCCCCTTTATGATCTATATTGCAAATTTGGTGTGGGCCCTATCTCTTATAACGAGATATGGATCCGCTATACAGAAAAAGATGGTGTCCTTAGTTGGCCACTACATGGTAGTTTTGAACCTGAAATTCTCGATAATCTAGAAAGAAGGTTGTTTAAGAAGAAAGCCCGGCCGGCAATGTTTGATTCTTTCCGTTATTGGCGAAAAGAATCTAAACAGAGAGAAATTAAAAAGTTGAAGAAAGAACAGAAAGAGCAAGAGTTGACTTTAGAACAGTCTGCTAGGCAGCTGCAACTCAACGAGTCCGAGAAAGCGATGGAGGTGGCCGATAGAGAGCGTAATTTAGCGATAGACAAGTGCTATCCTGCTTTACCATCGAGTACGGCTAAGATAGTAGAGGACCCTGAAAAGGATCCCCTATTGTCTTACTTGTTACGATCACCCCCACCGTATGCACAAGGTGCTACGGCTCCACCTATACCGAATGTTCAATTACAGGTTGCTGGACAACCTGGTGTCCCTGTTCTCGCTCCCCTGAATCAAGTTCCTGTACCTCCTGTGGTCAATATTAATGTTCCTTCGACAACCCCTCTTCTAGGGTTGCCGACTTCTTTACCTATGCCTGTGTCACTCACACCTGCTACTTCACAAGCTAATTTTCAAGCTACTCCTACTGTTCCTGATCTATCTGTTCCAACTGCTACTCTATTCACTGCCTCTGCTAATATTATGACTCCGCTTTCTGTTCGTCGAAGAATCACTGATTCTGTCTCTAATATTCTATCTCCCTTCTATAAAACTCTGATTAAGACTCCTACCTCTGACTCTGTGCAGAGACGTAGTCAGCTTCCCAGTACTGAAGAAAGAGGAATACTAGATTCCACTGCTCTTAGATGGGTTTCGAAAGTTGGAAGATATAATGTACAAAATGTATTAGATACATTTATGCAATGGAACGAACCGACACAACGATATGTGTTCGATGAAATGTGTTTCCTTCTACGTGAGGAATTGGAAGAGGATGACCCTGAATCAAATCTAGGAGAATTAATTAATGTTCAGAAAGAGTTTGCTACAGGTATGATAGTTGGACAAAATATAAAAGAAGCGATGGAACTGGTTCTAAGTTATAGATCCGACTCATCCCTTCTTTCACCGAGAGAGTTAGAGAAACGTAGTACGAAACGAAATCGTCAATATCCAATGAGAGAGGTTCCACCAATTTGGCGCGAAGCTGTGCAAGCTAATGCACCGCTTGGTATTGCAGCCGCTCCGGCCCAATTCCAGAGAGTATGGATACATATTCCATGGAAGCGAGCTGAAGTATTAGCAGTAAAACAGGCTTTGCCAGATCCGCGTAAAAATCCTGCAGGGTACTACAAAGAGTTAGCTCAAACAGTTGACGCTTGTGTATTAAATTTAACTGACATAGATCTGCTGTTTGGTAATGTAGTACCGCAACCAATTTGGGCTAAAATTCGTAAAGAGAATCATCCGGTTGCCCTAGGTGGTGACTGGGCAGCTATAATTGCAGCGGATGGTCAACAAATAGGTGGTTCCAAACCTGAACCTTTAATTGCTAATTTGCCTGGTAGAATAATCGATTTAATGAAAACCTTGATGCCAGCATTGCGCGTTAACTGGGACAAATTGTCCGCGTGCAAACAAAAGAAAGACGAAAGCGTCTCCGACTTTTTCACAAGATTCGAGGAGACTTTTGTGGATCATAGTGGTCAGGATATGAGCACAGAAGGAGGTCAGAGATTATTTGTCGATAAATTTGTGCACAATCTGTTGCCAGAACTTAGTAGTAAATTAAAGAATTCTGAAAGTGCGTGGGCTGTCTCTACGACTGCGCAAATACTTGCGACTGCTCAGTACTATGAAAATAGGGATAAAGAAGAGAAGGAAAAATCAGATAAAAAGACGAAAGATTTAAAAACTAAAGTACTTTTACAACAAGCTTATCCGCCTCGCATGAATCAAACTAATATGCAGCAAGGGTCATATCAAAGAACGGATTATAATTTTCAAAGGCCACAATACCAATGGAATCAATGTGCTTATTGCAAAAAGGAAGGTCATTACAAAAGTGAATGTCCAGTTCGAACGCAAAATAATGATGCGGCAGCTCAGAGAGGTCGTGGTAGTTCTATGCAAAACTCTAGAGGTCGAGGACGAGGTGCTATGCCTCCACAGACAAGTGATCGCCCCTCTAATTATTTCGACCAGCGAAATGGACAATCTGCCCAACAGAATAGGTCTCCACAGTATCATGTTGAAGACTATTATGAAGCTAGTGAGGAAGGTCAGCAAAGTGAATACTAGGACAGCCATGGACAAAGAGAGGGAGTAGTATCAGTACCAGTAGATCAGAGTGGGCCTTATGTCGCAGTAGCAACATCAGGTATAGTCGAACCGTTTCTGTTGGATACTGGTGCAGCAAAAAGTTCTATCATACATGCGAAACTCCCTGGCGCACCTTTGTCTGGCTCAACAAACGTTTCAGTAGGTTTTTCGGGCGCCCCTGTTCACAACCCTGTTTCTGGTCCTTTGTCTATTTCTGTTGGACCCCGTCAATTGAAAGCACCCCTGATTTTGACGACAGGTTGTAACGAAAATCTGCTTGGTTTAGACTTGTTAAAACGCCTGTACGCGACATTGTACTGTTCTCCAGCGGGAGTACAGCTTACGTTGGGTAAAAGAATCATCTCCCCGATGTACTTGTCGATGGATGCGCTCCCACCAGAGCTGCGTTCACTCCCTGATACTCTTTGGGCGACTGGTCCTAATGATGTAGGTCTATTGGAAATTCCACCCTATGTAGTAACTTTGAAAGCAAATGTCAAACTTCCACGAATTCCACAATACAGAATCTCTAGTGAAGGTGAGCGTGCGCTCCTACTGATAGTACAAGACCTGATCAAGAAAGATGTTGTAGAAGAGACTAGAGGTAATGTCTGTAATAGTCCTGTACTGCCTATTTTGAAACGAACTGACCCTACAAAGCCTCCAGTATATAGGTTCGTAATTGATCTTAGAGAGGTTAATAAAATTGTGATCCCACAGTTTCCTGTGGTACCAGACATTACTGCATTGTTAACGTTGATTCCCGCTACAGCAGCATGGTTTTCAGTTGTCGACTTGAAAAATGCCTTTTTCAGCATTCCGATAGCCGAGGAAAGCAGAGATATTTTCGGTTTTTCTCTAGGAGGACGAAGTTTTAGATTTAAACGCGCTCCACAAGGTTATTGTGAAAGCCCATCCATTTACAGTCAAGCATTAAAAAGTCAGTTAGATTCCTTCGTACTTCCTCGTGGTTCTGCTTTAGTACAGTATGTCGATGATCTTCTAGTGGCTGCCGATGACAAGGAAACTTGCAAAACAGCTACGATTTCTTTATTGCATCACTTGTCAGATTTAAATCACAAGGTGTCACCTTCAAAAATGCAATACTGCTGCCAAGAAGTGACCTACCTAGGTCATCTCTTGTCAAAGGAGGGAAGGAAGTTGACCCCAGAGAGAATAAAAGCAATTACACAGATGAATGTTCCTAGCACGCAGAGAGAAGTGCGTGCCTTTTTGGGTATTACCTCCTATTGTAGGCAATGGATCCCAAATTTTTCACTTTTAGCAAAACCATTAGTAGCCTTGACTGGGAAAGGTGTTCCGAGTCCGGTACCATGGTCTGCTGAATGTCAGCAGAGTTTTTCTGAGTTACGAAATGCACTGTGTTCAGCACCTGTATTGGGTACACCCGACTACAGTAAGCCATTTACACTCTATGTCCACGAGAGAGAAGGTTGTGCATTGAGTGTGTTGACGCAGAAATTTGGTGATAAACAACGCCCTTGTGCGTATTTTTCATCAACATTAGATCCAGTAGCTAGAGCGTTGCCTAGTTGCTTGAGAGCTACAGCCGCAGCTGCAGCTTCCATTCGACAATCTGCTGGTTTAGTAATGAACAACATGCTAGTAGTTATGGTTCCTCATGCTGTGGATACACTCATGAACCGAACCAAGACGCAACACCTTACCAGTGCTAGATTATCAGGCTATGAACTGACACTATTAGCTAGTCATATTCAGATCAAAAGATGCAATGTATTGAATCCAGCAACATTGTTGCCGACTAGCCAAGAGTCGAGTGATTCCGAACCACACGACTGTTGTTTCAGAACTGAGGAAGAAACAAAAGGACGAATCGATCTAAAAAATACTCCGTTGTCAGATCCAGATGGCACGTTGTATGTTGATGGGTCTTGCTTCAAATTGGAGAATGGTGATGTGACTGCTGCCTATGCCGTAACGACTTTGAGTACGATTGTGGAGACTGCAAGAGTGAGTCAGAATTCTGCCCAGGCTGCAGAATTGATCGCGCTAACAAGAGCGTGCGTTTTAGCTAAGGGAAAGAGAGTGAATGTGTTCACAGATAGTCAGTACGCGTTCGGCGTGGCCCATAGTTTTGGCCGTTTGTGGAAAGAAAGAGGTTTCATTACGTCCCATGGGACTAAGATTCAACATGGTCAGCTAGTTAATGACTTGTTGGAATCTCTAACCTTACCGACTGAAGTTGCGATTGTGAAATGCAGTGCTCATAAAGCAATCACGGATGATGTTGGTCGTGGGAATGCTTTTGCTGATGAGATCGCAAAACAGACAGCTAGAAATATGATGAGTAGAATGTATGTTGCAACGTCTGCAAGATGGATTTCTGAGTCTGGAATGTGTGAAGACACAGTGGAAAGCGTGAAGGAAATTCAGAAAGAGGCGACTGAGGAGGAAAAACGTGCATGGAGAGAGAGCACGGGTAAATTGGACTCGAGTGGGTGTTGGATTGATTTGTCGGAACAACAGCGTTGGATGTTGCCTGATGCGTATGTGCTTGCAGTAGTGACGATGGCGCATGGAACAGCGCACATCAGTTCAAAAGGGATTTGTAAGATGTTGGCTCCGGTCTGGAAGAATGACGGGATTAGTAAGTGTGCAGAGAGAGTGGTGAGAAATTGTATGGTATGCTTGATGCATAATCCTGGCAAGGGAATCCCCACACCCGCAGGTCACTTCGCTCCTCCTTCCTGCCCTTTTGAAGTGATCCAGCTAGACTTCATTCACATGGACCGTTGTAATAACCTGAAATACGTCCTAGTGGTAGTTTGTGCTTTTTCCAGATGGATCGAAGCATACCCACTGAAGGACAATACTGCCTTATCCACTGCCAAAATTCTTCTTAAAGAATACTTCCCCCGATACGGAATGCCACGGATTGTATGGTCAGATAACGGAAGTGAGTTCGTAGGGAAAGTTATGCAGAGTGTGTGTGCCGGCCTAGGGATTAGGCAAAAATTTCATAGTGCGAATCATCCCCAGTCCGCGGGTTTAGTCGAGGGTTACAATGGCACCCTTAAACTGAAACTCGCTAAGATACAAGCATCCACGGGTTTGTCCTGGCCAGATGCATTGCCTTTGGCTTTGCTATCAACAAGAGCAACTGTACATTCTAGAGTAGGGCTTAGTCCTTACGAAATAGTTTTCGGTCGTCCTGCAAATGTTTGGGGGGTACCTAGACCGAAAGAATTTAAGCAGCTGGAATACCCAATGTTAATTGATTACCTTTTCGACTTGACTGCTAAATTGAGTCTTATTCACCAACAGGTTTTCGACGCATTGCCAAAGCCACCGGAGAGTCCAGGCCATCAGCTGAAACCGGGTGATCAGGTGGTCATCCGAAATTTTGCAAGAACGAAAAATCTTCAGCCCAGATTTATTGGCCCTTTCCAAGTCCTGTTAGCGACGAGAACTGCTATTCGTGTGGCCGGAAGGAAACATTGGATCCACACGACACATGCTAAACGTGTGCCTCTGCCACTTCCTTACGACAACTGGGTAAAGAAAGGAATCGGTGTCTCTGAAACGGAACAAGTCCCCAGGTTCATACCTTTCAGCGATGCAGAACTGATCACGGATTCACCAAATTCTGACTCTCCTCCTGAAACTGCTCTTTTGAACCCTGAACATTTGCCATCTGCACCAAAAGAACATTTGCCATCTGCGAACGTGAACATTGCAACGCCAGCTGAAAATACATTGTTTCCAGATCAGACAGCTCCTGCAAAACTGAGATACAACTTACGTTCTCGCGATATGGACAAATAAAGCAGAAAACTGCCTATTTTCAGATTTGCATTTTCTATACATTGCCTCCAGCCAGGAAGTTTGCTAATACTTTGTATTGTTTCTTTTTGTTTTAAAATTACCTTGCCATCTGGGTAGCCGTAGGGTCGTGGCTGTGTGCCTAGTTGAATCTGCAAGGATCTGACACAAGGTCGATCTTTCTGTTAGTTCTGGGAACTCCCAGGGCTGATAGAGGCATTTTCATCTACGTACACATCATCAGTGGTCGCGAACGGTCGTAGAAGATGGAGCTTCCTGAGCTACAACGAGAAAATGTAATTTATGTTCGCAGAAATAGACTGTACAGAATACTACACAGCAAATGCTTTCTAATGCAATGTGCAGTTACATTTTTAATTGTTTTGATAACGCTGGTGGGTGGAATCGTCTTTGGCGTACATTTGATTTTTGTGCCAGTAGCTACAGTACCTCCCCTTGATCCTACTACTTCTACGGTTTCTTCTATGCATTCTTTTCACTCATTTCCTGAACACGAACAAGCTCGACGCTCAGAATTTATTAATAATACATTTGTACAGCTCTTGCATCAACACCAACTGATAGTTAATACTACAAACTGCTGGGTGTGTGGCTTGATACCTCACACTATGGATAAAGGCATTCCCTATCTAGTCTTGCCTTTTAGCTATAATGGATCATTTCAGGCCTTTCAGACCATTTTTTCATATGCCCTTGAGACCTATCCTCCGCGTCCACCACGGTCCACTAAATACAACTCAGCCAACAAAGCTTTAGTCCAGGGAATTATTGATATGATTAAAGACGTCAATAATACTCCATCTTATCCTAGAGATGAATTACTGGTGTATCTGAGTTGGAACTCTACAGAGTATCGCCTTAGTTTGGGAGAAAGCAAGCGTAAAAGCTCCACTTCAGTTTGGGTCGTGCCTCACCGAGGTCAGGTCTGTTTGCAAGGAAATGGGAGAAATCCGAGAGCTCAGCTAGGGAAGAGTGAGTGCGTTGAGACTTACGTATTTCCGTCTAACTCCTCCCCTGCCTTTCTGACTGCTAGGGGTACCTACTTCATTTGTCAGGACAGAGCATATACATGGCTGCCTGCTGACTTTTCAGGTTCATGTTATATTGCTCGATTGTTACCCCCGACATACACTGCTTCTTCAGATTATCATAAACCCAGATTAGCAAGAGGTGTCTTCAGCAAGGAAGATACCGCTGGTCAAGAAGCTGGAGACTTCTTCAAAGGTTTCCTTCCGTTTTGGGGGCCTATGGCCAATAGTAGAAATCTTCGCCAACTAACACGGGTAGTTGAATCTACTATTACAGAAACTGCAGGTGCTCTTAGTAACTTAACAGCTGAGCTTCAGGCGGATCGTCTCATGACGTTGCAGAATCGTATGGTTCTAGACGTAATACTTGCAGATCGAGGTGGGGTATGCAGAATGATCCAATCGAGCTGCTGTGTCTTTATTCCTAATAATGCTCCAACAGTCTATGAAGCAATCTCTAAGCTACACAAGATTTCCGACTCTATACACGTAGATAAGGGAAACTGGTCCTTCATGGAGTGGTTTTGGACTCTGGTATCAGCGTGGGGATGGAAGGTTCTGATGGTTATTGGTGTCATCCTAGTGTTTCTGTTCTCGTGCTGTCTTATTATCCAGTGTGGTCCCGCTCTGTGTAGTCTCTGCGCTGCAACCTGTTTCAGAAAACCACCTGCATTAGGAGAAAAAGCACGAGGCAGGATGATGACGCAACGACATGTCGCTGACCTAATGAGCATAGAAATGGACTCTGACTCTGATGTAGACTGAGTAATTGCCTATGTAAGGGCAAAAGGAGGGTCTGAGGTTCCGTGACAATTTTACTCGTGTTTGTAACATTGTCGTAAATACATAATTTTGGTATCGGTGAACCGCAAATGATCCATTTAGTATATCCTGGTGTTTTCGCTATGCTACGAGCAAGAGCACTCCTGTTACCAACACATTTGTGATCTACCCATGGCATCCATCTTAGAACACGGAAGCCATTTTGTTTTCCTTGCCCTCACATAGTCAATGGACACGCAATGACCTCTTTTCATTAAAGGACACATAGGCTTTGGCCGGCGATTCACCTTGCAAGTGACACGTGCACCTTAGGCCAGCAACGCTGTGGCAGCATGACTCGGCAAGAGCTGCCTCCCCAGCCTGAGGCCAGTCCTGCTATACTGGTTCTTGTGTTCATTGGCCTGATCATGATTAGGCGGCCGAAGCTGGTAACCGTGCCCATTTACGACCCACAAACATTTCTTATCCTGTCTTTCTATCTTCCACACCTGGCTCTGCTCCTTTCCTTCTGGGCCTTTATTAGGGGGTGGTAACGAAATTTACGATGAGGCGGTCCGGGTCTTGAATGAAGAATTGACATGGGATTATGATGGACTAGTGGGAACCCCTCATTTGTAATGTTTTGACATCAGATACTGTTGACGATTCCTGTGCAACGCCAAATATTTATTGTATAAGACACGAATGTTTAGAACTGTGGTAACATGTAAAGAATTTGCCTGAAGCCCAATATTTAGTATATAAGGAACAACCCTCTTTGTACAAATCGAACAGGCTCCTAGATACTGCCCATGTGTAGTTTCTGTGACTTCTGTGTCCCTGCAGTAATAAACCTTTGGTCTTTGACGCCACCATCGAGAAGCCCGTGTTTCTGTTTATTTGTGTACCAAGACAGGTTGAACTCCGGGGTCTTCGGGTGTTGTCCCTGACACCTCTGGACGGAACTAAAAAGTCCAGAACTCCACTCCGTGCATCACCACCCCCTTTTGAACCGCTTTGTTTGCCATAAGTTGGCAGGGTATGCTCAGACGTGAGTCCCTTGCTCACTTTGCCGCTGGATTCAAGCAAGCCTGGCTGAAGACAGCTGAAATGCCAGAAACCGGTCCTAGGAAGCTTGTTTCCAGTTCAGGGATGGCATTGCTTGGCAGTTCGAGCTGGACTGTTCCCATGAGGCACAGGGTCAGACTGATTTGCATATGGCCATGTCTGAACTGGGGTGGTAGAGTGGGCTATAGAACGGTGATGGATTAAATCCAGATCTGTTGACTGGGTGTGAGTGTTTGATTGGTTCAGATTCTCCGTTCATCACCACCCCCTTTTGTACCGCTTTGTTCGCCATAAGTTGGCAGGGTATGCTCAGACGTGAGTCCCTTGATCACTTTGCCACTGGATCCAAGCAAGCCTGGCTGAAGATAACTGGAATGCCAGAAACCGGTCGTAGGAAGCTTGTTTCCGGTCCAGGGAAGGCATGCCTTGGCAGTTCGGGCTGGGCTGTTCCCATGAGGCACAGGGTTAGACTGATTTGCATATGGCCATGTCTGAACTGGGGTGGCAGATTGGGCTAAAGAACGGTGATGGATTAATCCCAGATCTGTTGACTGGGTGTGAGTGTTTGATTGGTTCAGATGCTCCATCCATCACCACCCCCTTTTGTACCGCTTTGTTTGCCATCAGTTGGCAGGGTATGCTCAGACGTGAGTCCCTTGCTCACTTTGCCATTGGATTCAAGCAAGCCTGGCTGAAGACGGCTGAAATGACAGAAACCAGTCCTAGGAAGCTTGTTTCCGGTCCAGGGAAGGCATGGCTTGGCAGTTCGGGCTGGACTGTTTCCATGAGGCACAGGGTCAGACTGATTTGCATATGGCCATGTCGGAGCTGGGGTGGCAGAGTGGGCTAAGGAACGGTAATGGATGAAACCCAGATCTGTTGACTGGGTGTGAGTGTTTGATTGGTTCAGATGCTCCGTGCATCACCACCCCCTTTTGAACCGCTTTGTTTGCCATAAGTTGGCAGGGTATGCTCAGACGTGAGTCCCTTGCTCACTTTGCCACTGGATTCAAGCAAGCCTGGCTGAAGACAGCTGAAATGCCAGAAACCGGTCCTAGGAAGCTTGTTTCCAGTTCAGGGATGGCATGGCTTGGCAGTTCGAGCTGGACTGTTCCCATGAGGCACAGGGTCAGACTGATTTGCATATGGCCATGTCTGAACTGGGGTGGCAGAGTGGGCTAAAGAACGGTGATGGATTAAACCCAGATCTGTTGACTGGGTGTGAGTGTTTGATTGGTTCAGATGCTCCGTCCATCACCACCCCCTTTTGTACCGCTTTGTTCGCCATAAGTTGGCAGGGTATGCTCAGACGTGAGTCCCTTGCTCACTTTGCCACTGGATTCTAGCAAGCCTGGCTAAAGACGGGTGAAATGCCAGAAAACAGTCCTAGGAAGCTTGTTTCCGGTCCAGGGAAGGCATGGCTTGACAGTTCGGGCTGGACTGTTTCCATGAGGCACAGGGTCAGACTGATTTGCATATGGCCATGTCGGAACTGGGGTGGCAGAGTGGGCTAAGGAACGGTAATGGATTAAACCCAGATCTGTTGACTGGGTGTGAGTGTTTGATTGGTTCAGATGCTCTGTGCATCACCACCCTCTTTTGTACCGCTTTGTTCGCCACAAGTTGGCAGGGTATGCTCAGACGTGAGTCCCGTGCTCACTTTGCCACTGAATTCAAGCAAGCCTGGCTGAATACGGCTGAAATGGCACAAACCGGTACTCGGAAGCTTGTTTCCGATCCAGGGAAGGCATGACTTGGCAGTTCGGACTGGACTGTTCCCATGAGGCACAGGGTCAGACTGATTTGCATATGGCCATGTCTGAACTGGGGTGGCAGAGTGGGCTAAAGAACGGTGATGGATTAAATCCAGATCTGTTAACTGGCTGTGAGTGTTTGATTGGTTCAGATGCTCCGTCCATCACCACCCCCTTTTGTACCGCTTTGTTCACCATAAGTTGGCAGGGAATGCTCATACGTGAGTCACTTGCTCACTTTGCCACTGGATTCAAGCAAGCCTGGCTGAAGACGGCTGAAATGCCAGAAACCGGTCCTAGGAAGCTTGTTTCCGGTCCAGGGAAGGCATGGCTTGGCAGTTAGGGCTGGACTGTTCCCATGAGGCACAGGGTCAGACTGATTTGCATATGGCCATGTCTGAACTGGGATGGCAGAGTGGGCTATAAAACGGTGATAGATTAAACCCAGATCTGTTGACTGGGTGTTGAGTGTTTGATTGGTTCAGATTCTCCGTTCATCACCACCCCCTATTGTACCGCTTTGTTCGCCATAAGTTGGCAGGGTATGCTCAGACGTAAGTCCCTTGATCACTTTGCCACTGGATTCAAGCAAGCCTGGCTGAAGACGGCTGAAATGCCAGAAACCGGTCCTAGGAAGCTTGTTTCTGGTCCAGGGATGGCATGGCTTGGCAGTTCGGGGTGGACTGTTCCCATGAGGCACAGGGTCAGACTGATTTGCATATGGCCATGTCGGAACTGGGGTGGCAGAGTGGGCTAAGGAACGGTAATGGATTGAACCCAGATCTGTTGACTGGGTGTGAGTGTTTGATTGGTTCAGATGCTCCGTGCATCACCACCCCCTTTTGTACCGCTTTGTTCGCCATAGTTGGCAGGGTATGCTCAGACGTGAGTCCCTTGCTCACTTTTCCACTGGATTAAAGCAAGCCTAGCTGAAGACGGCTGAAATGCCAAAAACCGGTCCTAGGCAGCTTGTTTCCGGTCCAGGGAAGGCATGGCTTGGCAGTTCGGGCTGGACTGTTCCCATGAGGCACACGGTCAGACTGATTTGCATATGGCCATATCTGAACTGGGGAGGCAGAGTGGGCTAAAGAATGGTGATGGATTAAACCCAGATCTAGATCTGTTGACTGGGTGTGAGTGTTTGATTGGTTCAGATGCTCCGTCCATCACCACCCCCTTTTGTACCGCTTTGTTTGCCATCAGTTGGCAGGGTATGCTCAGACGTGAGTCCCTTGCTCACTTTGCCATTGGATTCAAGCAAGCCTGGCTGAA
Organism: Lissotriton helveticus; assembly: GCF_964261635.1. Lineage (NCBI taxonomy): Eukaryota > Metazoa > Chordata > Amphibia > Caudata > Salamandridae > Lissotriton > Lissotriton helveticus. The sequence continues at coordinate 606,865,571 of NC_136061.1, read as the reverse complement.
GACGGCTGAAATGACAGAAACCAGTCCTAGGAAGCTTGTTTCCGGTCCAGGGAAGGCATGGCTTGGCAGTTCGGGCTGGACTGTTTCCATGAGGCACAGGGTCAGACTGATTTGCATATGGCCATGTCGGAGCTGGGGTGGCAGAGTGGGCTAAGGAACGGTAATGGATGAAACCCAGACCTGTTGACTGGGTGTGAGTGTTTGATTGGTTCAGATGCTCCGTGCATCACCACCCCCTTTTGAACCGCTTTGTTTGCCATAAGTTGGCAGGGTATGCTCAGACGTGAGTCCCTTGCTCACTTTGCCACTGGATTCAAGCAAGCCTGGCTGAAGACAGCTGAAATGCCAGAAACCGGTCCTAGGAAGCTTGTTTCCAGTTCAGGGATGGCATGGCTTGGCAGTTCGAGCTGGACTGTTCCCATGAGGCACAGGGTCAGACTGATTTGCATATGGCCATGTCTGAACTGGGGTGGCAGAGTGGGCTAAAGAACGGTGATGGATTAAACCCAGATCTGTTGACTGGGTGTGAGTGTTTGATTGGTTCAGATGCTCCGTCCATCACCACCCCCTTTTGTACCGCTTTGTTCGCCATAAGTTGGCAGGGTATGCTCAGACGTGAGTCCCTTGCTCACTTTGCCACTGGATTCTAGCAAGCCTGGCTAAAGACGGGTGAAATGCCAGAAAACAGTCCTAGGAAGCTTGTTTCCGGTCCAGGGAAGGCATGGCTTGACAGTTCGGGCTGGACTGTTTCCATGAGGCACAGGGTCAGACTGATTTGCATATGGCAATGTCGGAACTGGGGTGGCAGAGTGGGCTAAGGAACGGTAATGGATTAAACCCAGATCTGTTGACTGGGTGTGAGTGTTTGATTGGTTCAGATGCTCTGTGCATCACCACCCTCTTTTGTACTGCTTTGTTCGCCACAAGTTGGCAGGGTATGCTCAGACGTGAGTCCCGTGCTCACTTTGCCACTGAATTCAAGCAAGCCTGGCTGAATATGGCTGAAATGGCACAAACCGGTACTAGGAAGCTTGTTTCCGATCCAGGGAAGGCATGACTTGGCAGTTCGGACTGGACTGTTCCCATGAGGCACAGGGTCAGACTGATTTGCATATGGCCATGTCTGAACTGGGGTGGCAGAGTGGGCTAAAGAACGGTGATGGATTAAATCCAGATCTGTTAACTGGGTGTGAGTGTTTGATTGGTTCAGATGCTCCGTCCATCACCACCCCCTTTTGTACCGCTTTGTTCACCATAAGTTGGCAGGGAATGCTCATACGTGAGTCACTTGCTCACTTTGCCACTGAATTCAAGCAAGCCTGGCTGAAGACGGCTGAAATGCCAGAAACCGGTCCTAGGAAGCTTGTTTCCGGTCCAGGGAAGGCATGGCTTGGCAGTTAGGGCTGGACTGTTTCCATGAGGCACAGGGTCAGACTGATTTGCATATGGCCATGTCTGAACTGGGATGGCAGAGTGGGCTATAAAACGGTGATAGATTAAACCCACATCTGTTGACTGGGTGTTGAGTGTTTGATTGGTTCAGATTCTCCGTTCATCACCACCCCCTTTTGTACCGCTTTGTTCGCCATAAGTTGGCAGGGTATGCTCAGACGTAAGTCCCTTGATCACTTTGCCACTGGATTCAAGCAAGCCTGGCTGAAGACGGCTGAAATGCCAGAAACCGGTCCTAGGAAGCTTGTTTCTGATCCAGGGATGGCATGGCTTGGCAGTTCGGGGTGGACTGTTCCCATGAGGCACAGGGTCAGACTGATTTGCATATGGCCATGTCGGAACTGGGGTGGCAGAGTGGGCTAAGGAACGGTAATGGATTGAACCCAGATCTGTTGACTGGGAGTGAGTGTTTGATTGGTTCAGATGCTCCGTGCATCACCACCCCCTTTTGTACCGCTTTGTTCGCCATAAGTTGGCAGGGTATGCTCAGACGTGAGTCCCTTGCTCACTTTTCCACTGGATTAAAGCAAGCCTAGCTGAAGACGGCTGAAATGCCAAAAACCGGTCCTAGGCAGCTTGTTTCCGGTCCAGGGAAGGCATGGCTTGGCAGTTCGGGCTGGACTGTTCCCATGAGGCACACGGTCAGACTGATTTGCATATGGCCATATCTGAACTGGGGAGGCAGAGTGGGCTAAAGAATGGTGATGGATTAAACCCAGATCTAGATCTGTTGACTGGGTGTGAGTGTTTGATTGGTTCAGATGCTCCGTCCATCACCACCCCCTTTTGTACCGCTTTGTTCGCCATAAGTTGGCAGGGTATGCTCATACGTGAGTCCCTTGCTCACTTTGCCACTGGATTCAAGCAAGCCTGGCTGAAGACGGCTTAAATGCCAGAAACCGGTCCTAGGAAGCTTTTTTCCGGTCCAGGGAAGGCATGGCTTGGCAGTTAGGGCTGGACTGTTCCCTTGAGGCACAGTGTCAGACTGATTTGCATATGGCCATGTCTGAACTGGGATGGCAGAGTGGGCTATAAAACGGTGATAGATTAAACCCAGATCTGTTGACTGGGTGTTGAGTGTTTGATTGGTTCAGATTCTCCGTTCATCACCACCCCCTTTTGTACCGCTTTGTTCGCCATAAGTTGGCAGGGTATGCTCAGACGTAAGTCCCTTGATCACTTTGCCACTGGATTCAAGCAAGCCTGGCTGAAGACGGCTGAAATGCCAGAAACCGGTCCTAGGAAGCTTGTTTCTGGTCCAGGGATGGCATGGCTTGGCAGTTCGGGGTGGACTGTTCCCATGAGGCACAGGGTCAGACTGATTTGCATATGGCCATGTCGGAACTGGGGTGGCAGAGTGGGCTAAGGAACGGTAATGAATTGAACCCAGATCTGTTGACTGGGTGTGAGTGTTTGATTGGTTCAGATGCTCCGTGCATCACCACCCCCTTTTGTACCGCTTTGTTCGCCATAAGTTGGCAGGGTATGCTCAGACGTGAGTCCCTTGCTCACTTTTCCACTGGATTAAAGCAAGCCTAGCTGAAGACGGCTGAAATGCCAAAAACCGGTCCTAGGCAGCTTGTTTCCGGTCCAGGGAAGGCATGGCTTGGCAGTTCGGGCTGGACTGTTCCCATGAGGCACACGGTCAGACTGATTTGCATATGGCCATATCTGAACTGGGGAGGCAGAGTGGGCTAAAGAATGGTGATGGATTAAACCCAGATCTAGATCTGTTGACTGGGTGTGAGTGTTTGATTGGTTCAGATGCTCCGTCCATCACCACCCCCTTTTGTACCGCTTTGTTCGCCATAAGTTGGCAGGGTATGCTCATACGTGAGTCCCTTGCTCACTTTGCCACTGGATTCAAGCAAGCCTGGCTGAAGACGGCTTAAATGCCAGAAACCGGTCCTAGGAAGCTTTTTTCTGGTCCAGGGAAGGCATGGCTTGGCAGTTAGGGCTGGACTGTTCCCTTGAGGCACAGTGTCAGACTGATTTGCATATGGCCATGTCTGAACTGGGATGGCAGAGTGGGCTATAAAACGGTGATAGATTAAATCCAGATCTTTTGACTGGGTGTTGAGTGTTTGATTGGTTCAGATTCTCTGTTCATCACCACCCCCTTTTGTACCGCTTTGTTTGGCATAAGTTGGCAGGGTATGCTCAGACGTGAGTCCCTCGATCACTTTGCAACTGGATTCAATGAAGCCTGGCTGAAGACGGCTGAAATGCCAGAAACCGGTCCTAGGAAGCTTGTTTCCGGTCCAGGGAAGGCATGCCTTGGCAGTTCGGGCTGAACTGTTCCCATGAGGCACAGGGTTAGACTGATTTGCATATGGCAATGTCTGAACTGGGGTGGCAGATTGGGCTAAAGAACGGTGATGGATTAATCCCATATCTGTCGACTGGGTGTGAGTGTTTGATTGGTTCAGATGCTCCGTCCATCACCACCCCCTTTTGTACTGCTTTGTTTGCCATAAGTTGGCAGGGTATGCTCAGACGTGAGTTCCTTGCTCACTTTGCCAATGGATTCAAGCAAGCCTGGCTGAAGACAGCTGAAATGCCAGAAACCGGTCCTAGGAAGCTTGTTTCCGGTCCAGCGAAGGCATGCCTTGGCAGTTCGGGCTGGACTGTTCCCATGAGGTACAGGGTTAGACTGATTTACATATGGCCATGTCTGAACTGGGATGGCAGATTGGGCTAAAGAACAGTGATGGATTAAACCCAGATCTGTTGACTGGGTGTGAGTGTTTGATTGGTTCAGATGCTCCGTCCATCACCACCCCCTTTTGTACTGTTTGTTCGCCATAAGTTGGCAGGGTATGCTCAGACGTGAGTCCCTTGCTCACTTTGCCACTGGATTCAAGCAAGCCTGGCTGAAGACGGCTGAAATGCCAGAAACCGGTCCTAGGAAGCTTGTTTCCGGTCCAGGGAAGGCATGGCTTTGCAGTTCGGGCTGGACTGTTCCCATGAGGCACAGGGTCAGACTGATTTGCATATGGCCATGTCTGAACTGGGGTGGCAGAGTGGGCTAAAGAACGGTGATGGATTAAACCCAGATCTGTTGACTGGGTGTGAGTGTTTGATTGGTTCAAATGCTCCGTCCATCACCACCCCCTTTTGTACCGCTTTGTTCGCCATAAGTGGGCAGGGTATGCTCAGACGTGAGTCCCGTGCTCACTTTGCCACTGGATTCAAGCAAGCCTGGCTGAAGATGGCTTAAATGGCAGAAACCGGTACTAGGAAGCTTGTTTCCGATCCAGGGAAGGCATGGCTTGGCAGTTCGGGCTGGACTGTTCCCATGAGGCACAGGGTCAGACTGATTTGCATATGGCCATGTCTGAACTGGGGTGGCAGAGTGGTCTAAAGAACGGTGATGGATTAAATTGAGATCTGTTGACTGGGTGTGAGTGTTTGATTTGTTCAGATGCTCCGTCCATCACCACCCCCTTTTGTACCGCTTTGTTTGCCATAAGTTGGCAGGGTATGCTCATACGTGAGTCCCTTGCTCACTTTGCCACTGGATTCAAGCAAGCCTGGCTAAAGACGGCTGAAATGCCAGAAACCGGTCCAAGGAAGCTTGTTTCCGGTCCAGGGAAGGCATGGCTTGGCAGTTAGGGCTGGACTGTTCCCATGAGGCACAGGGTCAGATTGATTTGCATATGGCCATGTCTGAACTAGGATGGCAGAGTGGGCTATAAAATGGTGATAGATTAAACCTAGATCTGTTGACTGGGTGTTGAGTGTTTGATTGGTTCAGATTCTCCGTTCATCACCACCCCCTTTTGTACCGTTTTGTTTGCCATAAGTTGGCAGGGTATGCTCAGACGTGAGTCCCTTGCTCACTTTGCCACTGGATTCAAGCAAGCCTGGCTGAAGACAGCTGAAATGCCAGAAACCGGTCCTAGGAAGCTTGTTTCCGGTCCAGCGAAGGCATGCCTGGGCAGTTTGGGCTGGACTGTTCCCATGAGGCACAGGGTTAGACTGATTTACATATGGCCATGTCTGAACTGGGTTGGCAGATTGGGCTAAAGAACAGTGATGGATTAAACCCAGATCTGTTGACTGGGTGTGAGTGTTTGATTGGTTCAGATGCTCCGTCCATCACCACCCCCTTTTGTACCGTTTTGTTTGCCATAAGTTGGCAGGGTATGCTCAGACGTGAGTCCCTTGCTCACTTTGCCACTGGATTCAAGCAAGCCTGGCTGAAGACAGCTGAAATGCCAGAAACCGGTCCTAGGAAGCTAGTTTCCGGTCCAGGGAGGGCATGGCTTGGCAGTTCGGGCTGGACTGTTCCCATGAGGCACAGGGTCAGACTGATTTGCATATGGCGATGTCTGAACTGGGGTGGCAGAGTGGGCTAAAGAACGGTGATAGATTAAACCCAGATCTGTTGACTGGGTGTGAGTGTTTGATTGGTTCAGATGCTCCGTCCATCACCACCCCCTTTTGTATCGCTTTGTTCGCCATAAGTTGGCAGGGTATACTCAGACGTGAGTCCCTTGCTCACTTTGCCACTGGATTCATGCAAGCCTGACTGAAGACGGATGAAATGCCACAAACCGGTCCTAAGAAGCTTGTTTCCGGTCCAGGGAAGGCATGGCTTGGCAGTTCGGGCTGGACTGTTCCCATGAGGCACAGGGTCAGACTAATTTGCATATGGCCATGTCTGAACTGGGTGGCAGAGTGGGCCAAAGAATGGTGATGGAATAAACCCAGATCTGTTGACTGGGTGTGAGTGTTTTATTGGTTCAGATGCTCCGTCCATCACCACCCCCTTTTGTACCGCTTTGTTTGCCATAAGTTGGCAGGGTATGCTCAGACGTGAGTCCCTTGCTCACTTTGCCACTGGATTAAAGCAAGCCTGACTGAAGACGGCTGAAATGCCAGAAACGGGTCCTAGGAAGCTTGTTTCCGGTCCAGGGAAGGCATGGCTTGGCAGTTCGGGCTGGACTGTTCCCATGAGGCACAGGGTCAGACTGATTTGCATATGGCCATGTCGTAACTGGGGTGGCAGAGTGGGCTAAAGAACGGTGATGGATTAAATCCAGATCCGTTGACTGGGTGTGAGTGTTTGATTGGTTCAGATGCTCCGTCCATCACTACCCCCTTTTGTATCGCTTTGTTCGCCATAAGGTGGCTGGGTATGCTCAGACATGAGTCCCTTGCTCACTTTGCCACTGGATTCAAGCAAGCCTGGCTGAAGACGGCTGAAATGCCAGAAACTGGTTCTAGGAAGCTTGTTTCCGGTCCAGGGAAGGCATGGCTTGGCAGTTCGGGCTGGACTGTTCCCATTAGGCACAGGGTCAGACTGATTTGCATATGGCCATGTCGGAACTGGGGTGGCAGAGTGGGCTAAAGAATGGTGATGGATTAAACCCAGATCTGTTGACTGGGTGTGAGTGTTTGATTGGTTCAGATGCTCCGTCCATCACCACCCCCTTTTGTACTGCTTTGTTCGCCACAAGTTGGCAGGGTATGCTCAGACGTGAGTCCCGTGCTCACTTTGCCACTGAATTCAAGCAAGCCTGGCTGAATACGGCTGAAATGGCACAAACCGGTACTCGGAAGCTTGTTTCCGATCCAGGGAAGGCATGACTTGGCAGTTCGGACTGGACTGTTCCCATGAGGCACAGGGTCAGACTGATTTGCATATGGCCATGTCTGAACTGGGGTGGCAGAGTGGGCTAAAGAACGGTGATGGATTAAATCCAGATCTGTTAACTGGCTGTGAGTGTTTGATTGGTTCAGATGCTCCGTCCATCACCACCCCCTTTTGTACCGCTTTGTTCACCATAAGTTGGCAGGGAATGCTCATACGTGAGTCACTTGCTCACTTTGCCACTGGATTCAAGCAAGCCTGGCTGAAGACGGCTGAAATGCCAGAAACCGGTCCTAGGAAGCTTGTTTCCGGTCCAGGGAAGGCATGGCTTGGCAGTTAGGGCTGGACTGTTCCCATGAGGCACAGGGTCAGACTGATTTGCATATGGCCATGTCTGAACTGGGATGGCAGAGTGGGCTATAAAACGGTGATAGATTAAACCCAGATCTGTTGACTGGGTGTTGAGTGTTTGATTGGTTCAGATTCTCCGTTCATCACCACCCCCTATTGTACCGCTTTGTTCGCCATAAGTTGGCAGGGTATGCTCAGACGTAAGTCCCTTGATCACTTTGCCACTGGATTCAAGCAAGCCTGGCTGAAGACGGCTGAAATGCCAGAAACCGGTCCTAGGAAGCTTGTTTCTGGTCCAGGGATGGCATGGCTTGGCAGTTCGGGGTGGACTGTTCCCATGAGGCACAGGGTCAGACTGATTTGCATATGGCCATGTCGGAACTGGGGTGGCAGAGTGGGCTAAGGAACGGTAATGGATTGAACCCAGATCTGTTGACTGGGTGTGAGTGTTTGATTGGTTCAGATGCTCCGTGCATCACCACCCCCTTTTGTACCGCTTTGTTCGCCATAGTTGGCAGGGTATGCTCAGACGTGAGTCCCTTGCTCACTTTTCCACTGGATTAAAGCAAGCCTAGCTGAAGACGGCTGAAATGCCAAAAACCGGTCCTAGGCAGCTTGTTTCCGGTCCAGGGAAGGCATGGCTTGGCAGTTCGGGCTGGACTGTTCCCATGAGGCACAAGGTCAGACTGATTTGCATATGGCCATATCTGAACTGGGGAGGCAGAGTGGGCTAAAGAATGGTGATGGATTAAACCCAGATCTAGATCTGTTGACTGGGTGTGAGTGTTTGATTGGTTCAGATGCTCCGTCCATCACCACCCCCTTTTGTACCGCTTTGTTTGCCATCAGTTGGCAGGGTATGCTCAGACGTGAGTCCCTTGCTCACTTTGCCATTGGATTCAAGCAAGCCTGGCTGAAGACTGCTGAAATGACAGAAACCAGTCCTAGGAAGCTTGTTTCCGGTCCAGGGAAGGCATGGCTTGGCAGTTCGGGCTGGACTGTTTCCATGAGGCACAGGGTCAGACTGATTTGCATATGGCCATGTCGGAGCTGGGGTGGCAGAGTGGGCTAAGGAACGGTAATGGATGAAACCCAGACCTGTTGACTGGGTGTGAGTGTTTGATTGGTTCAGATGCTCCCTGCATCACCACCCCCTTTTGAACCGCTTTGTTTGCCATAAGTTGGCAGGGTATGCTCAGACGTGAGTCCCTTGCTCACTTTGCCACTGGATTCAAGCAAGCCTGGCTGAAGACAGCTGAAATGCCAGAAACCGGTCCTAGGAAGCTTGTTTCCAGTTCAGGGATGGCATGGCTTGGCAGTTCGAGCTGGACTGTTCCCATGAGGCACAGGGTCAGACTGATTTGCATATGGCCATGTCTGAACTGGGGTGGCAGAGTGGGCTAAAGAACGGTGATGGATTAAACCCAGATCTGTTGACTGGGTGTGAGTGTTTGATTGGTTCAGATGCTCCGTCCATCACCACCCCCTTTTGTACCGCTTTGTTCGCCATAAGTTGGCAGGGTATGCTCAGACGTGAGTCCCTTGCTCACTTTGCCACTGGATTCTAGCAAGCCTGGCTAAAGACGGGTGAAATGCCAGAAAACAGTCCTAGGAAGCTTGTTTCCGGTCCAGGGAAGGCATGGCTTGACAGTTCGGGCTGGACTGTTTCCATGAGGCACAGGGTCAGACTGATTTGCATATGGCCATGTCGGAACTGGGGTGGCAGAGTGGGCTAAGGATCGGTAATGGATTAAACCCAGATCTGTTGACTGGGTGTGAGTGTTTGATTGGTTCAGATGCTCTGTGCATCACCACCCTCTTTTGTACTGCTTTGTTCGCCACAAGTTGGCAGGGTATGCTCAGACGTGAGTCCCGTGCTCACTTTGCCACTGAATTCAAGCAAGCCTGGCTGAATATGGCTGAAATGGCACAAACCGGTACTAGGAAGCTTGTTTCCGATCCAGGGAAGGCATGACTTGGCAGTTCGGACTGGACTGTTCCCATGAGGCACAGGGTCAGACTGATTTGCATATGGCCATGTCTGAACTGGGGTGGCAGAGTGGGCTAAAGAACTGTGATGGATTAAATCCAGATCTGTTAACTGGGTGTGAGTGTTTGATTGGTTCGGATGCTCCGTCCATCACCACCCCCTTTTGTACCGCTTTGTTCACCATAAGTTGGCAGGGAATGCTCATACGTGAGTCACTTGCTCACTTTGCCACTGGATTCAAGCAAGCCTGGCTGAAGACGGCTGAAATGCCAGAAACCGGTCCTAGGAAGCTTGTTTCCGGTCCAGGGAAGGCATGGCTTGGCAGTTAGGGCTGGACTGTTCCCATGAGGCACAGGGTCAGACTGATTTGCATATGGCCATGTCTGAACTGGGATGGCAGAGTGGGCTATAAAACGGTGATAGATTAAACCCACATCTGTTGACTGGGTGTTGAGTGTTTGATTGGTTCAGATTCTCCGTTCATCACCACCCCCTTTTGTACCGCTTTGTTCGCCATAAGTTGGCAGGGTATGCTCAGACGTAAGTCCCTTGATCACTTTGCCACTGGATTCAAGCAAGCCTGGCTGAAGACGGCTGAAATGCCAGAAACCGGTCCTAGGAAGCTTGTTTCTGGTCCAGGGATGGCATGGCTTGGCAGTTCGGGGTGGACTGTTCCCATGAGGCACAGGGTCAGACTGATTTGCATATGGCCATGTCGGAACTGGGGTGGCAGAGTGGGCTAAGGAACGGTAATGGATTGAACCCAGATCTGTTGACTGGGAGTGAGTGTTTGATTGGTTCAGATGCTCCGTGCATCACCACCCCCTTTTGTACCGCTTTGTTCGCCATAAGTTGGCAGGGTATGCTCAGACGTGAGTCCCTTGCTCACTTTTCCACTGGATTAAAGCAAGCCTAGCTGAAGACGGCTGAAATGCCAAAAACCGGTCCTAGGCAGCTTGTTTCCGGTCCAGGGAAGGCATGGCTTGGCAGTTCGGGCTGGACTGTTCCCATGAGGCACACGGTCAGGCTGATTTGCATATGGCCATATCTGAACTGGGGAGGCAGAGTGGGCTAAAGAATGGTGATGGATTAAACCCAGATCTAGATCTGTTGACTGGGTGTGAGTGTTTCATTGGTTCAGATGCTCCGTCCATCACCACCCCCTTTTGTACCGCTTTGTTCGCCATAAGTTGGCAGGGTATGCTCATACGTGAGTCCCTTGCTCACTTTGCCACTGGATTCAAGCAAGCCTGGCTGAAGACGGCTTAAATGCCAGAAACCGGTCCTAGGAAGCTTTTTTCCGGTCCAGGGAAGGCATGGCTTGGCAGTTAGGGCTGGACTGTTCCCTTGAGGCACAGTGTCAGACTGATTTGCATATGGCCATGTCTGAACTGGGATGGCAGAGTGGGCTATAAAACGGTGATAGATTAAACCCAGATCTGTTGACTGGGTGTTGAGTGTTTGATTGGTTCAGATTCTCCGTTCATCACCACCCCCTTTTGTACCGCTTTGTTCGCCATAAGTTGGCAGGGTATGCTCAGACGTAAGTCCCTTGATCACTTTGCCACTGGATTCAAGCAAGCCTGGCTGAAGACGGCTGAAATGCCAGAAACCGGTCCTAGGAAGCTTGTTTCTGGTCCAGGGATGGCATGGCTTGGCAGTTCGGGGTGGACTGTTCCCATGAGGCACAGGGTCAGACTGATTTGCATATGGCCATGTCGGAACTGGGGAGGCAGAGTGGGCTAAAGAATGGTGATGGATTAAACCCAGATCTAGATCTGTTGACTGGGTGTGAGTGTTTGATTGGTTCAGATGCTCCGTCCATCACCACCCCCTTTTGTACCGCTTTGTTCGCCATAAGTTGGCAGGGTATGCTCAGACGTGAGTCCCTTGCTCACTTTTCCACTGGATTAAAGCAAGCCTAGCTGAAGACGGCTGAAATGCCAAAAACCGGTCCTAGGCAGCTTGTTTCCGGTCCAGGGAAGGCATGGCTTGGCAGTTCGGGCTGGACTGTTCCCATGAGGCACACGGTCAGACTGATTTGCATATGGCCATATCTGAACTGGGGAGGCAGAGTGGGCTAAAGAATGGTGATGGATTAAACCCAGATCTAGATCTGTTGACTGGGTGTGAGTGTTTGATTGGTTCAGATGCTCCGTCCATCACCACCCCCTTTTGTACCGCTTTGTTCGCCATAAGTTGGCAGGGTATGCTCATACGTGAGTCCCTTGCTCACTTTGCCACTGGATTCAAGCAAGCCTGGCTGAAGACGGCTTAAATGCCAGAAACCGGTCCTAGGAAGCTTTTTTCTGGTCCAGGGAAGGCATGGCTTGGCAGTTAGGGCTGGACTGTTCCCTTGAGGCACAGTGTCAGACTGATTTGCATATGGCCATGTCTGAACTGGGATGGCAGAGTGGGCTATAAAACGGTGATAGATTAAATCCAGATCTTTTGACTGGGTGTTGAGTGTTTGATTGGTTCAGATTCTCTGTTCATCACCACCCCCTTTTGTACCGCTTTGTTTGGCATAAGTTGGCAGGGTATGCTCAGACGTGAGTCCCTCGATCACTTTGCAACTGGATTCAATGAAGCCTGGCTGAAGACGGCTGAAATGCCAGAAACCGGTCCTAGGAAGCTTGTTTCCGGTCTAGGGAAGGCATGCCTTGGCAGTTCGGGCTGAACTGTTCCCATGAGGCACAGGGTTAGACTGATTTGCATATGGCAATGTCTGAACTGGGGTGGCAGATTGGGCTAAAGAACGGTGATGGATTAATCCCATATCTGTCGACTGGGTGTGAGTGTTTGATTGGTTCAGATGCTCCGTCCATCACCACCCCCTTTTGTACTGCTTTGTTTGCCATAAGTTGGCAGGGTATGCTCAGACGTGAGTTCCTTGCTCACTTTGCCAATGGATTCAAGCAAGCCTGGCTGAAGACAGCTGAAATGCCAGAAACCGGTCCTAGGAAGCTTGTTTCCGGTCCAGCGAAGGCATGCCTTGGCAGTTCGGGCTGGACTGTTCCCATGAGGTACAGGGTTAGACTGATTTACATATGGCCATGTCTGAACTGGGATGGCAGATTGGGCTAAAGAACAGTGATGGATTAAACCCAGATCTGTTGACTGGGTGTGAGTGTTTGATTGGTTCAGATGCTCCGTCCATCACCACCCCCTTTTGTACTGTTTGTTTGCCATAAGTTGGCAGGGTATGCTCAGACGTGAGTCCCTTGCTCACTTTGCCACTGGATTCAAGCAAGCCTGGCTGAAGACGGCTGAAATGCCAGAAACCGGTCCTAGGAAGCTTGTTTCCGGTCCAGGGAAGGCATGGCTTTGCAGTTCGGGCTGGACTGTTCCCATGAGGCACAGGGTCAGACTGATTTGCATATGGCCATGTCTGAACTGGGGTGGCAGAGTGGGCTAAAGAACGGTGATGGATTAAACCCAGATCTGTTGACTGGGTGTGAGTGTTTGATTGGTTCAAATGCTCCGTCCATCACCACCCCCTTTTGTACCGCTTTGTTCGCCATAAGTGGGCAGGGTATGCTCAGACGTGAGTCCCGTGCTCACTTTGCCACTGGATTCAAGCAAGCCTGGCTGAAGATGGCTTAAATGGCAGAAACCGGTACTAGGAAGCTTGTTTCCGATCCAGGGAAGGCATGGCTTGGCAGTTCGGGCTGGACTGTTCCCATGAGGCACAGGGTCAGACTGATTTGCATATGGCCATGTCTGAACTGGGGTGGCAGAGTGGTCTAAAGAACGGTGATGGATTAAATTGAGATCTGTTGACTGGGTGTGAGTGTTTGATTGGTTCAAATGCTCCGTCCATCACCACCCCCTTTTGTACCGCTTTGTTCGCCATAAGTTGGCAGGGTATGCTCATACGTGAGTCCCTTGCTCACTTTGCCACTGGATTCAAGCAAGCCTGGCTAAAGACGGCTGAAATGCCAGAAACCGGTCCAAGGAAGCTTGTTTCCGGTCCAGGGAAGGCATGGCTTGGCAGTTAGGGCTGGACTGTTCCCATGAGGCACAGGGTCAGATTGATTTGCATATGGCCATGTCTGAACTAGGATGGCAGAGTGGGCTATAAAATGGTGATAGATTAAACCTAGATCTGTTGACTGGGTGTTGAGTGTTTGATTGGTTCAGATTCTCCGTTCATCACCACCCCCTTTTGTACCGCTTTGTTCGCCATAAGTTGGCAGGGTATGCTCAGACGTGAGTCCCTTGATTACTTTGCCACTGGATTCAAGCAAGCCTGGCTGAAGACGGCTGAAATGCCAGAAACCGGTCCTAGGAAGCTTGTTTCCGGTCCAGCGAAGGCATGCCTGGGCAGTTTGGGCTGGACTGTTCCCATGAGGCACAGGGTTAGACTGATTTACATATGGCCATGTCTGAACTGGGTTGGCAGATTGGGCTAAAGAACAGTGATGGATTAAACCCAGATCTGTTGACTGGGTGTGAGTGTTTGATTGGTTCAGATGCTCCGTCCATCACCACCCCCTTTTGTACCGCTTTGTTTGCCATAAGTTGGCAGGGTATGCTCAGACGTGAGTCCCTTGCTCACTTTGCCACTGGATTCAAGCAAGCCTGGCTGAAGACAGCTGAAATGCCAGAAACCGGTCCTAGGAAGCTAGTTTCCGGTCCAGGGAGGGCATGGCTTGGCAGTTCGGGCTGGACTGTTCCCATGAGGCACAGGGTCAGACTGATTTGCATATGGCGATGTCTGAACTGGGGTGGCAGAGTGGGCTAAAGAACGGTGATAGATTAAACCCAGATCTGTTGACTGGGTGTGAGTGTTTGATTGGTTCAGATGCTCCGTCCATCACCACCCCCTTTTGTATCGCTTTGTTCGCCATAAGTTGGCAGGGTATGCTCAGACGTGAGTCCCTTGCTCACTTTGCCACTGGATTCATGCAAGCCTGACTGAAGACGGATGAAATGCCACAAACCGGTCCTAAGAAGCTTGTTTCCGGTCCAGGGAAGGCATGGCTTGGCAGTTCGGGCTGGACTGTTCCCATGAGGCACAGGGTCAGACTAATTTGCATATGGCCATGTCTGAACTGGGGTGGCAGAGTGGGCCAAAGAATGGTGATGGAATAAACCCAGATCTGTTGACTGGGTGTGAGTGTTTTATTGGTTCAGATGCTCCGTCCATCACCACCCCCTTTTGTACCGCTTTGTTTGCCATAAGTTGGCAGGGTATGCTCAGACGTGAGTCCCTTGCTCACTTTGCCACTGGATTCAAGCAAGCCTGACTGAAGACGGCTGAAATGCCAGAAACGGGTCCTAGGAAGCTTGTTTCCGGTCCAGGGAAGGCATGGCTTGGCAGTTCGGGCTGGACTGTTCCCATGAGGCACAGGGTCAGACTGATTTGCATATGGCCATGTCGTAACTGGGGTGGCAGAGTGGGCTAAAGAACGGTGATGGATTAAATCCAGATCCGTTGACTGGGTGTGAGTGTTTGATTGGTTCAGATGCTCCGTCCATCACTACCCCCTTTTGTATCGCTTTGTTCGCCATAAGGTGGCTGGGTATGCTCAGACATGAGTCCCTTGCTCACTTTGCCACTGGATTCAAGCAAGCCTGGCTGAAGACGGCTGAAATGCCAGAAACTGGTTCTAGGAAGCTTGTTTCCGGTCCAGGGAAGGCATGGCTTGGCAGTTCGGGCTGGACTGTTCCCATTAGGCACAGGGTCAGACTGATTTGCATATGGCCATGTCGGAACTGGGGTGGCAGAGTGGGCTAAAGAATGGTGATGGATTAAACCCAGATCTGTTGACTGGGTGTGAGTGTTTGATTGGTTCAGATGCTCCGTCCATCACCACCCCCTTTTGTACTGCTTTGTTCGCCATAAGTTGGCAGGGTATGCTGAGACGTGAGTCCCTTGCTCACTTTGCCGCTGGATTCAAGCAAGCCTGGCTGAAGACGGCTGAAATGCCAGAAACCGGTCCTAGGAAGCTTGTTTCCGGTCCAGGGAAGGCATGGCTTGGCAGTTCGGGCTGGACTGTTCCCATGAGGCTCAGGGTCAGACTGATTTGCATATGGCCATGTCTGAACTGGGGTGGCAGAGTGGGCTAAAGAACGGTGATGGATTAAACCCAGATCTGTTGACTGGGTGTGAGTGTTTGATTGGTTCAAATGCTCCGTCCATCACCACCCCCTTTTGTACCGCTTTGTTCGCCATAAGTTGGCAGGGTATGCTCAGACGTGAGTCCCGTGCTCACTTTGCCACTGGATTCAAGCAAGCCTGGCTGAAGACGGCTGAAATGCCAAAAACCGGTCCTAGGCAGCTTGTTTCCGGTCCAGGGAAGGCATGGCTTGGCAGTTCGGGCTGGACTGTTCCCATGAGGCACACGGTCAGACTGATTTGCATATGGCCATATCTGAACTGGGGAGGCAGAGTGGGCTAAAGAATGGTGATGGATTAAACCCAGATCTAGATCTGTTGACTGGGTGTGAGTGTTTGATTGGTTCAGATGCTCCGTCCATCACCACCCCCTTTTGTACCGCTTTGTTCGCCATAAGTTGGCAGGGTATGCTCATACGTGAGTCCCTTGCTCACTTTGCCACTGGATTCAAGCAAGCCTGGCTGAAGACGGCTTAAATGCCAGAAACCGGTCCTAGGAAGCTTTTTTCTGGTCCAGGGAAGGCATGGCTTGGCAGTTAGGGCTGGACTGTTCCCTTGAGGCACAGTGTCAGACTGATTTGCATATGGCCATGTCTGAACTGGGATGGCAGAGTGGGCTATAAAACGGTGATAGATTAAATCCAGATCTTTTGACTGGGTGTTGAGTGTTTGATTGGTTCAGATTCTCTGTTCATCACCACCCCCTTTTGTACCGCTTTGTTTGGCATAAGTTGGCAGGGTATGCTCAGACGTGAGTCCCTCGATCACTTTGCAACTGGATTCAATGAAGCCTGGCTGAAGACGGCTGAAATGCCAGAAACCGGTCCTAGGAAGCTTGTTTCCGGTCCAGGGAAGGCATGCCTTGGCAGTTCGGGCTGAACTGTTCCCATGAGGCACAGGGTTAGACTGATTTGCATATGGCAATGTCTGAACTGGGGTGGCAGATTGGGCTAAAGAACGGTGATGGATTAATCCCATATCTGTCGACTGGGTGTGAGTGTTTGATTGGTTCAGATGCTCCGTCCATCACCACCCCCTTTTGTACTGCTTTGTTTGCCATAAGTTGGCAGGGTATGCTCAGACGTGAGTTCCTTGCTCACTTTGCCAATGGATTCAAGCAAGCCTGGCTGAAGACAGCTGAAATGCCAGAAACCGGTCCTAGGAAGCTTGTTTCCGGTCCAGCGAAGGCATGCCTTGGCAGTTCGGGCTGGACTGTTCCCATGAGGTACAGGGTTAGACTGATTTACATATGGCCATGTCTGAACTGGGATGGCAGATTGGGCTAAAGAACAGTGATGGATTAAACCCAGATCTGTTGACTGGGTGTGAGTGTTTGATTGGTTCAGATGCTCCGTCCATCACCACCCCCTTTTGTACTGTTTGTTTGCCATAAGTTGGCAGGGTATGCTCAGACGTGAGTCCCTTGCTCACTTTGCCACTGGATTCAAGCAAGCCTGGCTGAAGACGGCTGAAATGCCAGAAACCGGTCCTAGGAAGCTTGTTTCCGGTCCAGGGAAGGCATGGCTTTGCAGTTCGGGCTGGACTGTTCCCATGAGGCACAGGGTCAGACTGATTTGCATATGGCCATGTCTGAACTGGGGTGGCAGAGTGGGCTAAAGAACGGTGATGGATTAAACCCAGATCTGTTGACTGGGTGTGAGTGTTTGATTGGTTCAAATGCTCCGTCCATCACCACCCCCTTTTGTACCGCTTTGTTCGCCATAAGTGGGCAGGGTATGCTCAGACGTGAGTCCCGTGCTCACTTTGCCACTGGATTCAAGCAAGCCTGGCTGAAGATGGCTTAAATGGCAGAAACCAGTACTAGGAAGCTTGTTTCCGATCCAGGGAAGGCATGGCTTGGCAGTTCGGGCTGGACTGTTCCCATGAGGCACAGGGTCAGACTGATTTGCATATGGCCATGTCTGAACTGGGGTGGCAGAGTGGTCTAAAGAACGGTGATGGATTAAATTGAGATCTGTTGACTGGGTGTGAGTGTTTGATTGGTTCAAATGCTCCGTCCATCACCACCCCCTTTTGTACCGCTTTGTTCGCCATAAGTTGGCAGGGTATGCTCATACGTGAGTCCCTTGCTCACTTTGCCACTGGATTCAAGCAAGCCTGGCTAAAGACGGCTGAAATGCCAGAAACCGGTCCAAGGAAGCTTGTTTCCGGTCCAGGGAAGGCATGGCTTGGCAGTTAGGGCTGGACTGTTCCCATGAGGCACAGGGTCAGATTGATTTGCATATGGCCATGTCTGAACTAGGATGGCAGAGTGGGCTATAAAATGGTGATAGATTAAACCTAGATCTGTTGACTGGGTGTTGAGTGTTTGATTGGTTCAGATTCTCCGTTCATCACTACCCCCTTTTGTACCGCTTTGTTCGCCATAAGTTGGCAGGGTATGCTCAGACGTGAGTCCCTTGATTACTTTGCCACTGGATTCAAGCAAGCCTGGCTGAAGACGGCTGAAATGCCAGAAACCGGTCCTAGGAAGCTTGTTTCCGGTCCAGCGAAGGCATGCCTGGGCAGTTTGGGCTGGACTGTTCCCATGAGGCACAGGGTTAGACTGATTTACATATGGCCATGTCTGAACTGGGTTGGCAGATTGGGCTAAAGAACAGTGATGGATTAAACCCAGATCTGTTGACTGGGTGTGAGTGTTTGATTGGTTCAGATGCTCCGTCCATCACCACCCCCTTTTGTACCGCTTTGTTTGCCATAAGTTGGCAGGGTATGCTCAGACGTGAGTCCCTTGCTCACTTTGCCACTGGATTCAAGCAAGCCTGGCTGAAGACAGCTGAAATGCCAGAAACCGGTCCTAGGAAGCTAGTTTCCGGTCCAGGGAGGGCATGGCTTGGCAGTTCGGGCTGGACTGTTCCCATGAGGCACAGGGTCAGACTGATTTGCATATGGCGATGTCTGAACTGGGGTGGCAGAGTGGGCTAAAGAACGGTGATAGATTAAACCCAGATCTGTTGACTGGGTGTGAGTGTTTGATTGGTTCAGATGCTCCGTCCATCACCACCCCCTTTTGTATCGCTTTGTTCGCCATAAGTTGGCAGGGTATGCTCAGACGTGAGTCCCTTGCTCACTTTGCCACTGGATTCATGCAAGCCTGACTGAAGACGGATGAAATGCCACAAACCGGTCCTAAGAAGCTTGTTTCCGGTCCAGGGAAGGCATGGCTTGGCAGTTCGGGCTGGACTGTTCCCATGAGGCACAGGGTCAGACTAATTTGCATATGGCCATGTCTGAACTGGGGTGGCAGAGTGGGCCAAAGAATGGTGATGGAATAAACCCAGATCTGTTGACTGGGTGTGAGTGTTTTATTGGTTCAGATGCTCCGTCCATCACCACCCCCTTTTGTACCGCTTTGTTTGCCATAAGTTGGCAGGGTATGCTCAGACGTGAGTCCCTTGCTCACTTTGCCACTGGATTCAAGCAAGCCTGACTGAAGACGGCTGAAATGCCAGAAACGGGTCCTAGGAAGCTTGTTTCCGGTCCAGGGAAGGCATGGCTTGGCAGTTCGGGCTGGACTGTTCCCATGAGGCACAGGGTCAGACTGATTTGCATATGGCCATGTCGTAACTGGGGTGGCAGAGTGGGCTAAAGAACGGTGATGGATTAAATCCAGATCCGTTGACTGGGTGTGAGTGTTTGATTGGTTCAGATGCTCCGTCCATCACTACCCCCTTTTGTATCGCTTTGTTCGCCATAAGGTGGCTGGGTATGCTCAGACATGAGTCCCTTGCTCACTTTGCCACTGGATTCAAGCAAGCCTGGCTGAAGACGGCTGAAATGCCAGAAACTGGTTCTAGGAAGCTTGTTTCCGGTCCAGGGAAGGCATGGCTTGGCAGTTCGGGCTGGACTGTTCCCATTAGGCACAGGGTCAGACTGATTTGCATATGGCCATGTCGGAACTGGGGTGGCAGAGTGGGCTAAAGAATGGTGATGGATTAAACCCAGATCTGTTGACTGGGTGTGAGTGTTTGATTGGTTCAGATGCTCCGTCCATCACCACCCCCTTTTGTACTGCTTTGTTCGCCATAAGTTGGCAGGGTATGCTGAGACGTGAGTCCCTTGCTCACTTTGCCGCTGGATTCAAGCAAGCCTGGCTGAAGACGGCTGAAATGCCAGAAACCGGTCCTAGGAAGCTTGTTTCCGGTCCAGGGAAGGCATGGCTTGGCAGTTCGGGCTGGACTGTTCCCATGAGGCTCAGGGTCAGACTGATTTGCATATGGCCATGTCTGAACTGGGGTGGCAGAGTGGGCTAAAGAACGGTGATGGATTAAACCCAGATCTGTTGACTGGGTGTGAGTGTTTGATTGGTTCAAATGCTCCGTCCATCACCACCCCCTTTTGTACCGCTTTGTTCGCCATAAGTTGGCAGGGTATGCTCAGACGTGAGTCCCGTGCTCACTTTGCCACTGGATTCAAGCAAGCCTGGCTGAAGACGGCTGAAATGGCAGAAACCGGTACTAGGAAGCTTGTTTCCGATCCAGGGAAGGAATGGTTTGGCAGTTAGGGCTGGACTGTTCCCATGAGGCACAGGGTCAGACTGATTTGCATATGGCCATGTCTGAACTGGGATGGCAGAGTGGGCTATAAAACGGTGATAGATTAAACCCAGATCTGTTGACTGGGTGTTGAGTGTTTGATTGGTTCAGATTCTCCGTTCATCATCACCCCCTTTTGTACCGCCTTGTTCGCCATAAGTTGGCAGGGTATGCTCAGACGTGAGTTCCTTGCTCACTTTGCCACTGGATTCAAGCAAGCCTGGCTGAAGACGGCTGAAATGCCAGAAACCGGTCCTAGGAAGCTTGTTTCCGGCCAGGGAAGGCATGGCTTGGCAGTTCGGGCTGGACTGTTCCCATGAGGCACAGGTTCAGACTGATTTGCATATGACCATGTCGGAACTGGGGTGGCAGAGTGGGCTAAAGAACGGTGATGGATTAAACCCAGATCCGTTGACTGGTTGTGAGTGTTTGATTGGTTCAGATGCTCCGTCCATCACCACCCCCTTTTGTACCGCTTTGTTTGCCATAAGTTGGCAGGGTATGCTCAGACATGAGTACCTTGCTCACTTTGCCACTGGATTCTAGCAAGCCTGTCTGAAGACGGCTGAAATGCCAGAAACCAGTACTAGGAAGCTTGTTTCCGGTCCAGGGAAGGCATGGCTTGGCAGTTCTGGCTGGACTGTTCCCATCAGGCACAGGGTCAGACTGATTTGCATATGGCCATGTCTGAACTGCGGTGGCAGAGTGGGCTAAAGAACGGTGTTGGATTAAACCCAGATCTGTTGACTGGGTGTAAGTGTTTGATTGGTTCAGATGCTCCGTCCATCACCACCCCCTTTTGTACCGCTTTGTTCACCATAAGTTGGCAGGGTATGCTCAGACGTGAGTCCCTTGCTCACTTTGCCGCTGGATTCAAGCAAGCCTGGCTGAAGACAGCTGAAATGCCAGAAACCGGTCCTAGGAAGCTTGTTTCCGGTCCAGGGAAGGCATGGTTCTGCAGTTCGGGCTGGACTGTTCCCATGAGGCACAGGGTCAGACTGATTTGCATATGGCCATGTCTGAACTGGGGTGGCAGAGTGGGCTAAAGAACGGTGATGGATTAAACTCAGATCCGTTGACTGGGTGTGAGTGTTTGATTGGTTCAGATGCTCCGTCCATCACCACCCCCTTTTGTACCGCTTTGTTCGCCATAAGTTGGCAGGGTATGCTCAGACGTGAGTCCCTTGCTCACTTTGCCACTGGATTCTAGCAAGCCTGGCTAAAGACGGGTGAAATGCCAGAAAACAGTCCTAGGAAGCTTGTTTCCGGTCCAGGGAAGGCATGGCTTGACAGTTCGGGCTGGACTGTTTCCATGAGGCACAGGGTCAGACTGATTTGCATATGGCCATGTCGGAACTGGGGTGGCAGAGTGGGCTAAGGAACGGTAATGGATTAAACCCAGATCTGTTGACTGGGTGTGAGTGTTTGATTGGTTCAGATGCTCTGTGCATCACCACCCTCTTTTGTACCGCTTTGTTCGCCACAAGTTGGCAGGGTATGCTCAGACGTGAGTCCCGTGCTCACTTTGCCACTGAATTCAAGCAAGCCTGGCTGAATACGGCTGAAATGGCACAAACCGGTACTAGGAAGCTTGTTTCCGATCCAGGGAAGGCATGACTTGGCAGTTCGGACTGGACTGTTCCCATGAGGCACAGGGTCAGACTGATTTGCATATGGCCATGTCTGAACTGGGGTGGCAGAGTGGGCTAAAGAACGGTGATGGATTAAATCCAGATCTGTTAACTGGGTGTGAGTGTTTGATTGGTTCAGATGCTCCGTCCATCACCACCCCCTTTTGTACCGCTTTGTTCACCATAAGTTGGCAGGGAATGCTCATACGTGAGTCACTTGCTCACTTTGCCACTGGATTCAAGCAAGCCTGGCTGAAGACGGCTGAAATGCCAGAAACCGGTCCTAGGAAGCTTGTTTCCGGTCCAGGGAAGGCATGGCTTGGCAGTTAGGGCTGGACTGTTCCCATGAGGCACAGGGTCAGACTGATTTGCATATGGCCATGTCTGAACTGGGATGGCAGAGTGGGCTATAAAACGGTGATAGATTAAACCCAGATCTGTTGACTGGGTGTTGAGTGTTTGATTGGTTCAGATTCTCCGTTCATCACCACCCCCTTTTGTACCGCTTTGTTCGCCATAAGTTGGCAGGGTATGCTCAGACGTAAGTCCCTTGATCACTTTGCCACTGGATTCAAGCAAGCCTGGCTGAAGACGGCTGAAATGCCAGAAACCGGTCCTAGGAAGCTTGTTTCTGGTCCAGGGATGGCATGGCTTGGCAGTTCGGGGTGGACTGTTCCCATGAGGCACAGGGTCAGACTGATTTGCATATGGCCATGTCGGAACTGGGGTGGCAGAGTGGGCTAAGGAACGGTAATGGATTGAACCCAGATCTGTTGACTGGGTGTGAGTGTTTGATTGGTTCAGATGCTCCGTGCATCACCACCCCCTTTTGTACCGCTTTGTTCGCCATAAGTTGGCAGGGTATGCTCAGACGTGAGTCCCTTGCTCACTTTTCCACTGGATTAAAGCATGCCTAGCTGAAGACGGCTGAAATGCCAAAAACCGGTCCTAGGCAGCTTGTTTCCGGTCCAGGGAAGGCATGGCTTGGCAGTTCGGGCTGGACTGTTCCCATGAGGCACACGGTCAGACTGATTTGCATATGGCCATATCTGAACTGGGGAGGCAGAGTGGGCTAAAGAATGGTGATGGATTAAACCCAGATCTAGATCTGTTGACTGGGTGTGAGTGTTTGATTGGTTCAGATGCTCCGTCTATCACCACCCCCTTTTGTACCGCTTTGTTCGCCATAAGTTGGCAGGGTATGCTCATACGTGAGTCCCTTGCTCACTTTGCCACTGGATTCAAGCAAGCCTGGCTGAAGACGGCTTAAATGCCAGAAACCGGTCCTAGGAAGCTTTTTTCCGGTCCAGGGAAGGCATGGCTTGGCAGTTAGGGCTGCACTGTTCCCTTGAGGCACAGTGTCAGACTGATTTGCATATGGCCATGTCTGAACTGGGATGGCAGAGTGGGCTATAAAACGATGATAGATTAAACCCAGATCTTTTGACTGGGTGTTGAGTGTTGGATTGGTTCAGATTCTCTGTTCATCACCACCCCCTTTTGTACCGCTTTGTTTGGCATAAGTTGGCAGGGTATGCTCAGACGTGAGTCCCTCGATCACTTTGCAACTGGATTCAATCAAGCCTGGCTGAAGACGGCTGAAATGCCAGAAACCGGTCCTAGGAAGCTTGTTTCCGGTCCAGGGAAGGCATGCCTTGGCAGTTCGGGCTGAACTGTTCCCATGAGGCACAGGGTTAGACTGATTTGCATATGGCAATGTCTGAACTGGGGTGGCAGATTGGGCTAAAGAACGGTGATGGATTAATCCCATATCTGTCGACTGGGTGTGAGTGTTTGATTGGTTCAGATGCTCCGTCCATCACCACCCCCTTTTGTACTGCTTTGTTTGCCATAAGTTGGCATGGTATGCTCAGACGTGAGTTCCTTGCTCACTTTGCCAATGGATTCAAGCAAGCCTGGCTGAAGACAGCTGAAATGCCAGAAACCGGTCCTAGGAAGCTTGTTTCCGGTCCAGCGAAGGCATGCCTTGGCAGTTCGGGCTGGACTGTTCCCATGAGGTACAGGGTTAGACTGATTTACATATGGCCATGTCTTAACTGGGATGGTAGATTGGTCTAAAGAACGGTGATGGATTAAACCCAGATCTGTTGACTGGGTGTGAGTGTTTGATTTGTTCAGATGCTCCGTCCATCACCACCCCCTTTTGTACCGCTTTGTTTGCCATAAGTTGGCAGGGTATGCTCAGACGTGAGTCCCTTGCTCACTTTGCCACTGGATTCAAGCAAGCCTGGCTGAAGACGGCTGAAATGCCAGAAACTGGTTCTAGGAAGCTTGTTTCCGGTCCAGGGAAGGCATGGCTTGGCAGTTCGGGCTGGACTGTTCCCATTAGGCACAGGGTCAGACTGATTTGCATATGGCCATGTCGGAACTGGGGTGGCAGATTGGGCTAAAGAACAGTGATGGATTAAACCCAGATCTGTTGACTGGGTGTGAGTGTTTGATTGGTTCAGATGCTCCGTCCATCACCACCCCCTTTTGTACCGCTTTGTTTGCCATAAGTTGGCAGGGTATGCTCAGACGTGAGTCCCTTGCTCACTTTGCCACTGGATTCAAGCAAGCCTGGCTGAAGACAGCTGAAATGCCAGAAACCGGTCCTAGGAAGCTAGTTTCCGGTCCAGGGACGGCATGGCTTGGCAGTTCGGGCTGGACTGTTCCCATGAGGCACAGGGTCAGACTGATTTGCATATGGCGATGTCTGAACTGGGGTGGCAGAGTGGGCTAAAGAACGGTGATAGATTAAACCCAGATCGGTTGACTGGGTGTGAGTGTTTGATTGGTTCAGATGCTCCGTCCATCACCACCCCCTTTTGTATCGCTTTGTTCGCCATAAGTTGGCAGGGTATGCTCAGACGTGAGTCCCTTGCTCACTTTGCCACTGGATTCATGCAAGCCTGACTGAAGACGGATGAAATGCCACAAACCGGTCCTAAGAAGCTTGTTTCCGGTCCAGGGAAGGCATGGCTTGGCAGTTCGGGCTGGACTGTTCCCATGAGGCACAGGGTCAGACTAATTTGCATATGGCCATGTCTGAACTGGGGTGGCAGAGTGGGCCAAAGAATGGTGATGGATTAAACCCAGATCTGTTGACTGGGTGTGAGTGTTTTATTGGTTCAGATGCTCCGTCCATCACCACCCCCTTTTGTACCGCTTTGTTTGCCATAAGTTGGCAGGGTATGCTCAGACGTGAGTCCCTTGCTCACTTTGCCACTGGATTCAAGCAAGCCTGACTGAAGACGGCTGAAATGCCAGAAACGGGTCCTAGGAAGCTTGTTTCCGGTCCAGGGAAGGCATGGCTTGGCAGTTCGGGCTGGACTGTTCCCATGAGGCACAGGGTCAGACTGATTTGCATATGGCCATGTCGTAACTGGGGTGGCAGAGTGGGCTAAAGAATGGTGATGGATTAAATCCAGATCCGTTGACTGGGTGTGAGTGTTTGATTGGTTCAGATGCTCCGTCCATCACTACCCCCTTTTGTATCGCTTTGTTCGCCATAAGGTGGCTGGGTATGCTCAGACATGAGTCCCTTGCTCACTTTGCCACTGGATTCAAGCAAGCCTGGCTGAAGACGGCTGAAATGCCAGAAACTGGTTCTAGGAAGCTTGTTTCCGGTCCAGGGAAGGCATGGCTTGGCAGTTCGGGCTGGACTGTTCCCATTAGGCACAGGGTCAGACTGATTTGCATATGGCCATGTCGGAACTGGGGTGGCAGAGTGGGCTAAAGAATGGTGATGGATTAAACCCAGATCTGTTGACTGGGTGTGAGTGTTTGATTGGTTCAGATGCTCCGTCCATCACCACCCCCTTTTGTACTGCTTTGTTCGCCATAAGTTGGCAGGGTATGCTGAGACGTGAGTCCCTTGCTCACTTTGCCGCTGGATTCAAGCAAGCCTGGCTGAAGACGGCTGAAATGCCAGAAACCGGTCCTAGGAAGCTTGTTTCCGGTCCAGGGAAGGCATGGCTTGGCAGTTCGGGCTGGACTGTTCCCATGAGGCACAGGGTCAGACTGATTTGCATATGGCCATGTCTGATCTGGGGTGGCAGAGTGGGCTAAAGAACGGTGATGGATTAAACCCAGATCTGTTGACTGGGTGTGAGTGTTTGATTGGTTCAAATGCTCCGTCCATCACCACCCCCTTTTGTACCGCTTTGTTCGCCATAAGTTGGCAGGGTATGCTCAGACGTGAGTCCCGTGCTCACTTTGCCACTGGATTCAAGCAAGCCTGGCTGAAGACGGCTGAAATGGCAGAAACCGGTACTAGGAAGCTTGTTTCCGATCCAGGGAAGGAATGGTTTGGCAGTTAGGGCTGGACTGTTCCCATGAGGCACAGGGTCAGACTGATTTGCATATGGCCATGTCTGAACTGGGATGGCAGAGTGGGCTATAAAACGGTGATAGATTAAACCCAGATCTGTTGACTGGGTGTTGAGTGTTTGATTGGTTCAGATTCTCCGTTCATCACCACCCCCTTTTGTACCGCCTTGTTCGCCATAAGTTGGCAGGGTATGCTCAGACGTGAGTTCCTTGCTCACTTTGCCACTGGATTCAAGCAAGCCTGGCTGAAGACGGCTGAAATGCCAGAAACCGGTCCTAGGAAGCTTGTTTCCGGCCAGGGAAGGCATGGCTAGGCAGTTCGGGCTGGACTGTTCCCATGAGGCACAGGTTCAGACTGATTTGCATATGACCATGTCGGAACTGGGGTGGCAGAGTGGGCTAAAGAACGGTGATGGATTAAACCCAGATCCGTTGACTGGGTGTGAGTGTTTGATTGGTTCAGATGCTCCGTCCATCACCACCCCCTTTTGTACCGCTTTGTTTGCCATAAGTTGGCAGGGTATGCTCAGACATGAGTACCTTGCTCACTTTGCCACTGGATTCTAGCAAGCCTGTCTGAAGACGGCTGAAATGCCAGAAACCAGTACTAGGAAGCTTGTTTCCGGTCCAGGGAAGGCATGGCTTGGCAGTTCGGGCTGGACTGTTCCCATGAGGCACAGGGTCAGACTGATTTGCATATGGCCATGTCTGATCTGGGGTGGCAGAGTGGGCTAAAGAACGGTGATGGATTAAACCCAGATCTGTTGACTGGGTGTGAGTGTTTGATTGGTTCAAATGCTCCGTCCATCACCACCCCCTTTTGTACCGCTTTGTTCGCCATAAGTTGGCAGGGTATGCTCAGACGTGAGTCCCGTGCTCACTTTGCCACTGGATTCAAGCAAGCCTGGCTGAAGACGGCTGAAATGGCAGAAACCGGTACTAGGAAGCTTGTTTCCGATCCAGGGAAGGAATGGTTTGGCAGTTAGGGCTGGACTGTTCCCATGAGGCACAGGGTCAGACTGATTTGCATATGGCCATGTCTGAACTGGGATGGCAGAGTGGGCTATAAAACGGTGATAGATTAAACCCAGATCTGTTGACTGGGTGTTGAGTGTTTGATTGGTTCAGATTCTCCGTTCATCACCACCCCCTTTTGTACCGCCTTGTTCGCCATAAGTTGGCAGGGTATGCTCAGACGTGAGTTCCTTGCTCACTTTGCCACTGGATTCAAGCAAGCCTGGCTGAAGACGGCTGAAATGCCAGAAACCGGTCCTAGGAAGCTTGTTTCCGGCCAGGGAAGGCATGGCTAGGCAGTTCGGGCTGGACTGTTCCCATGAGGCACAGGTTCAGACTGATTTGCATATGACCATGTCGGAACTGGGGTGGCAGAGTGGGCTAAAGAACGGTGATGGATTAAACCCAGATCCGTTGACTGGGTGTGAGTGTTTGATTGGTTCAGATGCTCCGTCCATCACCACCCCCTTTTGTACCGCTTTGTTTGCCATAAGTTGGCAGGGTATGCTCAGACATGAGTACCTTGCTCACTTTGCCACTGGATTCTAGCAAGCCTGTCTGAAGACGGCTGAAATGCCAGAAACCAGTACTAGGAAGCTTGTTTCCGGTCCAGGGAAGGCATGGCTTGGCAGTTCTGGCTGGACTGTTCCCATCAGGTACAGGGTCAGACTGATTTGCATATGGCCATGTCTGAACTGCGGTGGCAGAGTGGGCTAAAGAACGGTGTTGGATTAAACCCAGATCTGTTGACTGGGTGTAAGTGTTTGATTGGTTCAGATGCTCCGTCCATCACCACCCCCTTTTGTACCGCTTTGTTCACCATAAGTTGGCAGGGTATGCTCAGACGTGAGTCCCTTGCTCACTTTGCCGCTGGATTCAAGCAAGCCTGGCTGAAGACAGCTGAAATGCCAGAAACCGGTCCTAGGAAGCTTGTTTCCGGTCCAGGGAAGGCATGGTTTGGCAGTTCGGGCTGGACTGTTCCCATGAGGCACAGGGTCAGACTGATTTGCATATGGCCATGTCTGAACTGGGGTGGCAGAGTGGGCTAAAGAACGGTGATGGATTACACCCAGATCCGTTGACTGGGTGTGAGTGTTTGATTGGTTCAGATGCTCCGTCCATCACCACCCCCTTTTGTACCGCTTTGATTGCCATAAGTTGGCAGGGTATGCTCAGACATGAGTACCTTGCTCACTTTGCCACTGGATTCTAGCAAGCCTGTCTGAAGACGGCTGAAATGCCTGAAACCAGTACTAGGAAGCTTGTTTCCGGTCCAGGGAAGGCATGGCTTGGCAGTTCTGGCTGGACTGTTCCCATCAGGCACAGGGTCAGACTGATTTGCATATGGCCATGTCTGAACTGCGGTGGCAGAGTGGGCTAAAGAACAGTGTTGGATTAAACCCAGATCTGTTGACTGGGTGTAAGTGTTTGATTGGTTCAGATGCTCCGTCCATCACCACCCCCTTTTGTACCGCTTTGTTCACCATAAGTTGGCAGGGTATGCTCATACGTGAGTCCCTTGCTCACTTTGCCGCTGGATTCAAGCAAGCCTGGCTGAAGACAGCTGAAATGCCAGAAACCGGTCCTAGGAAGCTTGTTTCCGGTCCAGGGAAGGCATGGTTCGGCAGTTCGGGCTGGACTGTTCCCATGAGGCACAGGGTCAGACTGATTTGCATATGGCCATGTCTGAACTGGGGTGGCAGAGTGGGCTAAAGAACGGTGATGGATTAAACCCAGATCTGTTGACTGGGTGTGAGTGTTTGATTGGTTCAGATGCTCCGTCCATCACCACCCCCTTTAGTACCGCTTTGTTCGCCATAAGTTGGCAAGGTATGCTCAGACGTGAGTCCCTTGCTCACTTTGCCACTGGATTCACGCAAGCCTGGCTGAATACGGCTGAAACGCCAGAAACCAGTCCTAGGAGGCTTGTTTCCGGTCCAGGGAAGGCATGGATTAGCAGTTCGGGCTGGACTGTTCCCATGAGGCACAGGGTCAGACTGATTTACATATGACCATGTCTGAACTGGGGTGGCAGAGTGGGCTAAAGAATGGTGATGGATTAAACCCAAATCTGTTGACTGGGTGTGAGTGTTTGATTAGTTCAGATGCTCCGTCCATCACCACCCCCTTTTGTATCGCTTTGTTCGCCATAAGTTGGCAGGGTATGCTCAGACGTGAGTCCCTTGATCACTTTGCCACTGGATTCAAGCAAGCCTGGCAGAAGACGGCTGAAATGCCAGAAACCGGTCCTAGGAAGCTTGTTTCCGGTCCAGGGAAGGCATGCCTTGGCAGTTCGGGCTGGGCTGTTCCCATGAGGCACAGGGTTAGACTGATTTGCATATGGCCATGTCTGTACTGGGGTGGCAGATTGGGCTAAAGAACGGTGATGGATTAATCCCAGATCTGTTGACTGGGTGTGAGTGTTTGATTGGTTCAGATGCTCCGTCCATCACCAACCCCTTTTGTACCGTTTTGTTTGCCATAAGTTGGCAGGGTATGATCAGACGTGCGTCCCTTGCTCACTTTGCCACTGGATTCAAGAAAGCCTGGCTGAAGACGGCTGAAATGCCAGAAACCAGTCCTAGGAAGCTTGTTTCCGGTCCAGGGAAGGCATGGCTTGGCAGTTCGGGCTGGACTGTTTCCATGAGGCACAGGGTCAGACTGATTCGCATATGGCCATGTCGGAACTGGGGTGGCAGAGTGGGCTATGGAACGGTAATGGATTAAACCCAGATCTGTTGACTGGGTGTAAGTGTTTGATTGGTTCAGATGCTCCGTCCATCACCACCCCCTTTTGTACCGCTTTGTTCACCATAAGTTGGCAGGGTATGCTCAGACGTGAGTCCCTTGCTCACTTTGCCAATGGATTCAAGCAAGCCTGGCTGAAGACAGCTGAAATGCCAGAAACCAGTCCTAGGAAGCTTGTTTCCGGTCCAGCGAAGGCATGCCTTGGCAGTTCGGGCTGGACTGTTCCCATGAGGTACAGGGTTAGACTGATTTACATATGGCCATGTCTTAACTGGGATGGTAGATTGGGCTAAAGAACAGTGATGGATTAAACCCAGATCTGTTGACTGGGTGTGAGTGTTTGATTGGTTCAGATGCTCCGTCCATCACCACCCCCTTTTGTATTGTTTGTTCGCCATAAGTTGGCAGGGTATGCTCAGACGTGAGTCCCTTGCTCACTTTGCCACTGGATTCAAGCAAGCCTGGCTGAAGACGGCTGAAATGCCAGAAACCGGTCCTAGGAAGCTTGTTTCCGGTCCAGGGAAGGCATGGCTTTGCAGTTCGGGCTGGACTGTTCCCATGAGGCACAGGGTCAGACTGATTTGCATATGGCCATGTCTGAACTGGGGTGGCAGAGTGGGCTAAAGAACGGTGATGGATTAAACCCAGATCTGTTGACTGGGTGTGAGTGTTTGATTGGTTCAAATGCTCCGTCCATCACCACCCCCTTTTGTACCGCTTTGTTCGCCATAAGTGGGCAGGGTATGCTCAGACGTGAGTCCCGTGCTCACTTTGCCACTGGATTCAAGCAAGCCTGGCTGAAGACGGCTTAAATGGCAGAAACCGGTACTAGGAAGCTTGTTTCTGATCCAGGGAAGGCATGGCTTGGCAGTTTGGGCTGGACTGTTCCAATGAGGCACAGGGTCAGACTGATTTGCATATGGCCATGTCTGAACTGGGGTGGCAGAGTGGTCTAAAGAACGGTGATGGATTAAATTGAGATCTGTTGACTGGGTGTGAGTGTTTGATTTGTTCAGATGCTCCGTCCATCACCACCCCCTTTTGTACCGCTTTGTTTGCCATAAGTTGGCAGGGTATGCTCAGACGTGAGTCCCTTGCTCACTTTGCCACTGGATTCAAGCAAGCCTGGCTGAAGACGGCTGAAATGCCAGAAACTGGTTCTAGGAAGCTTGTTTCCGGTCCAGGGAAGGCATGGCTTGGCAGTTCGGGCTGGACTGTTCCCATTAGGCACAGGGTCAGACTGATTTGCATATGGCCATGTCGGAACTGGGGTGGCAGATTGGGCTAAAGAACAGTGATGGATTAAACCCAGATCTGTTGACTGGGTGTGAGTGTTTGATTGGTTCAGATGCTCCGTCCATCACCACCCCCTTTTGTACCGCTTTGTTTGCCATAAGTTGGCAGGGTATGCTCAGACGTGAGTCCCTTGCTCACTTTGCCACTGGATTCAAGCAAGCCTGGCTGAAGACAGCTGAAATGCCAGAAACCGGTCCTAGGAAGCTAGTTTCCGGTCCAGGGACGGCATGGCTTGGCAGTTCGGGCTGGACTGTTCCCATGAGGCACAGGGTCAGACTGATTTGCATATGGCGATGTCTGAACTGGGGTGGCAGAGTGGGCTAAAGAACGGTGATAGATTAAACCCAGATCGGTTGACTGGGTGTGAGTGTTTGATTGGTTCAGATGCTCCGTCCATCACCACCCCCTTTTGTATCGCTTTGTTCGCCATAAGTTGGCAGGGTATGCTCAGACGTGAGTCCCTTGCTCACTTTGCCACTGGATTCATGCAAGCCTGACTGAAGACGGATGAAATGCCACAAACCGGTCCTAAGAAGCTTGTTTCCGGTCCAGGGAAGGCATGGCTTGGCAGTTCGGGCTGGACTGTTCCCATGAGGCACAGGGTCAGACTAATTTGCATATGGCCATGTCTGAACTGGGGTGGCAGAGTGGGCCAAAGAATGGTGATGGATTAAACCCAGATCTGTTGACTGGGTGTGAGTGTTTTATTGGTTCAGATGCTCCGTCCATCACCACCCCCTTTTGTACCGCTTTGTTTGCCATAAGTTGGCAGGGTATGCTCAGACGTGAGTCCCTTGCTCACTTTGCCACTGGATTCAAGCAAGCCTGACTGAAGACGGCTGAAATGCCAGAAACGGGTCCTAGGAAGCTTGTTTCCGGTCCAGGGAAGGCATGGCTTGGCAGTTCGGGCTGGACTGTTCCCATGAGGCACAGGGTCAGACTGATTTGCATATGGCCATGTCGTAACTGGGGTGGCAGAGTGGGCTAAAGAATGGTGATGGATTAAATCCAGATCCGTTGACTGGGTGTGAGTGTTTGATTGGTTCAGATGCTCCGTCCATCACTACCCCCTTTTGTATCGCTTTGTTCGCCATAAGGTGGCTGGGTATGCTCAGACATGAGTCCCTTGCTCACTTTGCCACTGGATTCAAGCAAGCCTGGCTGAAGACGGCTGAAATGCCAGAAACTGGTTCTAGGAAGCTTGTTTCCGGTCCAGGGAAGGCATGGCTTGGCAGTTCGGGCTGGACTGTTCCCATTAGGCACAGGGTCAGACTGATTTGCATATGGCCATGTCGGAACTGGGGTGGCAGAGTGGGCTAAAGAATGGTGATGGATTAAACCCAGATCTGTTGACTGGGTGTGAGTGTTTGATTGGTTCAGATGCTCCGTCCATCACCACCCCCTTTTGTACTGCTTTGTTCGCCATAAGTTGGCAGGGTATGCTGAGACGTGAGTCCCTTGCTCACTTTGCCGCTGGATTCAAGCAAGCCTGGCTGAAGACGGCTGAAATGCCAGAAACCGGTCCTAGGAAGCTTGTTTCCGGTCCAGGGAAGGCATGGCTTGGCAGTTCGGGCTGGACTGTTCCCATGAGGCACAGGGTCAGACTGATTTGCATATGGCCATGTCTGATCTGGGGTGGCAGAGTGGGCTAAAGAACGGTGATGGATTAAACCCAGATCTGTTGACTGGGTGTGAGTGTTTGATTGGTTCAAATGCTCCGTCCATCACCACCCCCTTTTGTACCGCTTTGTTCGCCATAAGTTGGCAGGGTATGCTCAGACGTGAGTCCCGTGCTCACTTTGCCACTGGATTCAAGCAAGCCTGGCTGAAGACGGCTGAAATGGCAGAAACCGGTACTAGGAAGCTTGTTTCCGATCCAGGGAAGGAATGGTTTGGCAGTTAGGGCTGGACTGTTCCCATGAGGCACAGGGTCAGACTGATTTGCATATGGCCATGTCTGAACTGGGATGGCAGAGTGGGCTATAAAACGGTGATAGATTAAACCCAGATCTGTTGACTGGGTGTTGAGTGTTTGATTGGTTCAGATTCTCCGTTCATCACCACCCCCTTTTGTACCGCCTTGTTCGCCATAAGTTGGCAGGGTATGCTCAGACGTGAGTTCCTTGCTCACTTTGCCACTGGATTCAAGCAAGCCTGGCTGAAGACGGCTGAAATGCCAGAAACCGGTCCTAGGAAGCTTGTTTCCGGCCAGGGAAGGCATGGCTAGGCAGTTCGGGCTGGACTGTTCCCATGAGGCACAGGTTCAGACTGATTTGCATATGACCATGTCGGAACTGGGGTGGCAGAGTGGGCTAAAGAAAGGTGATGGATTAAACCCAGATCCGTTGACTGGGTGTGAGTGTTTGATTGGTTCAGATGCTCCGTCCATCACCACCCCCTTTTGTACCGCTTTGTTTGCCATAAGTTGGCAGGGTATGCTCAGACATGAGTACCTTGCTCACTTTGCCACTGGATTCTAGCAAGCCTGTCTGAAGACGGCTGAAATGCCAGAAACCAGTACTAGGAAGCTTGTTTCCGGTCCAGGGAAGGCATGGCTTGGCAGTTCTGGCTGGACTGTTCCCATCAGGTACAGGGTCAGACTGATTTGCATATGGCCATGTCTGAACTGCGGTGGCAGAGTGGGCTAAAGAACGGTGTTGGATTAAACCCAGATCTGTTGACTGGGTGTAAGTGTTTGATTGGTTCAGATGCTCCGTCCATCACCACCCCCTTTTGTACCGCTTTGTTCACCATAAGTTGGCAGGGTATGCTCAGACGTAAGTCCCTTGCTCACTTTGCCGCTGGATTCAAGCAAGCCTGGCTGAAGACAGCTGAAATGCCAGAAACCGGTCCTAGGAAGCTTGTTTCCGGTCCAGGGAAGGCATGGTTTGGCAGTTCGGGCTGGACTGTTCCCATGAGGCACAGGGTCAGACTGATTTGCATATGGCCATGTCTGAACTGGGGTGGCAGAGTGGGCTAAAGAACGGTGATGGATTACACCCAGATCCGTTGACTGGGTGTGAGTGTTTGATTGGTTCAGATGCTCCGTCCATCACCACCCCCTTTTGTACCGCTTTGATTGCCATAAGTTGGCAGGGTATGCTCAGACATGAGTACCTTGCTCACTTTGCCACTGGATTCTAGCAAGCCTGTCTGAAGACGGCTGAAATGCCAGAAACCAGTACTAGGAAGCTTGTTTCCGGTCCAGGGAAGGCATGGCTTGGCAGTTCTGGCTGGACTGTTCCCATCAGGCACAGGGTCAGACTGATTTGCATATGGCCATGTCTGAACTGCGGTGGCAGAGTGGGCTAAAGAACAGTGTTGGATTAAACCCAGATCTGTTGACTGGGTGTAAGTGTTTGATTGGTTCAGATGCTCCGTCCATCACCACCCCCTTTTGTACCGCTTTGTTCACCATAAGTTGGCAGGGTATGCTCATACGTGAGTCCCTTGCTCACTTTGCCGCTGGATTCAAGCAAGCCTGGCTGAAGACAGCTGAAATGCCAGAAACCGGTCCTAGGAAGCTTGTTTCCGGTCCAGGGAAGGCATGGTTCGGCAGTTCGGGCTGGACTGTTCCCATGAGGCACAGGGTCAGACTGATTTGCATATGGCCATGTCTGAACTGGGGTGGCAGAGTGGGCTAAAGAACGGTGATGGATTAAACCCAGATCTGTTGACTGGGTGTGAGTGTTTGATTGGTTCAGATGCTCCGTCCATCACCACCCCCTTTAGTACCGCTTTGTTCGCCATAAGTTGGCAAGGTATGCTCAGACGTGAGTCCCTTGCTCACTTTGCCACTGAATTCACGCAAGCCTGGCTGAATACGGCTGAAACGCCAGAAACCAGTCCTAGGAGGCTTGTTTCCGGTCCAGGGAAGGCATGGATTAGCAGTTCGGGCTGGACTGTTCCCATGAGGCACAGGGTCAGACTGATTTACATATGACCATGTCTGAACTGGGGTGGCAGAGTGGGCTAAAGAATGGTGATGGATTAAACCCAAATCTGTTGACTGGGTGTGAGTGTTTGATTAGTTCAGATGCTCCGTCCATCACCACCCCCTTTTGTATCGCTTTGTTCGCCATAAGTTGGCAGGGTATGCTCAGACGTGAGTCCCTTGATCACTTTGCCACTGGATTCAAGCAAGCCTGGCAGAAGACGGCTGAAATGCCAGAAACCAGTCCTAGGAAGCTTGTTTCCGGTCCAGGGAAGGCATGCCTTGGCAGTTCGGGCTGGGCTGTTCCCATGAGGCACAGGGTTAGACTGATTTGCATATGGCCATGTCTGTACTGGGGTGGCAGATTGGGCTAAAGAACGGTGATGGATTAATCCCAGATCTGTTGACTGGGTGTGAGTGTTTGATTGGTTCAGATGCTCCGTCCATCACCAACCCCTTTTGTACCGTTTTGTTTGCCATAAGTTGGCAGGGTATGATCAGACGTGCGTCCCTTGCTCACTTTGCCACTGGATTCAAGAAAGCCTGGCTGAAGACGGCTGAAATGCCAGAAACCAGTCCTAGGAAGCTTGTTTCCGGTCCAGGGAAGGCATGGCTTGGCAGTTCGGGCTGGACTGTTTCCATGAGGCACAGGGTCAGACTGATTCGCATATGGCCATGTCGGAACTGGGGTGGCAGAGTGGGCTATGGAACGGTAATGGATTAAACCCAGATCTGTTGACTGGGTGTGAGTGTTTGATTGGTTCAGATGCTCCGTGCATCACCACCCCCTTTTGTACCGCTTTGTTCACCATAAGTTGGCATGGTATGCTCAGACGTGAGTCCCTTGCTCACTTTGCCACTGGATTAAAGCAAGCCTAGCTGAAGACGGCTGAAATGCCAAAAACCGGTCCTAGGCAGCTTGGCAGCTTGTTTCCTGCAGTTTGGGCTGGACTGTTCCCATGAGGCACACGGTCAGACTGATTTGCATATGGCCATGTCTGAACTGGGGTGGCAGAGTGGGCTAAAGAATGGTGATGGTTTAAACCCAGATCTGTTGACTGGGTGTGAGTGTTTGATTGGTTCAGATGCTCCGTCCATCACCAACCCCTTTTGTACTGCTTTGTTCGCCATAAGTTGGCAGGGTATGCTCAGACGTGAGTCCCTTGCTCACTTTGCCACTGGATTCAAGCAAGCCTGGCTGAAGACGGCTGAAATGCCAGAAACCGGTCCTAGGAAGCTTGTTTCCGGTCCAGGGAAGGAATGGCTTGGCAGTTCGGGCTGGACTGTTCCCATGAGGCACAGGGTCAGACTGATTTGCATATGGCCATGTCTGAACTGGGGTGGCAGAGTGGGCTAAAGAACGGTGATGGATTAAACCCAGATCTGTTGACTGGGTGTGAGTGTTTGATTGGTTCAAATTCTCCGTCCAACACCACCCCCTTTTGTACCGCTTTGTTCGCCATAAGTTGGCAGGGTATGCTCAGTCGTGAGTCCCGTGCTCACTTTGCCACTGGATTCAAGCAAGCCTGGCTGAAGACGGCTGAAATGGCAGAAACCGGTCCTGGGAAGCTTGTTTCCGGTCCAGGGAAGGCATGGTTCGGCAGTTCGGGCTGGACTGTTCCCATAAGGCACAGGGTCAGACTGATTTGCATATGGCCATGTCTGAACTGGGGTGGCAGAGTGGGCTAAAGAACGGTGATGGATTAAACCCAGATCTGTTGACTGGGTGTGAGTGTTTGATTGGTTCAGATGCTCCGTCCATCACCACCCCCTTTAGTACCGCTTTGTTCGCCATAAGTTGGCAAGGTATGCTCAGACGTGAGTCCCTTGCTCACTTTGCCACTGGATTCACGCAAGCCTGGCTGAATACGGCTGAAACGCCAGAAACCAGTCCTAGGAGGCTTGTTTCCGGTCCAGGGAAGGCATGGATTAGCAGTTCGGGCTGGACTGTTCCCATGAGGCACAGGGTCAGACTGATTTACATATGACCATGTCTGAACTGGGGTGGCAGAGTGGGCTAAAGAATGGTGATGGATTAAACCCAAATCTGTTGACTGGGTGTGAGTGTTTGATTAGTTCAGATGCTCCGTCCATCACCACCCCCTTTTGTATCGCTTTGTTCGCCATAAGTTGGCAGGGTATGCTCAGACGTGAGTCCCTTGATCACTTTGCCACTGGATTCAAGCAAGCCTGGCAGAAGACGGCTGAAATGCCAGAAACCGGTCCTAGGAAGCTTGTTTCCGGTCCAGGGAAGGCATGCCTTGGCAGTTCGGGCTGGGCTGTTCCCATGAGGCACAGGGTTAGACTGATTTGCATATGGCCATGTCTGTACTGGGGTGGCAGATTGGGCTAAAGAACGGTGATGGATTAATCCCAGATCTGTTGACTGGGTGTGAGTGTTTGATTGGTTCAGATGCTCCGTCCATCACCAACCCCTTTTGTACCGTTTTGTTTGCCATAAGTTGGCAGGGTATGATCAGACGTGCGTCCCTTGCTCACTTTGCCACTGGATTCAAGAAAGCCTGGCTGAAGACGGCTGAAATGCCAGAAACCAGTCCTAGGAAGCTTGTTTCCGGTCCAGGGAAGGCATGGCTTGGCAGTTCGGGCTGGACTGTTTCCATGAGGCACAGGGTCAGACTGATTCGCATATGGCCATGTCGGAACTGGGGTGGCAGAGTGGGCTATGGAACGGTAATGGATTAAACCCAGATCTGTTGACTGGGTGTGAGTGTTTGATTGGTTCAGATGCTCCGTGCATCATTCACCACCCCCTTTTGTACCGCTTTGTTCACCATAAGTTGGCATGGTATGCTCAGACGTGAGTCCCTTGCTCACTTTGCCACTGGATTAAAGCAAGCCTAGCTGAAGACGGCTGAAATGCCAAAAACCGGTCCTAGGCAGCTTGGCAGCTTGTTTCCTGCAATTTGGGCTGGACTGTTCCCATGAGGCACACGGTCAGACTGATTTGCATATGGCCATGTCTGAACTGGGGTGGCAGAGTGGGCTAAAGAATGGTGATGGTTTAAACCCAGATCTGTTGACTGGGTGTGAGTGTTTGATTGGTTCAGATGCTCCGTCCATCACCAACCCCTTTTGTACTGCTTTGTTCGCCATAAGTTGGCAGGGTATGCTCAGACGTGAGTCCCTTGCTCACTTTGCCACTGGATTCAAGCAAGCCTGGCTGAAGACGGCTGAAATGCCAGAAACCGGTCCTAGGAAGCTTGTTTCCGGTCCAGGGAAGGAATGGCTTGGCAGTTCGGGCTGGACTGTTCCCATGAGGCACAGGGTCAGACTGATTTGCATATGGCCATGTCTGAACTGGGGTGGCAGAGTGGGCTAAAGAACGGTGATGGATTAAACCCAGATCTGTTGACTGGGTGTGAGTGTTTGATTGGTTCAAATTCTCCGTCCAACACCACCCCCTTTTGTACCGCTTTGTTCGCCATAAGTTGGCAGGGTATGCTCAGTCGTGAGTCCCGTGCTCACTTTGCCACTGGATTCAAGCAAGCCTGGCTGAAGACGGCTGAAATGGCAGAAACCGGTACTAGGAAGCTTGTTTCCGATCCAGGGAAGGCATGGCTTGGCAGTTCGGGCTGGACTGTTCCCATGAGGCACAGGGTCAGACTGATTTGCATATGGCCATGTCTGAACTGGGGTGGCAGAGTGGGCTAAAGAACGGTGATGGATTTAATCCAGATCTGTTGACTGGGTGTGAGTGTTTGATTGGTTCAGATGCTCCGTCCATCACCACCCCCTTTTGTACCGCTTTGTTTGCCATAAGTTGGCAGGGTATGCTCATACGTGATTCCCTTGCTCACTTTGCCACTGGATTCAAGCAAGCCAGGCTGAAGACGGCTAAAATGCCAGAAACCGGTCCTAGGAAGCTTTTTTCCGGTCCAGGGAAGGCATGGCTTGGCAGTTAGGGCTGGACTGTTCCCTTGAGGCACAGTGTCAGACTGATTTGCATATGGCCATGTCTGAACTAGGATGGCAGAGTGGGCTATAAAACGGTGATAGATTAAACCCAGATCTGTTGACTTGGTGTTGAGTGTTTGATTGGTTCAGATTCTCCGTTCATCACCACCCCCTTTTGTACCGCTTTGTTCGCCATAAGTTGGCAGGGTATGCTCAGACGTGAGTCCCTTGCTCACTTTGCCACTGGATTCAAGCATGCCTGACTGAAGACAGCTGAAATGCCAGAAACCGGTCCTAGGAAGCTTGTTTCCGGTCCAGGGAAGGCATGGCTTGGCAGTTCGGGCTGGACTGTTCCCATGAGGCACAGGGTCAGACTGATTTGCATATGGCCATGTCGGAACTGGGGTGGCAGAGTGGGCTAAAGAACGGTGATGGATTAAACCCAGATTCGTTGACTGGGTGTGAGTGTTTGATTGGTTCAGATGCTCCGTCCATCACTACCCCCTTTTGTACCGCTTTGTTCGCCATAAGTTGGCTGGGTATGCTCAGACATGAGCCCCTTGCTCACTTTGCCACTGGATTCAAGCA
This sequence comes from Lissotriton helveticus, assembly GCF_964261635.1. Classification (NCBI taxonomy): domain Eukaryota; kingdom Metazoa; phylum Chordata; class Amphibia; order Caudata; family Salamandridae; genus Lissotriton; species Lissotriton helveticus. Next base: position 606,826,041 of record NC_136061.1, on the reverse strand, counting down.
AGCCTGGCTGAAGACGGCTGAAATGCCAGAAATTGGTTCTCGTAAGCTTGTTTCCGGTCCAGGGAAGGCATGGCTTGGCAGTTCGGGCTGGACTGTTCCCATGAGGCACAGGGTCAGACTGATTTGCATATGGCCATGTCGGAACTGGGGTGGCAGAGTGGGCTAAAGAATGGTGATGGATTAAACCCAGATCTGTTGACTGGGTGTGAGTGTTTGATTGGTTCAGATGCTCCGTTCATCACCAACCCCTTTTGTACCGCTTTGTTCGCCATAAGTTGGCAGGGTATGCTCAGACGTGAGTCCCTTGCTCACTTTGCCACTGGATTCAAGCAAGCCTGGCTAAAGATGGCTGAAATGCCAGAAACCGGTTCTAGGAAGCTTATTTCCGGTCTAGGGAAGGCATGGCTTGGCAGTTCGGGCTGGACTGTTCCCATGAGGCACAGGGTCGGACTGATTTGCATATGGCCATGTCCGAACTGGGGTGGCAGAGTGGGCTAAAGAACTGTGATGGATTAAACCCAGATCTGTTGACTGGGTGTGAGTGTTTGATTGGTTCAAATGCTCCGTCCATCACCACTCCCTTTTGTACCGCTTTGTTCGCCATAAGTTGGCAGGGTATGCTCAGACGTGAATCCCTTGCTCACTTTGCCGCTGGATTCAAGCAAGCCTGGCTGAAGACAGCTGAAATGCCAGAAACCGGTCCTAGGAAGCTTGTTTCCGGTCCAGGGAAGGCATGGTTCGGCAGTTCGGGCTGGACTGTTCCCATGAGGCACAGGGTCAGACTGATTTGCATATGGCCATGTCTGAACTGGGGTGGCAGAGTGGGCTAAAGAACGGTGATGGATTAAACCCAGATCTGTTGACTGGGTGTGAGTGTTTGATTGGTTCAGATGCTCCGTCCATCACCACCCCCTTTAGTACCGCTTTGTTCGCCATAAGTTGGCAAGGTATGCTCAGACGTGAGTCCCTTGCTCACTTTGCCACTGGATTCACGCAAGCCTGGCTGAATACGGCTGAAACGCCAGAAACCAGTCCTAGGAGGCTTGTTTCCGGTCCAGGGAAGGCATGGATTAGCAGTTCGGGCTGGACTGTTCCCATGAGGCACAGGGTCAGACTGATTTACATATGACCATGTCTGAACTGGGGTGGCAGAGTGGGCTAAAGAATGGTGATGGATTAAACCCAAATCTGTTGACTGGGTGTGAGTGTTTGATTAGTTCAGATGCTCCGTCCATCACCACCCCCTTTTGTATCGCTTTGTTCGCCATAAGTTGGCAGGGTATGCTCAGACGTGAGTCCCTTGATCACTTTGCCACTGGATTCAAGCAAGCCTGGCAGAAGACGGCTGAAATGCCAGAAACCGGTCCTAGGAAGCTTGTTTCCGGTCCAGGGAAGGCATGCCTTGGCAGTTCGGGCTGGGCTGTTCCCATGAGGCACAGGGTTAGACTGATTTGCATATGGCCATGTCTGTACTGGGGTGGCAGATTGGGCTAAAGAACGGTGATGGATTAATCCCAGATCTGTTGACTGGGTGTGAGTGTTTGATTGGTTCAGATGCTCCGTCCATCACCAACCCCTTTTGTACCGTTTTGTTTGCCATAAGTTGGCAGGGTATGATCAGACGTGCGTCCCTTGCTCACTTTGCCACTGGATTCAAGAAAGCCTGGCTGAAGACGGCTGAAATGCCAGAAACCAGTCCTAGGAAGCTTGTTTCCGGTCCAGGGAAGGCATGGCTTGGCAGTTCGGGCTGGACTGTTTCCATGAGGCACAGGGTCAGACTGATTCGCATATGGCCATGTCGGAACTGGGGTGGCAGAGTGGGCTATGGAACGGTAATGGATTAAACCCAGATCTGTTGACTGGGTGTGAGTGTTTGATTGGTTCAGATGCTCCGTGCATCACCACCCCCTTTTGTACCGCTTTGTTCACCATAAGTTGGCATGGTATGCTCAGACGTGAGTCCCTTGCTCACTTTGCCACTGGATTAAAGCAAGCCTAGCTGAAGACGGCTGAAATGCCAAAAACCGGTCCTAGGCAGCTTGGCAGCTTGTTTCCTGCAGTTTGGGCTGGACTGTTCCCATGAGGCACACGGTCAGACTGATTTGCATATGGCCATGTCTGAACTGGGGTGGCAGAGTGGGCTAAAGAATGGTGATGGTTTAAACCCAGATCTGTTGACTGGGTGTGAGTGTTTGATTGGTTCAGATGCTCCGTCCATCACCAACCCCTTTTGTACTGCTTTGTTCGCCATAAGTTGGCAGGGTATGCTCAGACGTGAGTCCCTTGCTCACTTTGCCACTGGATTCAAGCAAGCCTGGCTGAAGACGGCTGAAATGCCAGAAACCGGTCCTAGGAAGCTTGTTTCCGGTCCAGGGAAGGAATGGCTTGGCAGTTCGGGCTGGACTGTTCCCATGAGGCACAGGGTCAGACTGATTTGCATATGGCCATGTCTGAACTGGGGTGGCAGAGTGGGCTAAAGAACGGTGATGGATTAAACCCAGATCTGTTGACTGGGTGTGAGTGTTTGATTGGTTCAAATTCTCCGTCCAACACCACCCCCTTTTGTACCGCTTTGTTCGCCATAAGTTGGCAGGGTATGCTCAGTCGTGAGTCCCGTGCTCACTTTGCCACTGGATTCAAGCAAGCCTGGCTGAAGACGGCTGAAATGGCAGAAACCGGTCCTAGGAAGCTTGTTTCCGGTCCAGGGAAGGCATGGTTCGGCAGTTCGGGCTGGACTGTTCCCATAAGGCACAGGGTCAGACTGATTTGCATATGGCCATGTCTGAACTGGGGTGGCAGAGTGGGCTAAAGAACGGTGATGGATTAAACCCAGATCTGTTGACTGGGTGTGAGTGTTTGATTGGTTCAGATGCTCCGTCCATCACCACCCCCTTTAGTACCGCTTTGTTCGCCATAAGTTGGCAAGGTATGCTCAGACGTGAGTCCCTTGCTCACTTTGCCACTGGATTCACGCAAGCCTGGCTGAATACGGCTGAAACGCCAGAAACCAGTCCTAGGAGGCTTGTTTCCGGTCCAGGGAAGGCATGGATTAGCAGTTCGGGCTGGACTGTTCCCATGAGGCACAGGGTCAGACTGATTTACATATGACCATGTCTGAACTGGGGTGGCAGAGTGGGCTAAAGAATGGTGATGGATTAAACCCAAATCTGTTGACTGGGTGTGAGTGTTTGATTAGTTCAGATGCTCCGTCCATCACCACCCCCTTTTGTATCGCTTTGTTCGCCATAAGTTGGCAGGGTATGCTCAGACGTGAGTCCCTTGATCACTTTGCCACTGGATTCAAGCAAGCCTGGCAGAAGACGGCTGAAATGCCAGAAACCGGTCCTAGGAAGCTTGTTTCCGGTCCAGGGAAGGCATGCCTTGGCAGTTCGGGCTGGGCTGTTCCCATGAGGCACAGGGTTAGACTGATTTGCATATGGCCATGTCTGTACTGGGGTGGCAGATTGGGCTAAAGAACGGTGATGGATTAATCCCAGATCTGTTGACTGGGTGTGAGTGTTTGATTGGTTCAGATGCTCCGTCCATCACCAACCCCTTTTGTACCGTTTTGTTTGCCATAAGTTGGCAGGGTATGATCAGACGTGCGTCCTTTGCTCACTTTGCCACTGGATTCAAGAAAGCCTGGCTGAAGACGGCTGAAATGCCAGAAACCAGTCCTAGGAAGCTTGTTTCCGGTCCAGGGAAGGCATGGCTTGGCAGTTCGGGCTGGACTGTTTCCATGAGGCACAGGGTCAGACTGATTCGCATATGGCCATGTCGGAACTGGGGTGGCAGAGTGGGCTATGGAACGGTAATGGATTAAACCCAGATCTGTTGACTGGGGGTGAGTGTTTGATTGGTTCAGATGCTCCGTGCATCACCACCCCCTTTTGTACCGCTTTGTTCACCATAAGTTGGCATGGTATGCTCAGACGTGAGTCCCTTGCTCACTTTGCCACTGGATTAAAGCAAGCCTAGCTGAAGACGGCTGAAATGCCAAAAACCGGTCCTAGGCAGCTTGGCAGCTTGTTTCCTGCAGTTTGGGCTGGACTGTTCCCATGAGGCACACGGTCAGACTGATTTGCATATGGCCATGTCTGAACTGGGGTGGCAGAGTGGGCTAAAGAATGGTGATGGTTTAAACCCAGATCTGTTGACTGGGTGTGAGTGTTTGATTGGTTCAGATGCTCCGTCCATCACCAACCCCTTTTGTACTGCTTTGTTCGCCATAAGTTGGCAGGGTATGCTCAGACGTGAGTCCCTTGCTCACTTTGCCACTGGATTCAAGCAAGCCTGGCTGAAGACGGCTGAAATGCCAGAAACCGGTCCTAGGAAGCTTGTTTCCGGTCCAGGGAAGGAATGGCTTGGCAGTTCGGGCTGGACTGTTCCCATGAGGCACAGGGTCAGACTGATTTGCATATGGCCATGTCTGAACTGGGGTGGCAGAGTGGGCTAAAGAACGGTGATGGATTAAACCCAGATCTGTTGACTGGGTGTGAGTGTTTGATTGGTTCAAATTCTCCGTCCAACACCACCCCCTTTTGTACCGCTTTGTTCGCCATAAGTTGGCAGGGTATGCTCAGTCGTGAGTCCCGTGCTCACTTTGCCACTGGATTCAAGCAAGCCTGGCTGAAGACGGCTGAAATGGCAGAAACCGGTACTAGGAAGCTTGTTTCCGATCCAGGGAAGGCATGGCTTGGCAGTTCGGGCTGGACTGTTCCCATGAGGCACAGGGTCAGACTGATTTGCATATGGCCATGTCTGAACTGGGGTGGCAGAGTGGGCTAAAGAACGGTGATGGATTTAATCCAGATCTGTTGACTGGGTGTGAGTGTTTGATTGGTTCAGATGCTCCGTCCATCACCACCCCCTTTTGTACCGCTTTGTTTGCCATAAGTTGGCAGGGTATGCTCATACGTGATTCCCTTGCTCACTTTGCCACTGGATTCAAGCAAGCCAGGCTGAAGACGGCTAAAATGCCAGAAACCGGTCCTAGGAAGCTTTTTTCCGGTCCAGGGAAGGCATGGCTTGGCAGTTAGGGCTGGACTGTTCCCTTGAGGCACAGTGTCAGACTGATTTGCATATGGCCATGTCTGAACTAGGATGGCAGAGTGGGCTATAAAACGGTGATAGATTAAACCCAGATCTGTTGACTTGGTGTTGAGTGTTTGATTGGTTCAGATTCTCCGTTCATCACCACCCCCTTTTGTACCGCTTTGTTCGCCATAAGTTGGCAGGGTATGCTCAGACGTGAGTCCCTTGCTCACTTTGCCACTGGATTCAAGCATGCCTGACTGAAGACAGCTGAAATGCCAGAAACCGGTCCTAGGAAGCTTGTTTCCGGTCCAGGGAAGGCATGGCTTGGCAGTTCGGGCTGGACTGTTCCCATGAGGCACAGGGTCAGACTGATTTGCATATGGCCATGTCGGAACTGGGGTGGCAGAGTGGGCTAAAGAACGGTGATGGATTAAACCCAGATTCGTTGACTGGGTGTGAGTGTTTGATTGGTTCAGATGCTCCGTCCATCACTACCCCCTTTTGTACCGCTTTGTTCGCCATAAGTTGGCTGGGTATGCTCAGACATGAGCCCCTTGCTCACTTTGCCACTGGATTCAAGCAAGCCTGGCTGAAGACGGCTGAAATGCCAGAAATTGGTTCTCGTAAGCTTGTTTCCGGTCCAGGGAAGGCATGGCTTGGCAGTTCGGTCTGGACTGTTCCCATGAGGCACAGGGTCAGACTGATTTGCATATGGCCATGTCGGAACTGGGGTGGCAGAGTGGGCTAAAGAATGGTGATGGATTAAACCCAGATCTGTTGACTGGGTGTGAGTGTTTGATTGGTTCAGATGCTCCGTTCATCACCAACCCCTTTTGTACCGCTTTGTTCGCCATAAGTTGGCAGGGTATGCTCAGACGTGAGTCCCTTGCTCACTTTGCCACTGGATTCAAGCAAGCCTGGCTGAAGATGGCTGAAATGCCAGAAACCGGTTCTAGGAAGCTTATTTCCGGTCTAGGGAAGGCATGGCTTGGCAGTTCGGGCTGGACTGTTCCCATGAGGCACAGGGTCGGACTGATTTGCATATGGCCATGTCCGAACTGGGGTGGCAGAGTGGGCTAAAGAACTGTGATGGATTAAACCCAGATCTGTTGACTGGGTGTGAGTGTTTGATTGGTTCAAATGCTCCGTCCATCACCACTCCCTTTTGTACCGCTTTGTTCGCCATAAGTTGGCAGGGTATGCTCAGACGTGAATCCCTTGCTCACTTTGCCACTGGATTCAAGCAAGCCTGGCTGAAGATGGCTGAAATGCCAGAAACCGGTCCTAGGAAGCTTGTTTCCGTTCCAGGGAAGGCATATCTTGGCAGTTCGGGCTGGACTGTTCCCATGAGGCACAGGGTCAGACTCATTTGCATATGGCCATGTCTGAACTGGGGTGGCAGAGTGGGCTAAAGAACGGTGATGGATTAAACCCAGATCTGTTGACTGGGTGTGAGTGTTTGATTGGTTCAGATGCTCCGTCCATCACCACCCCCTTTCGTACCGCTTTGTTCGCCACAAGTTAGCAGGGTATGCTCAGACGTTAGCCCCTTGCTCACTTTGCCACTGGATTCAAGCAAGCCTGGCTGAAGATGGCTGAAATGCCAGAAACCGGTCCTAGGAAGCTTGTTTCCGGTCCAGGGAAGGCATGGCTTGGCAGTTCGGGCTCGACTGTTCCCATGAGGCACAGGATCAGACTGATTTGCATATGGCCATGTCTGAACTGGGGTGGCAGAGTGGGCTAAAGAACGGTGATGGATTAAACCCAGATCTGTTTACTGGGTGTGAGTGTATGATTGGTTCAGATGCTCCGTCCATCACCACCCCCTTTTGTACCACTTTGTTTGTCATAAGTTGGCAGGGTATGCTCAGACGTGAGTCCCTTGCTCACTTTGCCACTGGATTCAAGCAAGCCTGGCTGAAGACGGCTGCAATGCCAGAAACCGGTCCTAGGAAGCTTGTTTCCGTTCCAGGGAAGGCATGGCTTGGCATTTCAGGCTGGACCTTTCCCATGAGGCACAGGGTCAGACTGACTTGCATATGGCCATGTCTGAACTGGGGTGACAGAGTGGGCTAAAGAATGGTGATGGATTAAACCCAGATCTGTTGACTGTGTGTGAGTGTTTGATTGGTTCAGATGCTCCGTCCATCACCACCCCCTTTTGTATCGCTTTGTTCGCCATAAGTTGGCAGGGTATGCTCAGACGTGAGTCCCTTGCTCACTTTGCCACTGGATTCAAGCAAGCCTGGCTGAAGACGGCTGCAATGCCAGAAACCGGTCCTAGGAAGCTTGTTTCCGGTCCAGGGAAGGCATGGCTTGTCAATCCGGGCTGGACTGTTCCCATGAGGCACAGGGTAAGACTGATTTGCATATGGCCATGTCTGACTGGGGTGCAGAGTGGGCTGAAGAAAGGTGATGGATTAAACCCAGATCTGTTGACTGGGTGTGAGTGTTTCATTGGTTCAGATGCTCCATCCATCACCACCCCCTTTTGTACCGCTGTGATTTCAAGAGAAGGTCTGAGGTTGCCATTCAGATATGTAAGTTGATCAGTGTTGATACTTCTCAAACTCCTTTTCCACATTTTGGATTTCATTGGATGCACTGTGTTAACTCTAACAGCTGCGACCTGCGAATACGCGGGAGCACTCTTATGGCTATGTGTGGTGTATAGTGAGGGTTGTTTTTATCATATAGTGAGTGAGTGTAGTGGTGGGGTTGGGATAGTGAGTGGAAATTAAAAAGGACCTGACTCGTGGGTGGACTCAAAACTTTAATGGTTCCCCGAGTTGGTACTATTAAAAAAGATATAAGAGGAAAAGCGTAGTACTATGTGCGCTGCCTCTTTGTGTGTGTCAACATGTTTCGATGTAAGAACATCTTCTTCAGGACAGGGTTACACAAAATCCCCACCTTACTCACGTTTTTCTAATTTGTGTATATACAAAAAAGTGATATTTATAAGTGAAGGTCTATTATTGTACCTAAACTTTTAGCCGCTGTTTTGCAGACCTGTAGAGAGAAAGGATAAAAAAAAATTTCGGGTGGTCCTTGCTTTCAAAAAGACCATGGGTTAAATACATCCGTGGTATTGGTCATGCAGAAAAAGTGCGGTTTTCAAAATGTTGAAAAATAAATAATCATGGCACGAAAGTGTTACTCTACACAAAATTTTTAACGTGCCTATTGTGAAAAATACTATTTCAAAAGTATTCGAAAAATATTCGAAAAAAGAGGACACATACAAGACAAACACACATACAACATAAAGCACACACTCTAAATTCGGGCCATGTTTGGTGCCACGTGAATTTTCCAATGATGATGAGGTAACTGTGATGTAAACAGTAAAACGGCTGAAACATACTGTAAAAAATAGGAGTTCATTGCTCCATGAGACCGTGTTTAACGTAGGGGTTACCCGGGCTTCCTTGCTGCCTGTGAAAAGGAAAGTGGACAAGATATATACATCCAGCTGTTTCTATTTTTGGTACTTACATTGTGGTCTGGAAATGTCCGTTTCATTTAGTTACTCACGGGTCTATGAGGAGGATCCCTCTTCGCTGCCCCGTACGCCGGCTCCGCTGTGTCTAAGAGTGTGTCTTCGACGAGCCCTTTTATGCGCTGGGTACCCGCCCAAGTTTTTGTTAATTAGCCACCGGTGTGTAGATATTTAATCAATTAGCCGCCGGGGAGCCCATATTTGGTCCACCGGTGATCTGCCTGTTGATTGGTGAGCGGTCATGCGGGCGTGTCAAGCGCATGCGCGTGGAAGTAGCATTCTCCGTGTGTACTGAGAGAGTGTGTCTCGATTTCGCGCATGCGCATCGCATCAAAACGGGATAAGTTGCTTAATGTTACTGTTGCTCAGTGCCACTTAGTCATGATGCATTTACATTCATTCGTTTCTCTCATTTACTAGATATTAAATGGGGCAGGGGAGCTGGCAGGGTTTTTTTTTTTAAGAAACATCACGGCCCCAGTTGTTCATGTTGCTCTGCGCATGCTCGCCACATCGAGCTCATATTCTTTCTTTTCTATCATTTCCCTGTGTATTGAGCGAGCAGGGGGGTCGGTAACCTTTTACAACACGGTCCCATGGAGGATATAACACTGAATGTGTATATCTTAAATCACAATATCCTGCTACAGGTATCTCACTGTAATATCACTGTATGTGTAAATCTTAAATCTCAATATCCTGCTACAGGTATCTCAATGTAATATCAGATTCTTAACTGACCCCATGGTATGTCACCATTAAGGCCTGATATATGGGTCCCCAAACGGAACACCCAACGTTGCTCCTTCTCAAAAAGGCCATGTTCTGAGGGCAACTATTCAATTATGGTCCAGTGGATGTCATTGACACAGTGTCCCATCTCCAGGAAGTGATTGGCCATTTTGGTGGTGCTTTTCTTGCACCGTATATTGCTCTTATGTTCATTGAGTCTTGTCTTGACTGCTCTCGTTGTCATGCCAATGTATTCCAGACGGCAGGGGCACGTAATCATGTAGACAACGTTTTTGCTGTTGCAGTTTGTCAACCTTCTCTGGTCCCATTTTGTGCCATTGGTGAAGGTTAGTTGTTTACTCCTTTTTGTCAGGTGACTTCTGGCACAGTTGCCACAAGGGAAATGACCCTGTGTTCCATGTACAGAAGGTTGTTGTTGTGGAGAAATTCTGGGGCGTGTATGTACAAGGATGTCCTTTAGGTTCCTCCCGCGTCTGTGGGAGAACATTGGTTTTTCTATCTCCAGGTCCCCACAATTCAGGATGCGCCAATGCTTGTTCACTATTTTTGACACCTCATTCGAATGGGTGTTATATGTAGTGATGCATATTGGCCTGGTTTGTTTCTCAATGGTTACCACCTTGTTTTCAAGGAGAGCCTGAGGTGTCAAAAATAGTGAACAAGCATTGGCGCATCCTGAATTGTGGGGACCTCGAGATAGAAAAACCAATGTTCTCCCACAGACGCGGGAGGAACCTAAAGGACATCCTTGTACATACACGCCCCAGAATTTCTCCACAACAACAACCTTCTGTACATGGAACACAGGGTCATTTCCCTTGTGGCAACTGTGCCAGCTGTCACCTGACAAAATGGAGTAAACAACTAACCTTCACCAATGGCACAAAATGGGACCAGAGAAGGTTGACAAACTGCAACAGCAAAAACGTTGTCTACATGATTACGTGCCCCTGCCGTCTGGAATACATTGGCATGACAACGAGAGCAGTCAAGACAAGACTCAATGAACATAAGAGCAATATACGGTGCAAGAAAAGCACCACCAAAATGGCCAATCACTTCCTGGAGATGGGACACTGTGTCAATGACATCCACTGGACCATAATTGAACAGTTGCCCTCAGAACATGGCCTTTTTGAGAAGGAGCAACGTTGGGTGTTCCGTTTGGGGACCCATATATCAGGCCTTAATGATGACATACCATGGGGTCAGTTAAGAATCTGATATTACATTGAGATACCTGTAGCAGGATATTGAGATTTAAGATTTACACATACAGTGATATTACAGTGAGATACCTGTAGCAGGATATTGTGATTTAAGATATACACATTCAGTGTTATATCCTCCATGGGACCGTGTTGTAAAAGGTTACCGACCCCCCTGCTCGCTCAATACACAGGGAAATGATAGAAAAGAAAGAATATGAGCTCGATGTGGCGAGCATGCGCAGAGCAACATGAACAACTGGGGCCGTGATGTTTCTTAAAAAAAAAAACCCTGCCAGCTCCCCTGCCCCATTTAATATCTAGTAAATGAGAGAAACGAATGAATGTAAATGCATCATGACTAAGTGGCACTGAGCAACAGTAACATTAAGCAACTTATCCCGTTTTGATGCGATGCGCATGCGCGAAATCGAGACACACTCTCTCAGTACACACGGAGAATGCTACTTCCACGCGCATGCGCTTGACACGCCCGCATGACCGCTCACCAATCAACAGGCAGATCACCGGTGGACCAAATATGGGCTCCCCGGCGGCTAATTGATTAAATATCTACACACCGGTGGCTAATTAACAAAAACTTGGGCGGGTACCCAGCGCATAAAAGGGCTCGTCGAAGACACACTCTTAGACACAGCGGAGCCGGCGTAAGGGGCAGCGAAGAGGGATCCTCCTCATAGACCCGTGAGTAACTAAATGAAACGGACATTTCCAGACCACAATGTAAGTACCAAAAATAGAAACAGCTGGATGTATATATCTTGTCCACTTTCCTTTTCACAGGCAGCAAGGAAGCCCGGGTAACCCCTACGTTAAACACGGTCTCATGGAGCAATGAACTCCTATTTTTTACAGTATGTTTCAGCCGTTTTACTGTTTACATCACAGTTACCTCATCATCATTGGAAAATTCACGTGGCACCAAACATGGCCCGAATTTAGAGTGTGTGCTTTATGTTGTATGTGTGTTTGTCTTGTATGTGTCCTCTTTTTTCGAATATTTTTCGAATACTTTTGAAATAGTATTTTTCACAATAGGCACGTTAAAAATTTTGTGTAGAGTAACACTTTCGTGCCATGATTATTTATTTTTCAACATTTTGAAAACCGCACTTTTTCTGCATGACCAATACCACGGATGTATTTAACCCATGGTCTTTTTGAAAGCAAGGACCACCCGAATTTTTTTTTTTATCCTTTCTCTCTACAGGTCTGCAAAACAGCGGCTAAAAGTTTAGGTACAATAATAGACCTTCACTTATAAATATCACTTTTTTGTATATACACAAATTAGAAAAACGTGAGTAAGGTGGGGATTTTGTGTAACCCTGTCCTGAAGAAGATGTTCTTACATCGAAACATGTTGACACACACAAAGAGGCAGCGCACATAGTACTACGCTTTTCCTCTTATATCTTTTTTAATAGTACCAACTCGGGGAACCATTAAAGTTTTGAGTCCACCCACGAGTCAGGTCCTTTTTAATTTCCACTCACTATCCCAACCCCACCACTACACTCACTCACTATATGATAAAAACAACCCTCACTATACACCACACATAGCCATAAGAGTGCTCCCGCGTATTCGCAGGTCGCAGCACGCCGTATCCCGTAGAGGGATACGATGACCCCGATGATGAAGCATGACACCAAGGGGCCTGTTGGTGTGTGAGGGGTACCCAAAAACATCAGACGTGCTCCCAACCACAGTAGGGACATCGTCAACCCATAACTTCATGGATTCCTCTTGTTTTATAAACGTTACTTAGGGAGAACGAATCCATACTCTCTCTCTCCTTCCTTTGTTAAAAATCGTTAACTCTAACAGCTTCATTGAATAGGAATGTGATGTAGAAATGGTCGGACTAATCACAAGGAAGGATCTATTCGAGTTGCATTGGGTTGGCCTTGGCAATAACATTATCTAAGGTTGCTCCCTTGTCATTTGTGGGGATTTTGCAGATTTAAATCAACTCCGGGGCTGAAAGGAATGTTTTGAGGCTGTTCACTGCTGAGTCATTTTGATCATTCCAGTGTAGGTTCAAATCTATAAGGAAGATGTGTGTTCCATGTTGACCTCTGCTAGATGTGATGATATTCAAAAAGTGTTCAATGAAAGAAAGGTTGTCCCCTTGCGGGTGATAGAACATGTGCAGTTTTGCAGACTGTTATTGCATGAGATATCAATGAATAGATATTCACATTAACCCTGGGTGGAGTTCGTGTAGCTGCGCTACGCGAGCCTACGCAAAGCGGCAAAAAAACTTTGCAACACTATGCGGAGTTACCCGAGCATTCGGAGTTGCTTGTTCCGCATGCTCGCGCATGCTCGCGAGATGTTCGGCTACGCGGATTGCGTGTTCGGGGCGAAATATCACGCAAACTACACCACACAGTCGCCAATGGGTACAGCCATCTTGTTTTCCTACTTTTTGCATGGTTTTGGGGCCTGTTTTTCATCCCTCTTTAATCTTTTCAATCCTTTGTTTTTTACACTGTTTTTCTGACCTTTTTTATTTATGATCTATCCCTCTCTCCATAGGTGTATACTTTGCATTTTATTTCTACTTCTACTGCGTTTTTTTCTACTGGTTTATATTACTTGCCTTTTTACTTTCCTACTTCTTCTCCACACTTTATTTTTTCACCTAAATTTTCTTTTCCACCCCTGCCCACCCAAAACTATGGCTAAGGATACTTCTAACTCTAGTAGTAAGAAGGGGAAGGTATAAACAAGAAGAGAGGGGCTCTTAGTTACCCAGAGGGAAATGGAGCGCCAATATACTGTTAAGTAAAACAAGGGGTTTTCCCACTGGGAAGTATTATAACCTGTTACTAGATCAGGATTCAAACTCACAACCATCAATCACAACATTCATTTTGTGGAACTAGAACACTTACCAAGAAGGAACATATACAAACAAAAATATAAAAAAGTTGCAATTTATTAAAAAGATATTGGTTACACAATTTATCGACAAAGATATCAGTTAAAAACATATAAAAGACAAAAATACCTCAAATCTATACAATTTATAAAAATACAATCAGAGCCACCTAACGTGGACGTGGAGAAATATCAGAAAGACAATACTATCTGTCTTATTCATTTCATTTCGGACACCTAGTTTGTCAACAATGGAAGGAATGTTGTTCCTTTGAACCAGGATTGTTGTTGGCAACGCCGAATATGAATTTAAATTATAGCGTCGACGCGTTTCGGAAGCTTCAACTTGATAACGGCTTCCTTCCTCAGGACCAATTTATATTTTTATTCTCCACAACGTGAACGAGTTACTCCTAATGCACAAAAATATACAATACAATGCAACTGTTATACTAACATGTGGTGTATCATGGATTACATTTTTTTATTTTCCGTTTTGTTTCCTATTCCACAAGATTTATTCAAACTCTGCCATTAGGTCTTAGTGAGAGGTTTTTAATAGAACCATAAATCCTGGCCCAACCATGTTCTGGACATTTGTTTCTCTCTTTTTTCTATATATATAAACAAACTGGCAGTGCACTTGTTTATCAATACAACACATTAAAAATGTCTACATGGCCCTATATATAACATAGTGGTCTATTACCTTTACTATTGCAACAATACTCAAAATGTAACCTTCTGGTTGTGTTGTCCACCTGTTTTTGTCCCATACATAGCCACACGCAAATATCATTCATACCAATAAATTTGTATTGAGCACTGACCAGAGTGGTTCTGTTGCTCGTAGAAGGCTACCCAAGGTGTAGCTCCTTATAGCTTGTGAAGTCATCAAACTTTTTTTTTTTTTTATTCCGATCTAGAATGTGGAGGAATATAACGTTTAGTGAGGCATGCCCAGATGTCAATGGTATTAAATTAGCTTCTTGGTGCACATTCTTTTTTTTGTTACCTTAAATTTATTTTCAAATGCTTTTTAATTAGCAACTTCTCTGTTCGGAGAATAATTCAAAGACAGAACCGGCACAAACCTGCATAAATTGCAGAAAGAAGATTAGTGTATTATCCCCTCTAGTATTATTACGTTAGGGATCACTTGCATGGAAAAGCTCCTATGCATTCGTATCGAGATTTGCATTTACCTCTTTTCATCTGTGCCAACCAGCGTACTTGACTTGGCAGTTCCCCTCCGTTTGAAATCGTTTTATACTGCAAGACATATATTTTTTATATATTGTAAAATCAAATGTATGTTTCTAACCAGATCAAACCACCTATGTCTAAGAATCATTGTTCGTTCTTACCCAAAGGACAGGTCTTGTCTCCGTGGGTGGGGTTTCTGTTTTACAGCCGGGTAAGTTTTACTCGAGGCTGTATTGAAACAATATACAAAATGTGCCTATGATTAGATATAGTGCTATTTGGCGATCCTCGATTTGCTGGCTTTATCGACTACACCATAAGGGCTGATTTGAAACGAACACAGTTTTAAATTCATAGATTCCTTACCTAACGAACGGGTTTCCTCTCCGTGAGGGGGGATTCTGTTTGGCAGTCGGGTATTTTAACACGTGGCTGCAAACAAATGCAAAAGGTGCATATGCTAGCGTCAGTTAGCTGTTTTTAATCCTAATATAAGGAGAACGATTTTAACGAGCAGTCTAAACTGTTGCTGTCCCTATGTTGCCCCGGGTTCCTTTCTTACCTGTTGAACGCACACGGCGAGTTTCCCCGGACCTGCTCTTCAAAGGCGTCTGATAGATCACCGCTTTTGTTTTGAGAGTATCGACTGCTCTCTGTGGGATGGTCGCTTTTAAAATGCATCATCGGGTCACATGGTGGAGATACCGCCCCATGTGACTCGTGAGGGCGTTGTATGGAAAGCGCCAATTTCTCAGTTTTTTTCAAAAAAGTTTCTTTTCCAAAACTTTAGGCTGTATTGTTCTTGTTGTGTACCTATACCGATGGGGCTAGCGTTATTTACGTCATCGGGTCACATGGTTAAGATGACGCCCCGTGTGACTCGAGAGGGCATTCTCCGGCGAGCACCAATTTCTCAGTTTTTTATTAAAAAAAACTTTATTTTAGTTCGGGATTACAAAACTTTGTTGATTATATGTATATATTATTTTACCACGAAGTCTTCGCTTTCTATATTTTGGTCAAACTTGACTGAAATGTCTTTTTATTATTGTTTATATTCCCTGAGTAATGCAAAGATCAGCAATTTTTTTATCTATTTTAATTTGGTTGGTTTGAATCTTATGTTACTATGTCACATAAACCGGTTGTTCAGCTTTTGGATTACGTCCCTAATACTGTTAAGATGTTAGATTTGGCTGACGATACTGATATTTAAGGAATTGACTGGGGAAGTTCTTTTATTAATTGATCTATGTTACAATTCTCATCCAATCTTCTTTTGAATTGAGTCCATGGTTGACTGTATCTAGGGTTGAAATATACCACTGCTCTCTGTTTTTGCGTTTTGTCTCCAGATTGCCTCCTCTTTTTGAGCCAGTTATTTTTTCAATGACAAACCAAGAGAACTCAGTGTGTTTATGTTGCAGTTGTTTGAAATGCTCCACCAAGGGAGCATTCTCTTTATTGGTTTTCAGGGCAGATCTATGTTCTAACAGGCGCAGTCTTATTTCCCTACCTGTTTCTCCTACATAGGCTAGTTTGCAGGGGCACAAAATTATGTAGACCAGGTTACTGCTTCTGCAATTATTTAAGGTTTTTGAGTTCATGGTGTAGTTGTTGTAGGTCAAGGACTTACCTACGATGCAGTTTTCACATACAGAACACTTACTGCATTTGTGGTTTCCCACAGCTTTGTTACCATTCAATGTCAGTTGGTTGTTTAGGTTCTGTTCCCTGTAGGTATGGACCAAATTTTGACGGATATTCTCATTTCGTCTAAAAGCAAATATGGGTTTGGCCAATTTGACTTCCTTACCATCATTTAAAATGTGCCAACTCGAGTGGATCACATTTTTCAGCTTGTTACTAATGTTGGAAAATTGGCTAACAAAGACTAATTTTTGGTCATTAAGTGGCTTTTTTGCTCGTGCGGGATCTGGATGTATCATTGTGTCGCGATCATAAAATCGTGCCCTTTTACACGAATTCCTGATTAGTTTTTTAGGGTAACCCCTCTCTTGAAGTTTTTCACTTAGATTGTTGGCATGTTTTGCATAATCTTCAAGAGTGGAACAATTTCTTCTAAGGCGAAGAAATTGTCCAAATGGGACATTATCTCTTTGTGAGCGGGGATGATAACTGTTGTAATGTAAAAGGGTGTTTTTGTCTGTAGGCTTAGAGTAAAGTTCTACTTCTAGTCTGTCCTCCTTATGTTTTATGGTGATATCTAAAAAGTTTACGGCCTCTCGATCATACATAGCTGTGAAGCGGAGGTTTTGATCTCCTAGGTTTAACCACTCAAGGAATTGTTCTAGGGTGTCCACCTCTCCTTCCCAAATGAAGAAGATGTCATCAATGAAGCGCCGCCATAGTAGGATGTTTTCAAAAAAAGGCGACGCTTCATTGAACACATGTTTCTCTTTGAACTTGGCAACGTATAAACATGCCAAGCTCGGCGCACAGGTGGCTCCCATGCTGGTGCCCTTGCGTTGTAAGAACAGCTCATCTTGGAATAAAAAAATATTACTTTTCAGGACCAGAGTTATGCATTGAAGTATAAACTCCATATTGGCCCCTCTGAGGTCTGCACTGTTTAGTATATCCTCCACCACATTAATGGTGTCATTTTGCGGGATATTGGTGTACAATGCCTCTATATCGAGGGTCACCATGATTTGGGTTTTAGGATTGTACACTTGGCCTTCCACTATTGAAATCATATGTGCTGAGTCTCGTACATAAGAATCCTGACTTAGTACAAGTGAATTTAAAACTGTGTTCGTTTCAAATCAGCCCTTATGGTGTAGTCGATAAAGCCAGCAAATCGAGGATCGCCAAATAGCACTATATCTAATCATAGGCACATTTTGTATATTGTTTCAATACAGCCTCGAGTAAAACTTACCCGGCTGTAAAACAGAAACCCCACCCACGGAGACAAGACCTGTCCTTTGGGTAAGAACGAACAATGATTCTTAGACATAGGTGGTTTGATCTGGTTAGAAACATACATTTGATTTTACAATATATAAAAAATATATGTCTTGCAGTATAAAACGATTTCAAACGGAGGGGAACTGCCAAGTCAAGTACGCTGGTTGGCACAGATGAAAAGAGGTAAATGCAAATCTCGATACGAATGCATAGGAGCTTTTCCATGCAAGTGATCCCTAACGTAATAATACTAGAGGGGATAATACACTAATCTTCTTTCTGCAATTTATGCAGGTTTGTGCCGGTTCTGTCTTTGAATTATTCTCCGAACAGAGAAGTTGCTAATTAAAAAGCATTTGAAAATAAATTTAAGGTAACAAAAAAAAGAATGTGCACCAAGAAGCTAATTTAATACCATTGACATCTGGGCATGCCTCACTAAACGTTATATTCCTCCACATTCTAGATCGGAGTAAAAAAAAAAAAAAAAAAAAGTTTGATGACTTCACAAGCTATAAGGAGCTACACCTTGGGTAGCCTTCTACGAGCAACAGAACCACTCTGGTCAGTGCTCAATACAAATTTATTGGTATGAATGATATTTGCGTGTGGCTATGTATGGGACAAAAACAGGTGGACAACACAACCAGAAGGTTACATTTTGAGTATTGTTGCAATAGTAAAGGTAATAGACCACTATGTTATATATAGGGCCATGTAGACATTTTTAATGTGTTGTATTGATAAACAAGTGCACTGCCAGTTTGTTTATATATATAGAAAAAAGAGAGAAACAAATGTCCAGAACATGGTTGGGCCAGGATTTATGGTTCTATTAAAAACCTCTCACTAAGACCTAATGGCAGAGTTTGAATAAATCTTGTGGAATAGGAAACAAAACGGAAAATAAAAAAATGTAATCCATGATACACCACATGTTAGTATAACAGTTGCATTGTATTGTATATTTTTGTGCATTAGGAGTAACTCGTTCACGTTGTGGAGAATAAAAATATAAATTGGTCCTGAGGAAGGAAGCCGTTATCAAGTTGAAGCTTCCGAAACGCGTCGACGCTATAATTTAAATTCATATTCGGCGTTGCCAACAACAATCCTGGTTCAAAGGAACAACATTCCTTCCATTGTTGACAAACTAGGTGTCCGAAATGAAATGAATAAGACAGATAGTATTGTCTTTCTGATATTTCTCCACGTCCACGTTAGGTGGCTCTGATTGTATTTTTATAAATTGTATAGATTTGAGGTATTTTTGTCTTTTATATGTTTTTAACTGATATCTTTGTCGATAAATTGTGTAACCAATATCTTTTTAATAAATTGCAACTTTTTTATATTTTTGTTTGTATATGTTCCTTCTTGGTAAGTGTTCTAGTTCCACAAAATGAATGTTGTGATTGATGGTTGTGAGTTTGAATCCTGATCTAGTAACAGGTTATAATACTTCCCAGTGGGAAAACCCCTTGTTTTACTTAACAGTATATTGGCGCTCCATTTCCCTCTGGGTAACTAAGAGCCCCTCTCTTCTTGTTTATACCGTTTCGGTACAGCCCAGTGCTGGAGAGATATTTTTGATCGCTTTTTAGCGACTAAACCTATATTTACCTTGTAAAAGCTTAGGATGGACCCATTTAAAACCTTTGCATTTACAGAAGACCAATTTTCCAAAATAGTCGGTTCTTCAACTAACAACACTAATAAAATCGTAGTTGTTACGGGCAATAATGATAAATGGGGTAACATACTAAACCTCAAGAAAAAGGCAATAAGAACTGAACTCCATGCTGAGTTTTTAATACAATATGCCAGAACAGGAGTAATACCTATGGGACTGCAAGTCCGCAATGAACCAGGTCTCTTCACAGACAACATCAAGTTTCTAGAGACCTGGACCCACATTGCGAACAGATGCAGTAGAGACTGGATCCTTTTAATTATTGAGACCGCGCAAGATAGGGTAATACTGGAACGTAAGGAGATAGAAAAACTGGAACAGGCTCTGCAAGAAATGTCGGCAGTAGATGATGCAAAAAAGAGGTTGGAGGAAATAAACTTAGAGATGGATGGATACAAAGACTATTTGTTAAACAAAAAGAACATCAAACTTAAGAAAGACGTCAATAAATATAGTATAGAACTGGTATACCCATACATCAACAAAGATTACTTCCAACAACCTAGAGAGGAAAGAAACGTTGATAACCGACCAATATACAATAGAGGAGTTAAGAAAGGAGTCACGTTCTCTGAAACCTCTGGCTCAGGCAGCGAAGATGAGGGATCAATGCAGGAAACCGGTGGCTATAACAATGAACAAAATGGAGGCAACCGTTTTTTAGAGAACCGCCAGAGAAGAGGAGGGGGGAAAACATACTCATACAGGGGCCAGTTTCAAAGGAAACCGTACCAAACCACGAGAGGTGGCTACAGAACGAATTATCAGCACAACCAGGCCCCTCAGGAATATCCCAACACAAGAAGCCAACGATACCGCCAATAGGAACAAATAACTCCAACAAATTTCCAATAATTAACCTTTCAGATTATTCCCTTAATAAAGTTGAGATAGAAGTTTTAGAAAAAGGCTTTACCTTTGCTCCAACAGCAAATGTAAACAAATTCAACTTAGAAAAAGATCTTAGAGCATTTTTTCGCAAAATCCGACTAAGAGAATTCTTTGAGGAAAGAGACTATAACCCCCCTAACAATGTGTCAGGACTTAAACAGAAATCGACCTTCACACCCGCCATCACACAGGTGGGCAAAAATGTGGAAGTGTTCGAAAGAGCAGTAGAATCTAAAATAAAAAAGATCTTAGAAAATACATTTCCGGACAAGAATAACATGTCCAAGGAACACAGAATAGCAATGACAGGCTTAAAAAATAACCTACAGCTAACCATCAAACCTGCCGATAAAGGCGGGGGTGTAGTTGTGTTCAATACAGAGGACTATAATAGAAAAATGTTAGCTCTCTTAGAAGTCACAGAACACTATCAAAGAGTTCCTCTAGCCACCCTAGAATCATTGAACAAAAAAGTTTATGAAACGGTCAAAAATGCTTACGATAACAACTGGATTTGTAAATCAGAGTTTGAATTCCTATATAGCAAGGAGGCCAGAATACCAGCTATATATGGCCTCCCTAAAATTCACAAAAGTGAGGAAAATCCCCCCATGAGACCCATCGTGAGCTGTATAGGCTCACGCCTTGAACCCTTGAGCCAATACGCGGATGTTTTTTTAAAACCACTTGTACTAAGTCAGGATTCTTATGTACGAGACTCAGCACATATGATTTCAATAGTGGAAGGCCAAGTGTACAATCCTAAAACCCAAATCATGGTGACCCTCGATATAGAGGCATTGTACACCAATATCCCGCAAAATGACACCATTAATGTGGTGGAGGATATACTAAACAGTGCAGACCTCAGAGGGGCCAATATGGAGTTTATACTTCAATGCATAACTCTGGTCCTGAAAAGTAATATTTTTTTATTCCAAGATGAGCTGTTCTTACAACGCAAGGGCACCAGCATGGGAGCCACCTGTGCGCCGAGCTTGGCATGTTTATACGTTGCCAAGTTCGAAGAGAAACATGTGTTCAATGAAGCGTCGCCTTTTTTTTAAAACATCCTACTATGGCGGCGCTTCATTGATGACATCTTCTTCATTTGGGAAGGAGAGGTGGACACCCTAGAACAATTCCTTGAGTGGTTAAACCTAGGAGATCAAAACCTCCGCTTCACAGCTATGTATGATCGAGAGGCCGTAAACTTTTTAGATATCACCATAAAACATAAGGAGGACAGACTAGAAGTAGAACTTTACTCTAAGCCTACAGACAAAAACACCCTTTTACATTACAACAGTTATCATCCCCGCTCACAAAGAGATAATGTCCCATTTGGACAATTTCTTCGCCTTAGAAGAAATTGTTCCACTCTTGAAGATTATGCAAAACATGCCAACAATCTAAGTGAAAAACTTCAAGAGAGGGGTTACCCTAAAAAACGAATCAGGAATTCGTGTAAAAGGGCACGATTTTATGATCGCGACACAATGATACATCCAGATCCCGCACGAGCAAAAAAGCCACTTAATGACCAAAAATTAGTCTTTGTTAGCCAATTTTCCAACATTAGTAACAAGCTGAAAAATGTGATCCACTCGAGTTGGCACATTTTAAATGATGGTAAGGAAGTCAAATTGGCCAAACCCATATTTGCTTTTAGACGAAATGAGAATATCCGTCAAAATTTGGTCCATACCTACAGGGAACAGAACCTAAACAACCAACTGACATTGAATGGTAACAAAGCTGTGGGAAACCACAAATGCAGTAAGTGTTCTGTATGTGAAAACTGCATCGTAGGTAAGTCCTTGACCTACAACAACTACACCATGAACTCAAAAACCTTAAATAATTGCAGAAGCAGTAACCTGGTCTACATAATTTTGTGCCCCTGCAAACTAGCCTATGTAGGAGAAACAGGTAGGGAAATAAGACTGCGCCTGTTAGAACATAGATCTGCCCTGAAAACCAATAAAGAGAATGCTCCCTTGGTGGAGCATTTCAAACAACTGCAACATAAACACACTGAGTTCTCTTGGTTTGTCATTGAAAAAATAACTGGCTCAAAAAGAGGAGGCAATCTGGAGACAAAACGCAAAAACAGAGAGCAGTGGTATATTTCAACCCTAGATACAGTCAACCATGGACTCAATTCAAAAGAAGATTGGATGAGAATTGTAACATAGATCAATTAATAAAAGAACTTCCCCAGTCAATTCCTTAAATATCAGTATCGTCAGCCAAATCTAACATCTTAACAGTATTAGGGACGTAATCCAAAAGCTGAACAACCGGTTTATGTGACATAGTAACATAAGATTCAAACCAACCAAATTAAAATAGATAAAAAAATTGCTGATCTTTGCATTACTCAGGGAATATAAACAATAATAAAAAGACATTTCAGTCAAGTTTGAGCAAAATATAGAAAGCGAAGACTTCGTGGTAAAATAATATATACATATAATCAACAAAGTTTTGTAATCCCGAACTAAAATAAAGTTTTTTTTAATAAAAAACTGAGAAATTGGTGCTCGCCGGAGAATGCCCTCTCGAGTCACACGGGGCGTCATCTTAACCATGTGACCCGATGACGTAAATAACGCTAGCCCCATCGGTATAGGTACACAACAAGAACAATACAGCCTAAAGTTTTGGAAAAGAAACTTTTTTGAAAAAAACTGAGAAATTGGCGCTTTCCATACAACGCCCTCACGAGTCACATGGGGCGGTATCTCCACCATGTGACCCGATGATGCATTTTAAAAGCGACCATCCCACAGAGAGCAGTCGATACTCTCAAAACAAAAGCGGTGATCTATCAGACGCCTTTGAAGAGCAGGTCCGGGGAAACTCGCCGTGTGCGTTCAACAGGTAAGAAAGGAACCCGGGGCAACATAGGGACAGCAACAGTTTAGACTGCTCGTTAAAAACGTTCTCCTTATATTAGGATTAAAAACAGCTAACTGACGCTAGCATATGCACCTTTTGCATTTGTTTGCAGCCACGTGTTAAAATACCCGACTGCCAAACAGAATCCCCCCTCACGGAGAGGAAACCCGTTCGTTAGGTAAGGAATCTATGAATTTAAAACTGTGTTCGTTTCAAATCAGCCCTTATGGTGTAGTCGATAAAGCCAGCAAATCGAGGATCGCCAAATAGCACTATATCTAATCATAGGCACATTTTGTATATTGTTTCAATACAGCCTCGAGTAAAACTTACCCGGCTGTAAAACAGAAACCCCACCCACGGAGACAAGACCTGTCCTTTGGGTAAGAACGAACAATGATTCTTAGACATAGGTGGTTTGATCTGGTTAGAAACATACATTTGATTTTACAATATATAAAAAATATATGTCTTGCAGTATAAAACGATTTCAAACGGAGGGGAACTGCCAAGTCAAGTACGCTGGTTGGCACAGATGAAAAGAGGTAAATGCAAATCTCGATACGAATGCATAGGAGCTTTTCCATGCAAGTGATCCCTAACGTAATAATACTAGAGGGGATAATACACTAATCTTCTTTCTGCAATTTATGCAGGTTTGTGCCGGTTCTGTCTTTGAATTATTCTCCGAACAGAGAAGTTGCTAATTAAAAAGCATTTGAAAATAAATTTAAGGTAACAAAAAAAAGAATGTGCACCAAGAAGCTAATTTAATACCATTGACATCTGGGCATGCCTCACTAAACGTTATATTCCTCCACATTCTAGATCGGAGTAAAAAAAAAAAAAAAAAAAAGTTTGATGACTTCACAAGCTATAAGGAGCTACACCTTGGGTAGCCTTCTACGAGCAACAGAACCACTCTGGTCAGTGCTCAATACAAATTTATTGGTATGAATGATATTTGCGTGTGGCTATGTATGGGACAAAAACAGGTGGACAACACAACCAGAAGGTTACATTTTGAGTATTGTTGCAATAGTAAAGGTAATAGACCACTATGTTATATATAGGGCCATGTAGACATTTTTAATGTGTTGTATTGATAAACAAGTGCACTGCCAGTTTGTTTATATATATAGAAAAAAGAGAGAAACAAATGTCCAGAACATGGTTGGGCCAGGATTTATGGTTCTATTAAAAACCTCTCACTAAGACCTAATGGCAGAGTTTGAATAAATCTTGTGGAATAGGAAACAAAACGGAAAATAAAAAAATGTAATCCATGATACACCACATGTTAGTATAACAGTTGCATTGTATTGTATATTTTTGTGCATTAGGAGTAACTCGTTCACGTTGTGGAGAATAAAAATATAAATTGGTCCTGAGGAAGGAAGCCGTTATCAAGTTGAAGCTTCCGAAACGCGTCGACGCTATAATTTAAATTCATATTCGGCGTTGCCAACAACAATCCTGGTTCAAAGGAACAACATTCCTTCCATTGTTGACAAACTAGGTGTCCGAAATGAAATGAATAAGACAGATAGTATTGTCTTTCTGATATTTCTCCACGTCCACGTTAGGTGGCTCTGATTGTATTTTTATAAATTGTATAGATTTGAGGTATTTTTGTCTTTTATATGTTTTTAACTGATATCTTTGTCGATAAATTGTGTAACCAATATCTTTTTAATAAATTGCAACTTTTTTATATTTTTGTTTGTATATGTTCCTTCTTGGTAAGTGTTCTAGTTCCACAAAATGAATGTTGTGATTGATGGTTGTGAGTTTGAATCCTGATCTAGTAACAGGTTATAATACTTCCCAGTGGGAAAACCCCTTGTTTTACTTAACAGTAAGAAGGGGAAGGCCAAGGCTGCTGCTGCGCCTGCAACCAAGAGCCATCTCCCCTTAACCTTGGCAGCAAGTGACAGGCCTGGGTACGCTACCCAGGAGCGGCATCGCCGGTGGGCGAGGGTGCGCTGAGCAGTGTTTCACTGCTCTGGGGTCCGGCGTACCCATAACCAGCTGACTCAACAGTGGTCAGACATCTTGGACCGGGAGCAGGACCTGCTGGACCTGCTAGGTGTTGAGGTCCTGGGGCTTGGTGAGTAGCTAATTATAGTAGTATTTTGCGTGTTCTGTTCTGTGTTATTCTGAATATTATTTTTTCCCAAAAAGCAAGAACGCTGCTGCTTACATGCAGGTAAATTATGTTTAAAAACCTTATATTATGTGATTGGTATTCTTCTAGACACTAGACAGGTGCTCAGCTCTACTAATCTTACTTGTTTGCAACTTTTCCCTCGCTTTGGCTGATTATGTAAGCGAGTTTAGAGAACTTAAGTTAGGTAATGCTAGAGAAACTCCGGTCCTTTCCTTTGTCCTAACACTAAGATAGTGGTGGATTGGTGGGTAGCTTAGTTATTTAGTATTAGTTGGTAATGTTTTAGCAGTCCACGTGACGTGTCCTCTGTCACGTCACATGCTGCTGACTCCAGTTTTCAGTAGAACCTTTTGTAGTTTGTTAGTGAGTATGTAATATAGCAACTTATCAGCACATAACAGCAACCATCCAACAATTGGGTGTATGCAATATACATGCGTCCATCTATGCATTTTACAGGACTAAAATAAATGGAAATGCAGACTTAGTGAACAATTGGCCTGTCAAAGGGGGTTGATTCATTGATGATTTTGAATGAGATTGAAACTTAGAAGAAGCAAATATATTTTTGGCAATTCATTTCCAATGTCTTTGGAATAGGTGGACTAGGTGGTGCTTAGGTTTAGGATTCTAGAATCAGAAAGGAACTCTGGATTAATAAATAATAACTATGCGCTCTGCGATACTACTGGTCGATCAGATTAGATAGGGCAATTTTATTGCAATTGTTGTTTACTGTGCAAAAATGTTTTTAGAGCGTTTTTGAAAATATTTTATTTGTTTCACACCAACCATCAATGTTTGTCTCTGTATTATATCTTACATGATCAGCCCCCAGGGGCAAGAAGATGATGGGGTCTGAGGCGGGA
The DNA here is from genome assembly GCF_964261635.1 of Lissotriton helveticus. Taxonomy (NCBI): domain Eukaryota; kingdom Metazoa; phylum Chordata; class Amphibia; order Caudata; family Salamandridae; genus Lissotriton; species Lissotriton helveticus. The sequence continues at coordinate 606,799,964 of NC_136061.1, read as the reverse complement.
GCTGGAGATGCCTCTCAGGGACAGGACCGTTCCTCTACTGAGGGCTCTGCTGCTGGCCCCAGTAAGTCCTCCTGTTGTTAATATTAAGAATTATATTTCCCTAACTTTTACTGCACCTTATTTTTTCTGAACTATTATTTCCGTTTCATAATTCTATTTTTTACCTTCGATCTATCTTTTTCTAAATTCTTGTTATTCCTGCCTCTAACTGCCTCTGACCCTGTACCACTACTACTCTTAGTCTGTCTGTAGCTTGCCCAGTTGGGCACTCTTTATTTTAAAAAAAGTTTTAAAACTCAGATTCACCAATAGCTCTAGTCACTGAGTTCAGTCCTTTGAGTTGTCCTCTTCTTAATCTTGAGAGGCTTTTCAACAATTGCCACCAACAAAATGCCCAACCAGATATTTTACTATTTTTGATACTACTGTCTACTCTACTCTAGTACCCGATTTGTAATAGAGATGTACATGGTGTATATATGTATTGTGTTAACTATTTTCAATATTGCTAGTGAAAAAGAATAAATAGGGGAGGCATATATGCCAGCTGAAAAATGTGTAATGTTTTTGCTAGGCTTACCGACTACCAGTGCCAGGGCCAGCGACAGGGCAGGGGACGCCAGCCAGGAGGGAGCAGCAGATGCGGTAGCTGCCCCAGGGGTGGGAGAGCCAGCAGCAGTGGCGGGTGGTGGTAAGTTATACGTATATTCCTTACTTATTGATAGTAGTTACACACTTGCCGTAAGGGTGTACACTGTACTGTTGAGAGAGACTAAGTTGTTGTGAATAACGATTGAAGAAGACACTTCATTAAGCATTAACAATAGCATTAGCGGCGGGAGTTAAGTAACTAATGGCATCTTCTATCTGACTTCAACTCAGCTGGGAAAGTTCTACGAAGAAGACTAAGAGTCAGACGACCTTGATGGATGGATTGAATGCAAAGGGAAAGAGCGATGGAAGGAGGAAGGATGGGCAACATGTAATATATGACTGGCAGAGAAGGGTGCGTGGGATCCATAGGTGGCTAATAGGAATCGGATCCATGGGTGGTTGAAGGATGGGTGGAAGGAAAAAGAACAGATGCCTGCCTGGGTGGGTGGGTGAAACTGTATAGATGATAGGTATAATCATCTGGGGGGGTTTCATGGGTCAAACTCAAAGGCAAGCAAGGAAGGACGCATGGGTGGTGGTTTAAATTTTTTTTATGTTGTTGGTGAAACTAAGGTTTGTTGAGAGATTAAGAAGAATGATAGACATGTTTACTTTGAATGGATAGATGCCTGGAGGATATTCAATCATCATAGCATAGGTGGAGACTGTCCCTGGATGAAGAGACTTTGAAGAGAATGTAAAAGAAAACTAAACCGCACCAGAGCAGCAAAGCCAAGGAGAATAAAATAAGAATATATTTAAAAAATATATAATGCTGGAAGAGCAATGCAATGAATGATTGACAAATGGAAAACTCGTTGGGTAGAGAAACAACAGGACTGTTTTTTTTCAAGGTTTTTGATTCTAGTTTGTATTTCAGAATATTGCCTTGACTCACAGCAGTTTGCAAGCACAGCATATATATTTTGTATGTATGTTATCAGTCACTTCCCTCAGACTCCAAGGCCCACTCCTTACCTATGTCATTTTCGACTGTGTCAGCCTGCCTGGTAGTGGCCTATCGGCTGCATGGTTACACAATCAATCAAAAATACCACATATCGTCCCGTATACAATCAATGATCATTAGGATCAGATATCATCTGCCTTGTTGTAGTAGTCAGAGTGAAAGTGAAATTGAGCAGTTGTCATTTGATGTAATAGAGTATGGCCATAATAGAAAAATAGGTTAATTGTGTAGTTGCAGACTACAGCTTCCCCACCTGCAGACAGTAGTAAATAAAAATAACGTGAGTCTGCGACACAAGTATGTTTGTCTAGGGTGCTAGCTGATTGAGCTGGCATGCCTACAAGAAGGTTAATTTAGCTAAACAAGAGAGACAGAAGAAGAAGACTTGTCTACTCCTAGAGCCTAGTAGTAGTAATGACTAAAACTCCCACAAATGTTAGAGGCTGAGAAATTGGGAGGATAGTATACTACAAATGTGCTTCTGTGCCACTATGTGTATAATTCATTAATTTTGTGTTACTGTTTTGCTAAGAGTATTGTTTACAATTGTCTTTTTTCTTTCTTGATCTAGCTACTCCTTCCTAACCATAAGCACAAGCGTTACCAAACAGGAAGGAGTTAGCAGTCATGGCCCGGACCTGGAGGCCATCTGCACTGAATATCAGCGGCTGGCGGCTCTGGCAAAGGAGGAGGAGGCGGCAGCAGCTGCAGCCTCCTCCAATGCCCCGGGCCCCAGCCAGGCCCCCCCAGTGCTACGGTGCCATGGTCTAGAAGCCGTCCACCATGCTTCATTGAATATTGCTGCCCTCTGTGGAAGCAACTTTAAAGAAGTCAAGCACCCCATGCTCCTCCAGATGAGGCGCCTAGAGGAGCGGATAAAGGTCCTGGACAGTAACCGGTGAGCCCGCCGCTAGAACTCCATCACCTTGCCCCTTTTTAATCTTTTTTGTTGGAGGGTGGGAATTGGGTGTTGGGGAAAAGTTGGGGTTTACGTTTATTATTTATGGACAATGGAGCGGACTTTGGACTCTTTCTTTATGTTTGAGTATGGGTTGAGGCTAGGGAGAGGGGTACATCAGGTGTTGTGGGATTTTTCCATCAGTTTATTTTTTTAGGGGAATACATTATTTATAAATAACAATGTAAATGTTTTGTTGGGGGCTTACTCTTTTACTTCACATGGTTTCCTTTGCTGCTGCAGAGTCGCAGCCAGTTTTTGATTTAAATAATCTGCCGATGGTGTAACACACAAACAGATAGATGCGGTACCCTCACTTGTGTGTGACTTGTCTTACTAGTACTGTCAGTCTCTCCTCCTAGTCTATGCATTTTGCAACCGGACTCGGAAGGGTGTGGGTGTGTTAATTTCCATATTATTAATTATACCTACCCCAAACCTCTTCTATTACATGTGATTGATGTTTACTTATACTTAGGCAAAGCGATGGCTGCATGGTGAAGATGGTTTGGTATCCCAAGATGCCATGGTGGTGGTGGTAGTATTAGTAATAGAAACTGGCAGTAGCATTTACAAAAAAAATGAGACAGTCAGTTGCCTGAGGAAGACGCAGGAAGGAGTAGTAGAAGTACAGTACACAGGAAGTTAGCCAAACGAGAAACCATGATGATGATAAGCAATGCTAAAGTAAAGAAAAAACGTCATGGTGGCGGGGATAGCCTAGTACAAGTTACAAACTGTAGTTGACTCAACCAATGAAGTGGACAAGCATAACCTGTAGTGCTGGAAGGATGATGAATTGATGCCGGCGATTAATTATGATGAATTATAATTCCCTGGAAAAAAAATTGACTTGCAGATAATGAGCATGGGTAGGCAAGCAGAAGAAGTTCCTCGCCCTGCCTTTAGTTAGTGTTCCTTTCACTACATCTGCTCCAGCAAGTGTGTGATCAATTATTTATGTAAATTTAATTTAGTCACACCTCAATATAAATCACACAGCCCGGGGGAAGAGGGTTAGGGTATGATAAATGGTTGGGAAGGGGTAATTGAGGGAAAGGTTTGACAAAGACAAATACTACACATGTACAATGCACAGTCTTCATAAATCTGTTAAGGGAGAAAAGGAAATACATGCATGATGATGCCTTGATGGGTAATGATAAGTAGTACTAGACTAGTAGTACAGGGCAGCAGTATATTATTAATTATTAATATTATGCAATTGCCTTGCCTGTCTGCCCCCAGAGAGACCTAAATTACATACATGTTATGTCTTGTTGTACCGGGCTTCCTTTTAAATCTAGGAAAGGAAATGTAAAAATAGCTTTAGGGTTCAAATATATACGCAACTAGAATAAACAGAAATACACACAGTCTTAATTATTGAGGAGTTGCATCTCAGCATTCCTCTTGGTCCTTCATTCCATGGACACTCTGTCTGTCATTCTTGGGTGCCACAGCCTACCTAGCGGATGCAGATTGGTAAGGTAAGTGTGAGTTGTTTTTCCCAGTATAGCACAGGATAAAGGCCCACCTGTAAGTCTAGATGGAAAAACAAAAGGGATAATTGAAAAATAAAGGAGAAAAGTAAAGTTAAAATGCATAAATTAAGGAGGAGTGCAACAAGAACACTTTCAGAGGCGGCATGACTAAATCATTTCTACTCTGTTTTCAGCATGAACCTAGAAGAACAACAGGGCAAAGGCAGGCCCGTGGCGCCCAACCAACCTTGACTTAGCTTAGATTTCGAGCCAGACAGCACTGAGTAGTGCACACATATACAGCAATATAGAATTTTACAAATTAAGTAACTAAATCAATGCACCGCTGTCAGTCATACCACTACACTTACCTGCCTCCACCACTACACAGACATGTAGGTCTGGTGTGGTTGTTGCTGACTTATTTACCTTTTAGGCCACTTCATGAAACGCCCGAGTTATTCCATCAATCATCTCCGAAGCTACTGACTGACTGTGAGTACAGTATGGTCATCACGGTGTCCAACTATGTAGTGTACCGAGTGAGTCCAGAATCAAAAATGCAATTGATAGGCCTGCAGTAGTACAATTTTGTTATTAAACAACAAGAAGGGAAACATTGACTAGAGTCACTTTTTTGTGTGTAGATTATACTAGTTGACTTCATGCACAACAAGAACACAAACACCAATCAGTCACAGTCAGTTCCAATGCATGCCATCATTTAACTGTTTTTAAGGGGCAGTCCCTCTTGGCTTGGAAAGGAAGATAGCTATAGTCAGTTTCTTTGGAGGGACTCGACGAGGCAGGCACACATTTCTTGTACTATTCTCCTTTCAATGTCTGGCTTGAGGGAAATGGATTTAGGGCGAGTTAGGAGTGGACTGGAGCAGGGCTTGGAGAAGTGGACTTCACTGACTGCACACAGTTGCAACTGCAACCCGACAATAAAATAGTAAGTCAGTGGTAATGGATTTGTTGTGATTCGTACTAGAAAGACAGAGACACACATTAATAAAAGTAATAAAAGTAAATAGGCAGGAAAGAAAGTAACAAGTCGAAAGCCTAGTTGTCAGGGAAGTAGAGCTCACCCTCAAACTGGTGGTTCTCCCAGAAGTAGGTCATCTAACATACTTCCATGACCTAATTCACCATCATCCTCTTCCTGCTGTGCTACTTCAGATATGGTGTAATCCAGTGGTATAAAGTGCTGATTCATTTTGATCATGGTTAACCTCTACACATTTTGGGGAGAGTGACTAGTCCTTCTCACTGTCAGAACGGCACCAGCAGCACTGACAACATGCTCAGAAGAGACACTTGAGACAGGGCAAGACAGATAATTTATCGCCAGCATGCTGAGCACTGGCCAGGGGCGCCTTTTCCCATACCAATACAGCAATGGGTTTTGTAGACCTATTTTGGGTCACCAAGATAGGCTTGGACCATCCGCTCAATATTCAAGGGTGCTCCGCTTTGCTCTGACTATTTTGCCTGTGCCTCAGCAATGGACTGAACAAGCCCTTGCTGTAGAAACCATTCCTGTGCCGATTTTGGTGGGGCTGTCCTTTTTGCTGTTGATGTTGTTCTTGGTGTTGTTGGTGGTTTTGACTGCTGTGAGCCAACCGCACAGCCCTCCGGCTCTGAAGGTGAACTTGACACCCGCTGCCCTGCAGTACTTGTTGTGGGCTGGAGTAGCAGGTCTCTAATTCCCAGTTGTTCTTTTTTTAAGTGACTGGCTTCCGCAGCTATTCAAGTTTTGTACCTGGCAACATCCACTTTTGAAAAAGGAATCAATGTGTTCAGCACTGCTTTGTACCGGGGATCCAGAGTTGTGGCAGAAATGTAGTGGTTGTATGACACAATGACTCTTTGCACCCTTGTATTTGCAGATAAGCAAAGGGTTAAGCTCTCCACCAACTCATATGCTTCTTTTTTTCCTCCAAACCTGTGTATATTGCAGACACCCCCTTCAGCTGTTCCTGTAGCATGTGCAACAATGGGATAGCTTGGCCCATAGTACAGTCTGTCTTGCTGACTTCACGTGTGAAGAGCTAGAAAGTAAGTAGCATCTCTGTCAGGCATTTATCAATGCCCATTGGTCCATCTCAATGGTCACGCCTTTCACAGTAGCATACCCTCTTAGCATGACATATTCATTGATTGGTCTGTACTGCTCAAACATATGTTCAAGCATGTAATAAATGAGTTCCAATGTGTTGGCACCTCCTAGATGAGTGCTCTAACTGGCACTCTATGCTCACGTTGAATGAGCCTCAGCTGCTTCCGGGCTTTAAAAGAATGGTTGAAATTTATGCAAAATCTTTTGCAGGTGGTCCATAAGTTGCTGACTAAAGTCTTCTTTTTTCAGAAAGTCTTGAACAATTATGTTAATACAATGCGCCAAACACAGGACCCTGAAATAGCCACCATCATATATGGTCCTAACTATATTACTGCCATTGTCTGTGGCAACAAAACCAACGTTAAGCCCTCTTGGACGCAGCCATTCGAAGACCTTGCTGTCAAAGTCTTCCAAAATATTTGCAGCAGTATGAGATTTCTCCATGGCGAACATGGCTACAGTTGCATGTTTCCGAGTGGCATTAAGGTGTCAACAACACCTGCTGCAGATATCTTTTCTATAACTCCCATAAAAGAGATCAGGTGTTCAGGGATGCACATGTAATCAGTGGCTTGGCAACTGGTCCACATGTCTGTTGTCAGGTGGATAGTGTGAACAGCACTCTGCTGCAAAGCTTGTCCAAGCAATTCCAGCATATCTTGATATAGTGCTGGAACAGCAACTCTGGTGAAATAGGACCAGCTGGGAACCTTCCATTTTGGGAAGATAGCTATCACAAATTCAAGAAAACCCATCCCCCCACAAAAGAAAAAGGGAGGAGGTCCAGTATTAATATTTTAGCCAGCTTCGCATTGAACAAACGTGCCATCGGGTGGTTGAGTTTGTACTGCCCCTCTGACCTAAACATGCTGAGAATGGTAGCCTGTATTTTTTCTTTTCTGGTGTCACTAATGCAGGTGACTTCTTGACGCCAGATGTTGTGCTCAAAGCATGCTTTTGCGTTCCAGTACTCTCTTGCCTGGGACCCCTTGGTGTCTCAGCCTGACTCTGACTCTTGTGCCACTGAGATGTTGCTGATGAGGATGTGGGTGGTACCACTGCACTGCTTGGGAGGGGGATACTTTGTGTACAGGAGAAAATGTCTCCCTCTTGTTCACCTTCCACCGTGATTGTATCTTCTTCTACTTCTTCTTCATCCCCACTAACAGGTGTGCCTTCCACTGGATCAAGTGGTGTTTTTTCAGATGGGTTGTTTGGCCTCCGGTACCATAGTTTGTACCAAGCTTACTCCGACTAACACCTTGTCCACAAATGGAACATATCGCAATAATCACCTCCCTCCTGCTAACCGAAAAGAAGTCCCAAACTGGGGAGGTAAACTTCCTGGAGCTGCTGCTGGTGCCACTTGCAATGCCTGATGAACTCGTAGGTGAGTGTAAAGTGTGACTCTCTGCAGTCCCTACTTCTGCAGTGGTAGTACTTGTGGGGGTTGTACGTGGCTGCCGGTGAAATATGGAAGCTGGAGGTGGGGTTGGTAGTATGATCTGTGTTGGTGGTTTCTGTGCCACATCTCTCACAGCAATTTGGGATGGGTTAATGTCAGTCTCCACTGGTGCTGGACTAATGTCAAATGATGAATGCCTCGTAATCATCCTCCTCCTTTTCTACATCTACCTCCATAACGCTAAGGCTTTCTGGAATCTTCCTTTTCCCTAGCCTTGTCTCGTGGCGTGTCTCACTCTCAGACTGAGGTGATGGGATCCAAGGGGTGTCTAGATCTTCAGAATGGGGGCTTTCAGAAGAAGTTGATGGACTAACCCTCCTTTTCCTTGCTGGGGATCTGGAAGACAATGGATCTTCTGTAAGAGTTGCTTGCTCTTCTCCTGCTGCAGGAAGCTCTATTTCCTGAACTGCCCCTACTTTGGGAGGAACAACTACTATTGCAGGCAGTTGCAGCTGTTGCTGACCACTTTTCTCAGTTCATTGGATTGATTGGATACTACTTTGCAATAACAATAAGTCAATTTCAACATCACTGCTCGTCAGCGTTGTTATGATTAGACTGGCTGCCTCTGCAACAGACATGGGTTTGGGCCTAAGTTGAAGAGATGGGTCCACTGATGCGGAGGTGCTGCTCCCAGCTTGCTCCCTGGACACCGCTGCTGCAGGCGCAATTTTTGATCTCCCAAAAAACATCTTGGGTGGCACACCAGTCTTGGTAAGTGGCAGTTATTTCTTCTCTCTGGCAACTTTCTTGGTACTGGAGGACCTGGTACCTTTCTTTGTGGCCATCTTCTTCAAATGTCAGCAGCACACAGTGGCACAAAGTGAAGAGATGTCTGTGGTCATACGTCACGTGACGCCGTGTACAGCAGGACTTCTGTCTGGCAGTACAATGGGTGATGACGCCTCCTACTCTTTTGTGCACCTAAAATCAAAGAAGCAAGTAGAACGTCAGTGAAACGTGGTATTAAATGTTGTGGTCCAATTACTACTAGTACAAAATAACAAATATAAAATATAACTTTGTGTGTGGCCACACTTATTAACATCTTGGGTGCTTTGACTTTTCCCTTCCTATGCTGAGGGGTTGGTAAATCCCATTGTTCATGACGAGCTCAGCTCGTCATGAGCACACGAGCAGTGTACTGCATGACGAGCTGAGCTCGTCATGAGCATGGAAGGGGTTAATATTATTACATTTAGCACCTCAGTTATTAAAAAACATAATACAGTGTAGACATTTGTGAGACTGACAAAAACAAAGGCTATCATGGTTGATGTACTAGTGTACAGTACACTAAGGAAGGATAGGAAAGAAGAAGAACAACAAGAAAAATACAAATGTAACGGACCCTGTTTGGCACTGTGCATTACGTGGGATTCAACATTCAGGGAGCTGCAGCTGACAATGAATAGAAATAAGCCAAGAGGAAGAAAGGAAAGAAAAATAGATGCAGGCCTAATGCAGAATCACACTAGGTGCCTTCACAAAATGGCCGCCAGCCACATAGCCGGGCCACAACAACAAGAAAGTGAAGTCAGACTATGCAGGCCAATGGCAAAATCATACTGGCTGCCTTCACAAATGGCTGCCAGCTACATGACCAAGCAGGCCACAATAAGAAGCAATAATCCAAGAGGAACAAAGGAAAGCAGGCATGCAGGTATGGCAAAAGCCCTTCCATCACCACGTGGTCACTCACAACAACAACAAGCAGGAGGCCTGGAAAACAATGAACTCAAGAACGCTTATATGGGCACAGACTTGATAAAATAGCCCATGGTCACGTGGGGAGGCTCAGCCAAGGCAAATGCTGGCCCATTATTACAACACACTCACACACTGGCCAGACAAAGGAGGCATGCTAAGCAATGCAGCTTTAATGCAACAATGCCAAAAAAGAAAATCCACAGGGCCAAATAATGTTTGCAAGTTACACAACAACCACATACATCCCACAAAGGCATTTATTTAACACACATGAAAAAAGTGGGGGGAAAAACAAAAAACATATTTTACATTTCAATCCAATGCCATCCATTTCCTAAATGACACCACAGAAACAGTTGTTTCATGCACCCATGAGTAGCTTTTGGCCTTTTGGTTGGAAAACCCATAGGCAGACTCGGCCACATAGTGAATCAATTCAAATCAATAATATTGCAAATTTATTAGAAAATGTAGTGAACTGTGCTTCATTTTATGCTTGATAAAAGAAGGAAACATTGCATGCAAAACAACAACCAGCAAGAAGGCATGGCCACCACAAAGAAGGTTTGCAGGCCTAATGCAGAAGCAAACTGGCTGCCCCTTCACAAAATGGCCACCAGTCGCATGGCCAGGCCACAACAACAAGAAAGGGAAGACAGACAATGCAGGACTATGGCAAATGCACACTGGCTGCCTTCACAAAATGGCTACCAGCCACATGGCCAGGAAGGCCACAACAACAAGAAAGTAAAGACAGACAATGCAGTCCTATGACAAAAGCACACTGTCTGCCTTCACAAAATGGCCGCTAGCCACATGGCCAGGCAGGCCGCAACAACACGAAAGTGAAGTCAGACAAAGCAGTCCTATGGCAAAAGTGCACAGGTATCCTTCACAAAATGGCCGCCAGCGCAATTGGCGAGTCAGGCCACAACAACAAGAAAGGGAAGACAGACAATGCAGGCCTATTGCAAAAGCACACTGGCTGCCTTCACAAATGGCCGCAAGCCACATGGCCAGGCAGGCCACAACAAGAAGCAATAAGTCAAGAAAGGAAAGAAGGCATGCAGGTCTATGGGAAAAGCCCTTCCACCACCACAAAATGGCCACCAGCCTCATGGTCACTCACAAAAACAACAAGCAGGAGGCCTGGAAAACAATTAAGCAGGCTCAGCTAAAGCAAATGCTGGCCCACTATTACAAACACACTCACACACTGGCCAGACAAAGGTGGCATGCTAAACAACACAGCTTTAATGCAACAATGCCAAAAATGAAAATCCAAAGGGCTAAAAAAGGTTTGCAAGTTACAACCACACACATCTAAAAAAGGCATTTATTTAACACACATAAAAAGTGAAATACAAAAAAAAACACATGTTGCATTTCAATCCAATGCCATTCATGCCCTAAATGATGTTTAATTTCAACAGACATCACAGAAACAGTTGTTTTATGCACCCATGAGTACTTTTGGGCCTACTGGCTAAAAGCCCTATTAGCAGACTACTAGGCTTGTGAATTAAATAAACATTGCAAACTGATTTCAAAAGTTGGAGAAAATGTAGTGAACTTTGCAGCATTTTTCTTTTATTAAAGAAAACTAGAAGAAAAATGACATAAAAAGAAACAACCAGGCTCCTACTGAAACTACTGGCCACCCACCACAGTACATTTAAAAAAACGATGAACAGTACAAAAAGATGTAGGTGCAATGCCCCAATCAAACAACAGCAGTTTCCAACTTACTCGTGAAATCTCAAATTCAAAAGTACTCAAATTCAAAGATATATGATGCAGTAGACCCAAAGAGTGATCTTTCCAGCTCCAAATCCAAATGAAAAGTGAACAAAAGATGGACAAATCACTGGGAGGAGTCTCCTGGACAGGAACAGGAAGTTGTAGACTCTGGGGCTCTTCAAAAAAAGGAAAAGGGCTCCTTGCACAAAAAAGTACAGCCAAATGTCAATCTCAGTTTTATAATCCAAATCATCATTTTGAGAATGTTTTGATGCTGCTCGAGAGAGATTCTTCTCCAGATTGCAAATTCTGCGTGTTTGGGATCGCGATCTTCACAAAAGGTCCGCCAGAAATCCGATGGCGTGCACACCCTTGTGGGCTCGTGCGGCCTGCTACAAAATCTCGTGGTGCTTGTGAATGGATGAGAAATCTTGACTGCAAATGCAAGCATTCCGGTAAGTCACTCCCGAGCGCACATTGTGAGCGTGCAAACACAAAAAAACTCTGCTCCGTTGTGGATCACAGAGTTTTCAGTAACTCCTTGTTCTGCGCAGAACGCAGAGTTGCCGAAAATCCGCAAACTCCGCAAGCGGAGCAGATTTTACGCCCAGGGTTAGTTTCACATGAGGATAACAACGATGAGTGAGATTGTTTCGCAGAAAGGCTATTACGGTGTATGCAGGCAATTTCTCCACCAGTTCTATCAGGTCTATCTATTCTAGTGATACCATGGTTGGCAGGGACCAGTATGTCAAGGATGGGTGTAGATGAGTTATTTAACCAAGTTTCCGTCAGGCTTGGAAGGTCGTGATCATGCGAGAGGATAAGATCAGCAATATCCACGGCAATATTGTGGCCAATCTAAAATTGAGTAGTATACATTTGAGATGGGGTTTAGAAGTAACTAGGGTGCTCTGTGTGAGGGCAACTCCCTTAAGGTTGTGTTTATTTACTCCTCTAGGAATGGGTCTTGGATTCCTCTGTAGGTTCAGGGGGGTTGATTGGATTAGGGCAAAATTGTGTGTGTTATCATGAGGAAAGGAATCATTACCTGGTTGTGGTAGATCAAAGGAGGGGAGGAGAGATTGGATGTCAATGTCTGATGGAGGGTCAACAATTCTGAATGGCCTAGTGAGCGTAATGGGGTAAGGTAATGTCTCCAACTCAGGAGCATGAACTTCTGCGAAGTTGAGGTCCCATTGGGGGAAGGTGTGTGGATTGCAAGGTGAGGGGGTGTGAGAAAATTTCATGGAATGATCATGGAAATGGTTACACATATTCTAATCTCAATTAGGCCATCTATTCTTGAGTGACTGTAGGAAAAACCAAGCAGGCATTGGAGGTCAACTTTGAGTTGTCTATTGTCTACTAAGGAAGGTGTGATGGTTATATGGTCTCGAGGCAGGGGCAAATGGGAGGAGGGAGATGATGTGGGAATAACCTGGGCCAAAGGGGGCTTGTAGAGAGAAAGAATGGTTAGAGGGGACATAGGAAAAGGGAGGGAGGGAAATGGCACAGTGCATGAAATATGGCACAACGGGGAGCTGGAGATAGGTTGCTAGTTTTATTTGACAGGTCAAACTTAAGGCACAACATAAGAAGTAGGCCTGGGCGGTAAATTCCTTTCCGCTCGTGGAATTTGGGTAATTTTGCATTCCTTGTTCATGCTTTCAAAATCCGCGTTTACGAGATTTTTCTCTCCGAGCATGCAAACAGCAAAGCAGGAAAAAAGCATCGCAAATGGGCGGAACAAGAAATTCCACGTGTTTGCAGAACTTTTGCGTGCTCAGAGAGATTTTTTATCACAACTAAGCAAATTCCACCCACCCCTAAAGAAGTGAAGAGTGTGGTGTCGGCGGAGAAGTTTGTGCTTGCGTGCAAGTGTATGAGTGTCAAGGCCATGAGATTCTGATGAAACTGAACTGGGTGTGAGATACGGGGTATTGTGTCGCTGCATAGTGGGGGGGGTCTGGTAATGGTGTCCAATTAGAGATGGATGCCGAGTTAGGAAGACCATGGGAAAAGGATTCCAACCCCGTTGCCATTTACTTGATGAGAGGGAAAATATCCTCAAATAATTCCAAGTTGCAGTCGGATGATTGTATGAAGATGATCCCATTAATGTATATGGTGATTGTTGGCACAACTGAAGTTCTTAGGCCATGCAGAGTTTTTTTGGAGGTGCAGATCGAGAGCAAAGTGTACATGTCTTTCATCCATTGTGCTCTTCTCTTCTTGTAAAGGATAAGGTCACCGGTTAAGGTTCCTGTTTCATGGAGAAGTAGGGATCCGAGACCAGGGACTCTAGGAGTGCTTTGAGAAGTCAACGTTTAAAATTTTTGACTGATTTTTTTGACAGGTTTGGCGGGTATTTAATGGTATAAGCATGGCAGGCTGATGACTCCAGTTTGGCATCCGTACTTTTCAGATGATCCATATCAAGGACAGACTGATAGAGGACAGAGGGAGAGAAGCAGGTGAAGGGAGAAGGAGAAGGTGGACAGGGTTAAAATAGGAGGCAGCAAATTGTGAAACTATAGCAGGAATGTGCCTAATACGGGCTGCTTTGAGATCAGGACAGTAAGATATAAAAATGAACAAGGATGAGGTAGAGATCTAGGGGGCGAGGCTGGGGGTCGGACAGAATCGGGAGAGAGGATTCCCAAAAGAATGCCAATTGGGGGACGCTGTAGGGAGGGGGTGCAGAGGCTCAGGGGGGAACCTATCCAGACCATTTATCATTAGACCCATCATAGGTCATCCAGAAAACCCTAATTAAAAGGCAAATTAAGCAAACAAGTTAACAATTTACAATATGTCCAGATATGACCCAAACTCGGAACAAATCAGGGAACAAATAAATAGTGAGAGGGAAGAAACTGAAATGATTCCCCAGATAGTCTAAGGGAGGAATGAAGTAAAAGCCAAAATAGGCTAAGATTGTTTAGCACAGAAGAATAGAGAAAAAGGGCAGATTTCAAGGGGCTAGGTGAAAGTGAAATAAAAATGGAGGAATAATACCATTCCAAGATGGCTGTCCCATATGAGCCCTTCTTCAGTGTATGAATTATTGTTAGCCTAAAGAATAATACTGAGTCCTTTCTTTATATTCATGACTCTCCAATGGTCCTATGTTTGTGTTGTTTCTACCATTTTAATTTAATACAGTGGAGCGCGTATGGTAAAAGAGATGATGGGGTGCCCCCAAAATGGGGGCCTGTCCAGATCAAATGGCAATGCCCAAATGCGGAAGCTACATAGGTGCCATATATAAATGCTACCAAATATGCAAGTTAGAATCCCGCGGCGTCAGCGCCAAACAGCGCACTGTCCATACTATCAAAGCCGAGAGGCAACAGGAGGGTACACACCAGGGGGGAATCACGACTGCCAATGCCTCACAATGGCCAGGCAGATGCAGGAACCCAGGGAGCAAAGGCCTGTCCGGGCAGAGGATGGTGGGAGTTCTGGTGGTAGCCGCCAGTATCTGGGGAATGAGGAAAGTGAGGAAAACTCCACTGTCCCAACCCACTCAACCCCCTTAATATTCAAGCAAATGAGAGAACCCCGGCTTACTACAGAAGATCTGCTGAGCCTCCAGAGTTGGGGGAGCATGCCGCAGATGCTGCACTGACCGATGTGGAGCAATGGGTTGGTGGACACATGCCTCCAGTTGAGGCCCAACCACACTTCCAGCCAATTTCCAACTTCCCGTGAGGCCGCACTCACCAATGAGGATGAGTGAGTCAGGGCAGGAGATAAGCAACCTCATTTGAAGCAGAAGTATTCCAGAACAGCAACCGCTCACTGATGAGGGCACGTGAGTCAGGGCAGGCGATAAGCAACCCCACTTGAAGCAGAAGTAGTCTGGAACGATGACAGATTATGCAGAGTCTGCGGAGGGAGGCCTCATCATCCAGACCTGATCCACTGAGAACACAACCTCCTTGTGTCACTGTGCTGCGTAATTGTATCCAGACGGGTGGGTGGTCGGGTATTGTTGGGATTTTCACAAACGTGTCACCCTACACCCGGGAGCTTCCTTGCTGTACTTCATGTTCGTCATCTTGTTTTGATTTCCTGTCACTCTAGGAGTGTAACAGGCTCCTCCCTCTCACCCAGTCTCTTTAACATGTTCATGAAGCCTCTCACCAAATGTCTGACCTCTTTCAACATACAGTATCTATATGTATGCGGATGACACCCAACAGTACCAAAAAGTATCCTCCACTGAAGACATCAGATCCCTTAATTAAATTCTACAAAAAACCCAGTCCTTGCTTGCTGTAAACCACCTCAAACTAACCACCCTCAAGACCAAATTCTTACTAATCGTCACACTCTCCCATTATTTAGGAATGACTAGAACAAATAACAGCGCTCATTTGCCGACCCCTAGTTATAGAGATCTCTGGGAATCACTCTTGATAAAAACCTCAACATGCAGAAGTATAACAGTGCAGCAACCAAAGGAGCAAAACTGCAAATGAACATCCGGAGGAAAATAAGGGGGTAATTATGATGACAGAAGGACTGCCACTGCTGAGCTGGCAAAGGCGGTCCTTCCGCCATCACTAAGCATTTTACCCACCACCCATTTAGGACTGCGTTGGCTACCACGGTGGATGTAAAGTCTGGCCGCCGCTTCACCGCCAAAGGCAATCGTCCTGATTGCCTGTCGGATGGTGCAAGGGGCCTAAAATGGGCGGCGGTGCCTAGCAGGCACCGTCCACCAAATTAGGTTGTGGGTTGTGGAAGGCCTTTTTTTGGGGGCAATGCCGCCATAGAAAGGCTGGCAGGGATTGAGGTTGGGGGCCTGTTACGGGCTTCCCTTTTTGGGGGTTGTCCCCTTGCATTTCCCTGCACTGCGTGCTGCAGCCAGCAGAACCGTACGCAATTTTAAAAGTCCAGGACCGCCACACATCTGTCGGTCTGTCCCAGCAGCGTTGTGATGGAATGCATTCTGATGTCCGCCCACCATCATAATGAGCCCCTAGTACCCTTCCTCCCCCTAATGACTTCAAATCTGTAGTACAAGCCCTAGCAATCCCTAGGCTTGTTTACGGTAGTACAACACTTTGCGGTCTGCCCAGGTCTAAAACAGCTCCTCTAAGAGCCTCCCTTAATTCCACTGCTAGACTTATCACATGAGCAAAAAGAAATCATAAAATCCTCAACTGGCTCCCCTATGAAGCAAGAATTCAATAAAAAAATTGCATGCATGACCCATAAAGCCCTTCACTTTAATACCTCGAGATATACGGGTCAGAAGTTGGTGCTTTCAGGTGTCAACAGTTCTTACAGAAGCTCGAGCACTCTACTGCTTAAACTACAGAGATTCTCCAAAATAAAAACATACAACAAAGCCTTTTCTGGGATCGCCGCAAGGATCTGGAACTCACTGGCCCTAGAAACCAGACGGAATCCCTCAATGGTCTCCTTCAAGACAGAAGTGAAGTCTTTACTCATGACCACATTTTCGCCCTAGATCCTAGGATCCCTGTCTCTGCGCTCCTTTTTTTGCTCTTCCACTACTCACATGACATTTGATTGCTGTCATTGTTTTGATTACTGTTTTATTTATTGTTTTTATGCTATTACCTTTGCATCTATATGCATTGGAGAACACTATCTATTCCCACTGCCACTGCCTCAGTCGTCTGTACATGTCTAAAGCACTCTGATACCCCCAGGGGTCATGTTCACGCTATTATAACACTTCCTAAATAAAGAAATTTAAAAAAGGTAAGGAAAGCATACATTTTGCACACTTGGCTACTTAGAAGTAAAATGATGGAGGTAAGAATGGCCGGCACGCATGCTGATATCCTTCTTGAATCTCATTATATATAAATCTTGCTCAAAGATATTCATTATGGTTAGGCATTAGGACAGTTGCAGTATGAAGTTACAATGAAGTCTTTACCACACATGCAACATTACCTCTCATGCCATTACATTGAATATGTCTTTACAACGAATGTCATTACCACGCATGCCTTTACCACCCAAATATATATGAGTATGGCGGTAAGCATTTTGAACCAGTGTCATTATTTTATAAAAAATAGTTAGATGTATTTTATAATGGTTAATATATTGTGCAATACTATTTTAATATAGTTAACATGTGTTTGAACATTTTCTAACTGTAAAAATGAGGGAACCTATTCATATAGGGATAGGAAGGTGTATTAATACTTTTTTTTTAGTATTTGGATATTAATTTACACTTCAATATTAACTTTAATATTATTAAAAATATTTTATAGGTGTTAAAAAATTGAAAACATGGATTTTGTGAGTGAATGCAATGGATATAGGGGATTTGGGTTTTGGAAGTGCATTAAACTCAAGTATTCATTTTTAATAATTGAGTATTCAATTGTTTTATATTTTAAAACAAAATTATTTTAATGTGCTTAATAATACGAAGTAATTGAAATTATTTAGGAGTTTAGGGTGGAGAAGAGTATTGATACTCAAGCCTTATTTAAAAGAAATTGAGTATTATTCAACCTACAAAACTATGATTAATAAAATTACTTTTCATAAGTATTGAAATCTAAATCACTTGATGTTAGGCACAGGATGTAAGTGAAATAGGGTATAGGTTGGGAGAGTGTATTAATACACAGGTATTACTTTTTAATACTTGTGTATTACGTTATACTTCTCATGTGCTTAATAATTTGAAGCATTTGAAATAAGGGACGGAATGTAAAGGATATAGGTGTATAGTGTGGGGAACTGTATTAAAACTCAAGTATTCAATTTTAATACTTGAGTATTCAATTGTATTACTTTAAAAAAAAAAATTTTTTAATCTACGTAATATCATGAGCCGTTGAAATTAGGGACAGGATGTAAGGTATATAGAAGTTTAGGGTGGAAAAGAGTAATAATACTCAGGTATTATTTAAAAATATTTGGGTATTAATTCAACCTACAAATCTGTGATTAATAAAATTACTTTTCATAAGTATTAAAATATAAAACACTTGATTTTAGGGACAGGATGTAAGTGATGAAGGTTTATAGGCTGGGGAGTGTATTACTACTCAGGTAATACTTGAGTATTACTTTTTACTACAATTTAAACTTATATAATTTGATATTTGATCTCATGTGCTTAATATCATGAAGTACTTGAAATCAGGGCTGGGGTGTAAAGGATATAGAGTGGGGAAGTGAATTATTACTCAGGCATAAAAAATACTTGAGCATTAATTTAACCCACAAAAGTATGATTAATAAAATTACTTCTCACGTTGTTAAAATAAAGACATGAGATTTTAGGGACCTATGTAAGGGATATAGGGGTATTGGGTGGGTATTAATATTCAAGTATTATTTATAAAAATTTGAATATTACTTTTAATGAGGCTTAACATCGAATGCACTTGATTTTAGGGGGAGGATATAAGTGATGTAGGGGTACAGAGCGGGGAAGCACATGAATACTCAGGTATTCAATTTAATACCTGATTATTCATTTTAAAATCGAAAATATTTATCAAAATTATTTTAAAAATATTAACAAAGTTAAACTGATTTAGTAAAAATGTGTAAAACCTTAAGAGAATATTGAAACCACAGAAATAATATAAGACTAAAATATTTCTAAATATATATATGTTGTTAATTACAATTAGTCCAACACAATTTTAAAATAGGAATACATTTTTAATCAATTAAAAACATGTAAAACATCTTTAATGAATATTTACAATTTTTAAAAAATAACAATAAATATACAATACTGGGAACAAGTGTAAAACGATTTTAAAAGTCACATTCTCACAGTGTCTCATTGATTTCAATGGGAGTAATTGTTCTTCTTTTGCTTTTACTTTCAACAATCATGTACGTCTGTTTTGACAGTCGGTGGATTGTTATGGTGGGGATCGGAAGCCAGGGAGAGCTGCCGTCAGGTAAGACAAACTTTACTAACTGTTAGGAAGTCTATAGGCGGCTACATTTATTTTAAACATTGAAAGGGGAGGTATTGAATAGTAGGGATGTACAATGCTGTATTGTTTGAATGTTTAACACACAATTACGATCCCATACAGATTACAGTAGTACGCCTGCATCGCAACCGTTGTTCTTTTTCCAAATCACATAAAAAAGGCATAAAGTACATTAATAAAACATTATTGAAAAGAAAAGCAAGGTTTTGGCCCTGATTACGAGTCTGGTCTTCCATGGACTGCCAGACTTGCGGGGTGCAGCGGTCTCCAGACTGCCCTTTTACAATATGGGCGGTGGGACCACAACAGCCCTGCTGCAGCTGCCAGGGTACTGCTGTTTCATGGCAGGGTTGCAGCGGTCAGGAGACAGGAATATGCTTGGCGGGACCGCTGCAGTCCAGCTAAGCATATAATAAAGCCTCTATAAACACTGAGGCAGAGAAAAAACTGTAAGGTCCCCTGGTGCCTCAATCCTAATGGATGCATTGAGGCACACCATGTGCCCCCAGTGTGCATGCACACCAGTTCCTGCACGGTATGGACTTATCAGTCCATGCCGTGCAGGAACTGTTTTTGGTGTTCTTATTGCGATGCCCATTTTCAGGAATTTTATCACTGGCAAAAATTCAGTGTAGGTTGAGGATTGTGAGTAAACTGTATACAATTTGTATGGTTGTATTATTTATTTTGGCATGAATAATGCATATTTGGGTGAATGGATGGGGTGTGGATTCAAAAGTGCCATCCATCATTGGCAGTGTTACTAGGTTATGGGTTATTGAAAAATTGTGTAAACTTTTTAAACTGTTTTCGTTATCTTGCAGTATTAAACTTTCATTAGTGAAAGTAAGTGTTAGTTCTTGTGGGATTTTAATATCACAAAAGATCTGTGGGAACACACGTTGGGAATTACTTGCCTGTTTTTGTCTCTGGAACATCCTTCTAATGTTGGATATTGCAGGCATACTACTAGCGATATGGATGGGAATGTTTTGTGATACTTCCCTCACGACTACACCATAGGGTTCATTGGAGGTGGATGCAAGATTTTTTATTTGTTGAACGTTCTCTCTAACTTTTATCTCATTGCATAGTCAGAGTGGTTATGCTCAGAGGTGATTTCAACACAGTCACCTAGAGTTACCGCTCTGCCTGTGCAATGGGATGAAAAATATTGCACACACCACCAATGAATCCTGGGCTCAGCAGCTCTACCCAGACAAACCCTGTTTGATTTCACATATTTAGCGCTCCTCTGCACCGCTCTATGGGAGCTGCCTTCCCCAAACTGTTAACCCGGCGGTTGGCGGTGTGTTTTCGGTGCCAGCGGTTCACCCGTGGTCTTTGCAATTACAATTGCATCTCATAATAAGGCAGTTGGACCACCGAGCTCATGGCGGTTGGACTGCGACCACGAGTATGGTGGTCCACAAACTCGCAATAAGCCTCAAAGCTTGTCTAGGGTCAGCCATTTTTGTAGATTCTGTTGACAAAAAAGAAAGAAAAAAAAGGATAAGCTAATGTGTGTTTTATAATGTTTATCATTTCTGCACATTGTTTTTAGGGCTCTATTGAAAAAATGACTAATTATTTGGTTAACTGTGGTAAGCAAAGGAAAGGAACTGCGTAGAAATGCTGTTTACAATGTAAACTAGCATTGTTAATTTGCACATTATACCCTAGAAAAAAGTTGTAAAAAATGTTGTTTGTTAGAAAAGGATAAATGGAAAGGTGAGATTTGCTTACCAGAAGTATAGTTTGTGATGTCCACATTTGGTTTGGGGTTTCTGTTTTTTATCTTTCAATGTTGTTGGTTTTGTCCCAGTCAAAGTCCAGCACCTGCCCTGAGGAATGCTTCCAGCGGAGGCAGAAAAGTAATTCTGCTCCTCGTCACTGTCTAGCACCTGCCTTGAGGGACGCCCCCAGTGGAAATAGAATAGGAATTTTGTCCCTAGTCAATGTCCAGGACTTGCTCTGAGGGACGCCCCCCTGTGGAATAAGAATAGCCCCAGTCACTGTTTAGCCCCTTCCCTGAGGGATGCCCCTTGCAGAGTTAGAATAGCAATTTTGCCTCAGTCACTTTTCAGCACCTATGCTGAGTTAGAATACTAATTGTGTCCCCTAGTCACCGGCAGGCACATTCCCAGAGTACCTGTCCATAGGGATATCCTCAGCGGATGATGAATAGCAAATTTGTCCCTAGTCTCTGTCCAGCACCTGCCCTAAAGGATACCTCCATTGGAGTAGGTATACAGTTTTTTTATAACTATTTTTAAAAATAAGTTTGACTATTTTAAATTATTTTCTCAATAACTACAATTAATTATTACTCACATTATGGTAATTGAATACTGTAGAAGGTAATATACTTTTTCCTAAAATATTTGAAAATCTGTGAATTAATAAAAAAAAAAACAATAATTAGCTTTCTTATTAATCTGGTTATACCACGTATGTTATTTGCTTAAACGTTTGACTTACTTTGCCTGGTAGATGTCAGTGTCTCCACAGCAAACTGTCACTATTGTGGGCGAGCCAAAGAGTCGTGTGCTCATGTGCAGTGTCAGTGTAGCACTGGTCAAAAAATGGAGGACGGCTTTATATATTTCCTGAACGGGAAACCACATTTCATTTAAAAAATATGTTTTGGAATGTACATTTTAAATTGTTAACTATTCTGACTGAAGGTGTATTTATTTGAGTTGTTGGAGAAAAACATTTACACAGTCACCACTTACTATGACAGCCATTTCAGTTTTGGTCAGGATGTTATAGAAACTGAAAAACAAAGGAAGGACTACTGTTGAAATGGGATTGTTCGTAATATATAGCTCTAAACTTCATTTGTATTGTCTTTAGTTTTCTCTGACAAAATAAACAGGGTAAATGTTTTATGAGGTAAATCAATTGTGATACTGTAATTGTTACTACAATTCTGAAAATAAAAATATTTTATTTTTTTAAAGTAAATTTATCAGTGCAGAAACCATCTTTAAACAAGTATAATAAAGTTGCATTGTAGTGGTATGCGTGGTACAGGTATATGTGTGGTAAAGGTAGGTGTGGTAAAGGTAGTTTAAATGGAGCTGCATGAGTGGTAGTGGTATGCGTGGTAAAGACGTGTGTGGTTTATGCATATTCATGGTTTAGACCACGTTGTAAAGGCATGCATCGTAATGGCATGCGTGGGTCCGTCATGCATCCCTCTTTGCCAGTAAGCAAATTAATGATTTTTGGAAGCCTTTTTTGGAGGGCAGAGGGAAGAAAGAATTATAGAACATAAAGAGCAAGACATTTAAAAAGGACATGTTCTAGTCAGAAGGTACATTGAGGACAGTAAGACACATTGGTTACAGAGGAGCATGGGTTTATCATGTCACCATAGATTGAAAACTCCCAAGTACATTTATAGTTTTACTATATAAAAGTAGAAGGAATGTATAAATGAACATATTAAAAGCTATTGGTGCAGTTTGTTGTTTGCTTGATAAGTATAACACAGAACTGTTCAGCTGGTGTGCTTTAAACTGCAGTTTGGTTAAGACAAGATCGACACCTCTGGGGCACATATAATAAGCCTCTTTTGAGTATTAAGATAGGGGGCCGGATCACAAAACACTTCTGACGGGTGCTATTTCAAGCACTTAGGGACCGATTCCGATCTCGGTCGGAAGGGCACCGAATCAGGTTCGGCATTAGCGGATCCGATTCGGAGGCTGAATTTCCGTCCAAGTCGTACACGGGTCCGGCCGTCGAAGTACGATGCGAACAATCGCGAAATCTCCGTCTGAATAGTTTCCGGGTCCAAACCGCTCTGTACGACTTCGCAAGCAAACCGTGGCTAGCAATGGAGACGTTTCACGACCGAGCTAATACGATGCTCGATTCGGACAGCCGGGTTGAGTCGGAGCGTTCGGCTCGCAATAGCTCCCGGAGTTGGACTTCGGGTATCCGCGTCGGACCCCCTGTTACCCGCAGCCTTACGACTCGGACACAGGGGAAGACCCATGGGTCCCCTCAAAACAGGCAGGCACGGTGCGGATGGCACTGATGCGTACCTGCTTTAGGGTGCGCACTTGTCCGCGATGTACTCATTCAGTCAATGGAAGTCCATGTACGCGTCGTACGACCGGCTCCCATTGACTTCTATGGGAATAATTTAGCATTTGAAGTGCCATTTACAAGTGATAAGGCCAAGGACCTCAATATGATGCATTGTTTTATTGCTTGACCAGAAATCGAGAAGTACACATCTGTTTATTTTGAGCATCATCAAAAGTGGTCAAAAGAAAAGTCATTGAACAAAATCAGTACTGTGAAAACGAGAGGATTGTTTGGAATGGAATTGCGAGAGGAAGGTAATGCCAAAGATATGTATCCTTCTTGCCTCATCATAGACAATGTTCCTCCTGTAAGACTATAAGTTTACTCATCCAAAAAAACATGATCAGTTTGAGCGAAAGAACAGAGAGAATGAAGAAAGATTCAAACAAGTTGTTGTTGGCAAGATAAGTGTTACAGAGTGTTCAAGACAATGCAACACTGCTGTGCATCTCTTCAAACATCGGTGGTAGTAGCGATGTAGTGTTTGAGATAAACATTTGGGAGTGAAACGAAATCTTGAAATGGATGAGTTATTGGAGAAGGTGATCAATGTATACTGCAAGTTTAAGGTGTGTGATGACGTGAAAACCAACCAAGGAGCAGAACTAAGGAGAGAAGATGGGTTTGAGGTGAGCGGAACCCGGAGGGTCAAAAGAGACACTCTTGCTCCATAAATTCGACTGGAGTTGTAAGATAGTTGGTGATGCATTCATCATGTCAAAGGGTACCCCAAACAAACATCCCTGCTGGGGGACTGTTCACGTTTTTGAGTTTCTGTGGGATCTGAAATTCTTTAAATTACCAGTTTATCAAGGATGGAAAGACAGCCATTAATGGTATACTTCAATAATACAATTTAGGGGAAAGTGAAAAAGGTACAAGGCTTTGGATTTGTTAATATGATGACAAGGCTCTTCAAATCATGTCAATAGACAGCAGGATCCAAATACCTTTATCCTTGAATGCGTTGGGATGCTTACAATAGTAGAAAGCACTATGAATGACAAGGCTGTGCTAGAAAGATGGCCATAGTGCCCGACTTGCAGACCTGCGGTGACAGCACAATGAACATTACAAGGGCTACCCAAAGGTGGTTGAGATGTTACGTTTGTGGTTGAGGCGCACAAAGCTTATAGAACTGAAGTATTGTACTCATGGGTCACTTTTCCAGCAATAGGTTCTAATATGCGAACATTTTACACATACACTGAACCTGCCTTACCAGGCCAATGCAGAGCTTATAATGACTTAGGAATACCATTAACATTTCAGGAACACACAAACTAGTTCCGAGGCTCCAAGTAGAAACCACTCCCTCATTACTCATAGGATGAAAAGGTCAATAAATAACTTGAGATATTGTTTCCAAGGTGGATGCATCAATGGTGTTCTATGCGATTGATTGAAACTCTGACTAGCAATATTTCTATATTTTCCTACGTGGAACCCCTGTTGTGTTTATATATTTTCCTACGTGGAACCCCTGTAGTGTATGTGTCAAGCGATGGAGTGGTATACTCACAGTTTGAAATAGCCACCATGAATGTGGAGAAATCCATCTGCGAAAGAGTTTTGCATTGATTCAGGCCAAGATTCTGGGGTTCTGTCACTTCATATATTGACAGCACCTCCCTCTGGATGGATCTATTGGAGCACGCTGCATAACAGCTTAGTACATTATAGTCTTTGCCACAGCATCCGGGTGCTAAAAGAACACCCAGGAGGTAGGTTTGACTCTGAATGAGCTAACTCGACGCTTCAACCAACAGAAACAGCATACCAGAGTTTAGTAATTGCAACTCTTGTATTTATAGTGACTTCACAGGACCAAGGCAGTGCAATGGCAGATACGCAGAAATGAATTTTTGTAAAGTGATTAACATTATGGTTATCAGGATTATTACTAATATGATAATTATCAGCATTATTATTGTCGTTATTATTATTGTTGCTACCGATGCTAGCTACTCGTTACGCTTCTGTCCTCCACGATGCTAGGAGCTGGAATGTGCAAAGACACCTGCGCCGGTAGTCCTGCTCCTTGACAGAAAGTGTATGGGAAGGTTTGTTAGATCATTTCAGTCCTCTAAATGGCTGTTCCCAGGTACGAAGGAGAGGCATGTAGAGAGCAGGCCTGAGGGATTTCCATCCTGGGACCTTTCAGAGGGCCTTATTTACTTGAAACGCGGAGCCTATAAGATCCATCCTGCGCGGAGCAAAGGTTTCATCTCTGAAAGGTGACCTTGCAGCTCTGGCGAAGTGATTAGTAAACGGCTGTTGAAAAAAATTTCTAACCGTAAAAGCTTTTTGCTTTCAGTATTGCATGAAGTGGAATGACGGTAAGACACTGGAGCATTTTACGTTTTTTAAAATTTATTTTTACTTGTTTTTTATTAAATATATATATATCAGGAACGCTGCCTTCGCCACTCCACAGAATTGCCGCTTGGCAAGCAGACACGGACCCAAAATTTGGTGCTTTAGATTACCATTTTAATGTCGGCCATAACGTGTTTCGATCCTCCAGGGGACCTTGATCACATGACAACGCCATTACCAGTCAAGACCTATTAAATAGCTGCACATTTGCACATGATTGCAGACGTGGGATAAAAATAGAAGAAACATTCAAATGCAGTTCTAGTATTCGAAGATATGTCGTGATCTTACCAAACATCTTAATCATCCACTTAATAGGCCTCAAATCAAAGAAATACAATTACATAAATATAGGTAATTAAAATCTAAAAACCGGAGATAAATATATATATAAAATCAAAACATGGAGAACGGGACGTTGGCGGAGCTGGGAGGAGTCTCACTTTTTCAGGGGTTGAATAACTACATGTTATATATATATATATATATATATATATATATATATATATATATATATATATATATATATTTATATATATATATATATATATATATTCACGCTCCAAGGTTGTCCACCTTATGAGTAGCACGTGAGCAGCAGCTTTATTTATGTGTAGGTGAGGACGGGGATCCGCTCGTAGACGCCGCTCCGTAATGGATCTGCCCGACGCGTTTCGAAGCTCCATCTGCTTCTCTTCAGGGGCTTTAACGGAAGCGGTGTGCGCACCCGTTACACTTCTCCAATTTCATATAACTCACCCGCCAATGGGAGGCTCCAATGAGACTTCTGGGAAGTGTAGTGCGGAAAGCACACAATCAAGTCCTGTATGGACTCCACGAGTGGGCCCGTCCTCGATCCCATGTACGGCTGCTACTTCACTGCCGTGACCCCCACGTTAACGGGGTGGTGCATACTCTGCGGCTGGACTGCCGCATATAGATTCACGCTCCAAGGTTGTCCACCTTATGAGTAGCACGCGAGCAGCAGCTTTATTTATGTGTAGGTGAGGACGGGGATCCGCTCGTAGACGCCGCTCCGTAATGGATCTGCCCGACGCGTTTCGAAGCTCCATCTGCTTCTCTTCAGGGGCTTTAACGGAAGCGGTGTGCGCACCCGTTACACTTCTCCAATTTCATATAACTCACCCGCCAATGGGAGGCTCCAATGAGACTTCTGGGAAGTGTAGTGCGGAAAGCACACAATCAAGTCCTGTATGGACTCCACGAGTGGGCCCGTCCTCGATCCCATGTACGGCTGCTACTTCACTGCCGTGACCCCCACGTTAACGGGGTGGTGCATACTCTGCGGCTGGACTGCCGCATATAGATTCACGCTCCAAGGTTGTCCACCTTATGAGTAGCACGCGAGCAGCAGCTTTATTTATGTGTAGGTGAGGACGGGGATCCGCACGTAGACGCCGCTCCGTAATGGATCTGCCCGACGCGTTTCGAAGCTCCATCTGCTTCTCTTCAGGGGCTTTAACGGAAGCGGTGTGCGCACCCGTTACACTTCTCCAATTTCATATAACTCACCCGCCAATGGGAGGCTCCAATGAGACTTCTGAGAAGTGTAGTGCGGAAAGCACACAATCAAGTCCTGTATGGACTCCACGAGTGGGCCCGTCCTCGATCCCATGTACGGCTGCTACTTCACTGCCGTGACCCCCACGTTAACGGGGTGGTGCATACTCTGCGGCTGGACTGCCGCATATAGATTCACGCTCCAAGGTTGTCCACCTTATGAGTAGCACGCGAGCAGCAGCTTTATTTATGTGTAGGTGAGGACGGGGATCCGCTCGTAGACGCCGCTCCCTAATGGATCTGCCCGACGCGTTTCGAAGCTCCATCTGCTTCTCTTCAGGGGCTTTAACGGAAGCGGTGTGCGAACCCGTTACACTTCTCCAATTTCATATAACTCACCCACCAATGGGAGGCTCCAATGAGACTTCTGGGAAGTGTAGTGCGGAAAGCACACAATCAAGTCCTGTATGGACTCCACGAGTGGGCCCGTCCTCGATCCCATGTACGGCTGCTACTTCACTGCCGTGACCCCCACGTTAACGGGGTGGTGCATACTCTGCGGCTGGACTGCCGCATATAGATTCACGCTCCAAGGTTGTCCACCTTATGAGTAGCACGCGAGCAGCAGCTTTATTTATGTGTAGGTGAGGACGGGGATCCGCTCGTAGACGCCGCTCCGTAATGGATCTGCCCGACGCGTTTCGAAGCTCCATCTGCTTCTCTTCAGGGGCTTTAACGGAAGCGGTGTGCGCACCCGTTACACTTCTCCAATTTCATATAACTCACCCGCCAATGGGAGGCTCCAATGAGACTTCTGGGAAGTGTAGTGCGGAAAGCACACAATCAAGTCCTGTATGGTCTCCACGAGTGGGCCCGTCCTCGATCCCATGTACGGCTGCTACTTCACTGCCGTGACCCCCACGTTAACGGGGTGGTGCATACTCTGCGGCTGGACTGCCGCATATAGATTCACGCTCCAAGGTTGTCCACCTTATGAGTAGCACGCGAGCAGCAGCTTTATTTATGTGTAGGTGAGGACGGGGATCCGCTCGTAGACGCCGCTCCGTAATGGATCTGCCCGGCGCGTTTCGAAGCTCCATCTGCTTCTCTTCAGGGGCTTTAACGGAAGCGGTGTGCGCACCCGTTACACTTCTCCAATTTCATATAACTCACCCGCCAATGGGAGGCTCCAATGAGACTTCTGGGAAGTGTAGTGCGGAAAGCACACAATCAAGTCCTGTATGGACTCCACGAGTGGGCCCGTCCTCGATCCCATGTACGGCTGCTACTTCACTGCCGTGACCCCCACGTTAACGGGGTGGTGCATACTCTGCGGCTGGACTGCCGCATATAGATTCACGCTCCAAGGTTGTCCACCTTATGAGTAGCACGCGAGCAGCAGCTTTATTTATGTGTAGGTGAGGACGGGGATCCGCTCGTAGACGCCGCTCCGTAATGGATCTGCCCGACGCGTTTTGAAGCTCCATCTGCTTCTCTTCAGGGGCTTTAACGGAAGCGGTGTGCGCACCCGTTACACTTCTCCAATTTCATATAACTCACCCGCCAATGGGAGGCTCCAATGAGACTTCTGGGAAGTGTAGTGCGGAAAGCACACAATCAAGTCCTGTATGGACTCCACGAGTGGGCCCGTCCTCGATCACATGTACGGCTGCTACTTCACTGCCGTGACCCCCACGTTAACGGGGTGGTGCATACTCTGCGGCTGGACTGCCGCATATAGATTCACGCTCCAAGGTTGTCCACCTTATGAGTAGCACGCGAGCAGCAGCTTTATTTATGTGTAGGTGAGGACGGGGATCCGCTCGTAGACGCCGCTCCGTAATGGATCTGCCCGACGCGTTTCGAAGGTCCATCTGCTTCTCTTCAGGGGCTTTAACGGAAGCGGTGTGCGCACCCGTTACACTTCTCCAATTTCATATAACTCACCCACCAATGGGAGGCTCCAATGAGACTTCTGGGAAGTGTAGTGCGGAAAGCACACAATCAAGTCCTGTATGGACTCCACGAGTGGGCCCGTCCTCAATCCCATGTACGGCTGCTACTTCACTGCCGTGACCCCCACGTTAACGGGGTGGTGCATACTCTGCGGCTGGACTGCCGCATATAGATTCACGCTCCAAGGTTGTCCACCTTATGAGTAGCACGCGAGCAGCAGCTTTATTTATGTGTAGGTGAGGACGGGGATCCGCTCGTAGACGCCGCTCCGTAATGGATCTGCCCGACGCGTTTCGAAGCTCCATCTGCTTCTCTTCAGGGGCCCTGAAGAGAAGCAGATGGAGCTTCGAAACGCGTCCCCGTCCTCACCTACACATAAATAAAGCTGCTGCTCGCGTGCTACTCATAAGGTGGACAACCTTGGAGCGTGAATCTATATGCGGCAGTCCAGCCGCAGAGTATGCACCACCCCGTTAACATGGGGGTCACGGCAGTGAAGTAGCAGCCGTACATGGGATCGAGGACGGGCCCACTCGTTGAGTCCATACAGGACTTGATTGTGTGCTTTCCGCACTACACTTCCCAGAAGTCTCATTGGAGCCTCCCATTGGCGGGTGAGTTATATGAAATTGGAGAAGTGTAACGGGTGCGCACACCGCTTCCGTTAAAGCCCCTGAAGAGAAGCAGATGGAGCTTCGAAACGCGTCGGGCAGATCCATTACGGAGCGGCGTCTACGAGCGGATCCCCGTCCTCACCTACACATAAATAAAGCTGCTGCTCGCGTGCTACTCATAAGGTGGACAACCTTGGAGCGTGAATCTATATGCGGCAGTCCAGCCGCAGAGTATGCACCACCCCGTTAACATGGGGGTCACGGCAGTGAAGTAGCAGCCGTACATGGGATCGAGGACGGGCCCACTCGTGGAGTCCATACAGGACTTGATTGTGTGCTTTCCGCACTACACTTCCCAGAAGTCTCATTGGAGCCTCCCATTGGCGGGTGAGTTATATGAAATTGGAGAAGTGTAACGGGTGCGCACACCGCTTCCGTTAAAGCCCCTGAAGAGAAGCAGATGGAGCTTCGAAACGCGTCGGGCAGATCCATTACGGAG
Organism: Lissotriton helveticus; assembly: GCF_964261635.1. Classification (NCBI taxonomy): domain Eukaryota; kingdom Metazoa; phylum Chordata; class Amphibia; order Caudata; family Salamandridae; genus Lissotriton; species Lissotriton helveticus. The sequence goes on along the minus strand of NC_136061.1, from coordinate 606,769,812 downwards.
CGGAGTCTACGAGCGGATCCCCGTCCTCACCTACACATAAATAAAGCTGCTGCTCGCGTGCTACTCATAAGGTGGACAACCTTGGAGCGTGAATCTATATGCGGCAGTCCAGCCGCAGAGTATGCACCACCCCGTTAACATGGGGGTCACGGCAGTGAAGTAGCAGCCGTACATGGGATCGAGGACGGGCCCACTCGTGGAGTCCATACAGGACTTGATTGTGTGCTTTCCGCACTACACTTCCCAGAAGTCTCATTGGAGCCTCCCATTGGCGGGTGAGTTATATGAAATTGGAGAAGTGTAACGGGTGCGCACACCGCTTCCGTTAAAGCCCCTGAAGAGAAGCAGATGGAGCTTCAAAACGCGTCGGGCAGATCCATTACGGAGCGGCGTCTATGAGCGGATCCCCGTCCTCACCTACACATAAATAAAGCTGCTGCTCGCGTGCTACTCATAAGGTGGACAACCTTGGAGCGTGAATCTATATGCGGCAGTCCAGCCGCAGAGTATGCACCACCCCGTTAACATGGGGGTCACGGCAGTGAAGTAGCAGCCGTACATGGGATCGAGGACGGGCCCACTCGTGGAGTCCATACAGGACTTGATTGTGTGCTTTCCGCACTACACTTCCCAGAAGTCTCATTGGAGCCTCCCATTGGCGGGTGAGTTATATGAAATTGGAGAAGTGTAACGGGTGCGCACACCGCTTCCGTTAAAGCCCCTGAAGAGAAGCAGATGGAGCTTCGAAACGCGTCGGGCAGATCCATTACGGAGCGGCGTCTACGAGCGGATCCCCGTCCTCACCTACACATAAATAAAGCTGCTGCTCGCGTGCTACTCATAAGGTGGACAACCTTGGAGCTTGAATCTATATGCGGCAGTCCAGCCGCAGAGTATGCACCACCCCGTTAACATGGGGGTCACGGCAGTGAAGTAGCAGCCGTACATGGGATCGAGGACGGGCCCACTCGTGGAGTCCATACAGGACTTGATTGTGTGCTTTCCGCACTACACTTCCCAGAAGTCTCATTGGAGCCTCCCATTGGCGGGTGAGTTATATGAAATTGGAGAAGTGTAACGGGTGCGCACACCGCTTCCGTTAAAGCCCCTGAAGAGAAGCAGATGGAGCTTCGAAACGCGTCGGGCAGATCCATTACGGAGCGGCGTCTACGAGCGGATCCCCGTCCTCACCTACACATAAATAAAGCTGCTGCTCGCGTGCTACTCATAAGGTGGACAACCTTGGAGCGTGAATCTATATGCGGCAGTCCAGCCGCAGAGTATGCACCACCCCGTTAATATGGGGGTCACGGCAGTGAAGTAGCAGCCGTACATGGGATCGAGGACGGGCCCACTCATGGAGTCCATACAGGACTTGATTGTGTGCTTTCCGCACTACACTTCCCAGAAGTCTCATTGGAGCCTCCCATTGGCGGGTGAGTTATATGAAATTGGAGAAGTGTAACGGGTGCGCACACCGCTTCCGTTAAAGCCCCTGAAGAGAAGCAGATGGAGCTTCGAAACGCGTCGGGCAGATCCATTATGGAGCGGCGTCTACGAGCGGATCCCCGTCCTCACCTACACATAAATAAAGCTGCTGCTCGCGTGCTACTCATAAGGTGGACAACCTCGGAGCGTGAATATATATATATATATATATATATATATATATATATATATATATATATATATATATATATATATATAACATGTAGTTATTCAACCCCTGAAAAGGTGAGACTCCTCCCAGCTCCGCCAACGTCCCGTTCTCCATGTTTTGATTTTTGGAGTGTTTTGTGCTTAAACCTTAAACCTTCATATTTTTTTCCAGCAAAAGGAGGCCAAGCGAAGTTTGGTCCTTTTTCCCGTATATCAGATATTTGAATGGTGCCCAAGGTTTGTGGATTCCTCTGAATAAAATAAAAATGAAGAAAAATTGTATTTTTGGGGGGAGGAGGGATGAGTTTGGTGGTGGAGGTGGGGAAATATATTGTATGCTATGCAAAAAAGTATGTCTTTGTCTTTTCTAAGAATTCCCACAACTGAAGAGAACTTCAATTGATTATAGGCGAAGGTAGGATATCCACCACAGACTTGCTTAACATATCTCTCAGCTACTGGTCAGGCAGCTCAATTTGAACTACTGAGTTTGGTTCTTGCTTAGAGACTTAACAGGTCAGGTACTGCTGTTGGACAGATGGAGTTGATGGTAGTGGTCTGTCACCTCCGTGACGCTGATCTGGTTTTCCAGCACCCTGTCTTCCTCTTCGTCTTCTCCTTGGCCTTCCCCGACCCTGAGGTTCCTTGCTGTTGATCTTTGGGGATTGTGGGGTTCACGTTGACCTCTGCACTCGGTCCAGGTGTATCCATCGTGCTACGCAGTTTATTTTTGTTTCACTTTGTTTTTTTTCTGCTTTTATGGTGCCTTTTCCCACTTGACACGTGGGAATTGCAGGCCTGTCGATGGTTTTTGCAGATTTTTGTATCGCGATTGGCCTCATTGCAACATTTTTTGCGTTCGTGTTTCGCAGTTTTTGCGGCGTGGCATTGATTTTAATGAGATCATTTGATGCCTTATCATGAGACTATCGCATGGTACCACCGTGTTGAGAATACAAAGTTAACACAGCGTAATTTTCCTGCGATAGACTGCAATGTGAAGAGTTGCATAACAACAAGGCCATATATCATTAAGGGAGATGTCATAATGAAAAGACAGTTCAGCCTAACTTCCCTCCCCTTGCTAGGAATAGGTATTATTATATAACAGAAGATCTCTGGGCTTTGTCAGCAGGCCCCTTACCTTAGTACCTAGATGTTATATCTGCTTCATAGGAACCGCATTGCTCTTCTCCCTGGAAAGGTCCCTCTCGAAGCGTCTGTTTTTCATGCGTGCATACCCCTAATATCAAAATGCTTGTCATCCACCAGCTGCATTGGTATGTTGTGTTTAAGTGCTAAATAAATTCAATTCAATATACATTTTACCTAAATATAAAAAAGAAACTTAATTAAGAAAAATATAATCAGGCAAACATAATAATTTATACATATACATATATTTACTTTAAATTAACTTATTAACTATTATCTTTATTTTATTTTTAAACTTTTAAATTATATATAAATAAAATATATACATATATCAATAATTTAAAAATAAAAAAACATTTTATAATTAATTAAAACATTAAACTATTAAAACTAAATTAAAATGTACATTTTGCAATACAATAAATACAACAGTAGGGAAAATGTTCGACAGCAAAATAATAAAATGTACTATTCCAACTCCAGTGAGTGCAACAGTAGGGAATGTGTTGGATAGCAGAGAGGTACAAATTACTATTCCCACTCCAAAGAGTGCAACAGTAGCCAAAGTGTTTGATAGCGGACGGGTAAAATTGACTATTCCCATTCCAGTGAGTGCAAAAGTAGGGTAAATGTTGGACAGCTGAAGAATTCAATTTACTATTCATACTCCAGTAAGTGCAACAGTAGGGGAAATGTTGGATTTGCAGAGGGGTAAAAATTACTATTCCCACTCCAGTGAGTGCAAAAGTAGGGAATGTTTTGGATAGCGGAGGGGTAAAAATTACTATTCCCACTCTACTGAGTGCAACAGTAGGGAAAGTGCTGGATAGCTGAGGAGTGAAATTACTATTCCCACTCCAGTGAGTGCAACAGTAGAGAAAGTGCTGGGTAGCAGAGAGGTAAAAATTATTATTCCTATGCCAGTATGTGCAACAGTAGGTAAAGTGCTGGATAGCGGAGGGGTAAAAATGACTATTCCCACTCCAGTGTGTGCAACAGTAGGGAAAGAGCTAGGTAGCGGAGAGGTAAAAACAAAAAATACTAATCACATTTAAACAATTGAAAAAAAAATAATAATCTTAAAAATAAATAACCAATATTTTAAAAATATACGATTAAATATATTAAACATATAAAAAGAACACATATTATAATGTTAATCACATATAACAAAAAGTTACAAATATTATATAAAATAAATTAATAAATACATATATAAACAATATTTATTTAAAAGGAGGAAATATTAAGAAATAAACAAATTATTTAAAACATAAATATAGTTCCTACCCTAAAGCACCACACCAATAAAAAAAGATGTCAACATTTTTATTTAAATGTATTTCCATAATTAACATTATTAATAATGAATTAAAAAATATTATTAATAAAAGATAATAAACATTAATTGAGTACACATTCTTTAACACTATAACATCCACAACCCATACCTACGATTAATTACACAATCATGATAATTCATTACTAATTAATTATTTAAATTAATTAATAACTAATTATTTAATTCATCAATAAAAAATTAATTACTTCCCACACCTAAAATTAAGTACGCAATTACCTTAATTAATCACTAATTAATCAACTAACTAATTTAAATTAATTTTCTTTCTTTTTTTAAATAATCATTTATTTATTTTTTTTATATATTTTTAAGTCACAGGTATAGCATAAACAAAAAATCATATATAGCACAGAAAACGATAGGAGCAACAAAAACAATCCAAATTAGCGAGCATTAGAACATCGACATGAGTCATATCATACAGTCAAATAAATAATAATAATCTTGGTCCAGGCCAGGTGCAATGGAAATAAAAATGCATAAAAAAATAGATGAAACCAAAATATAGTAGGACAAACCTAAATAATGTGAGAGACTTTGAGCATACAACAGCTGTTAATCCCATTGCAGGCTTGACCACACCCTCCCAAATTTCAACCTTGACCGTAGACCCCGAGCTTTCCATAGTGTCAGTTCCATTTAAAAAACCCCCCTAAGTACCAACCAAAAGTCAGTAATCTTGGGACTAGCTACCTCAATCCAGGCCCTGGCAATCCAGAGCCGCGTGGAAATAATAATGATTGAAGCTAGAGGTTTAGATACAACTTGAATCGATGACCGACCCCAAAACTATTTCTTTCTCTGTTAAGTGAATCAGTGTACCTGATAACCTGCTCAGCACCAAAGCAACCTCAAACCAGAATGTAGGTAGGCGGGGACACACAACAAACATATGTCTAAGATCAGCAGCATACATGTTGCACTTAGGGCAGTATAACTTCAAGGAAACCTGGGAGGTTGCCCATTTTGAGATTATCTGCAGGGTGTGATATAGCATGAACATAATACGATGCTGATGCAGCTTTAAATTAATCGAAGAAACAGCAGAATTGATTGTAGCCAAGGAATCAGAAAACTCTTCCATACTAATTCCAATTGCGAACATATGATTAATTTTACCTTCCATCGCCAAACCGTCATCCACTGTTACACGCATAAAGATCTGATAAGCTTTCCCAATCTGACCCTGAGCAGAGGTATTGAAGATAGCCCGCAGTACATCAGAAGTATGGGGGAAGGCAAATAATCCCTTCCCTTGTAAGAAATAATACCTAACTTGCAGGTACTTGAAAAATTAGTTCTGGGGTATCCCAAACTCATCTTTTAAGGAGGAGAATGACCTAAAACCACCTTCATCATACATCTGCACTAGCCGTATTATTCCACCCTGTTGCCACCTTCTACAGACGGCATCCGAAAATATGCCTGGGTACCTAGGATCATCCCATAAGAAAGTATATTCATGCAAGTCTGGCAGAGCAAAAGATTTACAAATATCTTTCCAGATACGATAAATGTGCCTAACTACCTTGAAACGAACTCTCTTAAAATAGTTTGGGGCCAACATATAATACAGAAGAAACCCACTGTTAGGACCAGATGTAAGGTGATACGCTAACCATATTTTAGCCACAGTTGGTCCAAAAAGTAAACTCTGAATACGATTGAGAAAAGCAGCCCAAAAGTAAGTTTTAAAGTCGGGGAGTTGGAACCCATCTTGCTCATATGGCAGCTTAATATATCAAAGAGCTCTCATAGCTCTGCAATAGCCCCAGATGAAGCTACCAATGACAGAGTTTAGCCACTTAAAAAATGAGATTGGGACCCGTAAAGGTATTGAACAAAACAAATAAAGAAATTTGGGCAAAAGATTCTTTTTCACTATGTTGCATCTCCCGATGATAGTCAGGGGCAGCCTGTGCCATCTCTGCAGATCTCCAGTAATTTGTTTGAGCAAGGGTTCATAGTTCAAAGACATAAAATCGTCAAATCAGCTGCTGAGACAGACTCCAAGGTAAGTAGCGGTGGCAGTGATACCAAGCTGAGGTAGAGGAGATGCAGAGACTTAATTGAGAATAGACTGTGTTTGGTTTAGATTGAGCTTGTAACCAGAGAGGAAGCCAAAATGTTGTGCCTCTTGTGTGTGATAGCCACCTCTGGCCCGGTAGTAAATACAGTGATATCGTCTGCATAGGCCGTAATTTTTAAGGTTATACCATTAAAACAAATAGGCGAGATAGAATTATTATATAGGAGATGCCTAATATAGGGTTAAATGTAGAGGGCAAATGATAATGGGGAAAGCGGGTAGCCCTGGCGTGTACCCCGCTGGATGTTGACTACCCCAGATGTACAACCGTTAAGTTTAATAACTGCAGAAGGATTGGAATACAATCGCTGGACCGCCGAGACAAACCTCCGACCGATACCTAATGATTGCATAGTACTCCATAAAAAACCCCAGGCAACTCGATCGAAGGCCTTCTCAGCATCCAGCATTAGCATCCCAATCCACTGAGCCAGATGACCTGCAACATCAAAAGCCGCAAAAGCTGTGTTTATATGCACAACCGTATCCCTACCTGGGACAAAACCATGTTGTTCTTCAGAAACCAATTTTGGCATCCGCGTTAATAAGGGAAATCGGTCGATAAGACCCAAGATCATCCACAGGTTTACCCTTTTTGGGAAAGACCACAATATTAGTTTTGTTCCAGGAAGGGGGAGCATCCCCTCCCTGCAGTATATAGTTGAGCAACTCGAGAAGAACTGGTAAAAGCACTTCCCTAAAAGTTCTGTAGAACTCCAGCAATATGGTGTCCTCTTCCACCGCCTTACTGCTGGGCAAAGCCCCTAAAGCTAAGTTCAGTACCTCAAGGTCAGAATTGGTCTCTAGGCCCAAAGAAAGAGAGACATCCAAACAAGGGAGAGCATTCTCTTGCAGATAAAGCCTAGCCGCTTGTTGGTTATATGTACCAGTTTCCTTATATAAACTGCAATAAAACATCCTGAACTGTTCTGCTATATCTTCAGGTTTTGTTTAAATAATAGAGTCCACTCCCTTGATGGACTTGATGTGGGAATTAGCCCGCTGATCTGCAAGTTGGTAGGCCAGTACTCTTCCCACCCTCTCTCTGTACTCATATTGCTTTATTCTATGCTTTATGAAATTGTTTGCAACTTTATCCTTCAGCCTTCTATGAAGTTTGGCTTTAATATCAATAATCTGGGCATATATCTGTTGTTCACCCATATCCTTTGAAACTATTGCACAGGCATGGTGCTGTTCTAGCTGAGTATACTGCCTATGTTCATTGACCAACTGCGTACAGTTTAGTCTATTCTGCTTGACTACATACTGGAGAGTAGCCCCTTTCACACATGCTTTTAAGCAGTCCCAAACCATGGCATAGGACGAGGTGTGGAGATTGGTCAAAATAAATTCCTTCGAAACCTTCTGCATGTGAGTAACAAAATCCGGATTGCTTAACAAATGCCGAGGAAAAGAAAACTCCCTAACATGATACTGTCTAGACCATCCAAGAGTTACATTAATCATAATGGGATTATCATCCGAGGTTACCTTTGGACATACGGTCATTGATGCGTTAACCAACAACCCATAATTAATAAAAATCATATCAATCCTGGAGTGCTGTTTATGGGGGTGAGAAAAGAAATGTAAACCTCAGTGTTGTAGGATACAGTGTCCGCCAGGCATCATCCAATTGATGAATATGCAATAAATCACGTATGGCGGCCCTTACCTGGATCATTCTGGCTCTTGCACGTGTATTGGTAGTGTCAATTTTGTTATCCAAAATACAGTTAAAGTCACCCATTACAACGAGGTCACCATCCCAGTCTAGAAGTTCGGAATTTAAGTAAGAAACAACCTCAGGACAGTCAACATTAGGACCATAAATCATAGAAACTGTAACCTTTTTTCCAGAGATCTGAAGCTGCGTAATTGCCCACCTGCCCTGACTATCAGCAAGGGTTCGAAGTACAGTTATTTTAGAGTATTTATCTTTCAATAACGCAACGCCCCTTATAGATGCCGTCTGTGAAGTGCAGATAATCAGGTCATAACCTAATTGTTTGAAAAAGCTTCTGTCTTTATAGGCCAGATGTGTTTCAGCCAGTCCCACTATTTGGGGCTTAAATCCTTTAAGCTCTTCCGCCACCAATCGCCTTTTACTGGCCGTATTGAGCCCACAGATGTTCCAGCTCATGAATTTGACTCTAGACATTACAAGAGTTCAGATTGGCCGAGTACTGATCTGTCCATACCCGCATATGTATTTTCCCGCCCATCGGAAGCTAATTTTTATTTCCACAAGCTACCTGTGCTACTTTAAAAATCTGTGACTATTTAGCCCCCTTTTCCACCCAGCCCCCTCAAACCACCCCCAATCCTCCCCAGCCCGTTTCTTGGAAAAGGAATCAGCCCCCTAAAGGCTGTCCTGACTGAGAACAAGTGAAAGACATCCCGACCACCCCTCCCCAAGGGCCCCCAGCACACCCACGCACCATCCCCCCTCCGTCCACACCACCCCAGCAGATAAAACATAATGAAGATCTGGCAGCTATCACTGGGAGTAGCGAAAAAAACCATTTAACTATTGCACAGTTAAATCCTGTAACAGCATTTCCTACTACCCAGTACCTAAAAAAAAAACACAAATAAAGAAACCAAAGAAAAAAACCTAGACAGAGATTAAACCAAAGCACTACGTTAATCAAGGATTGGGGGCAGTTTGCCAACTAGCCAATGCTTTTTTAGCCTCCTGCTCACTTAAAAAAAAATTGGAGTGACCATCCTTAACAACTTTAAGCTGAGCAGGCTCCTGCAAAAAAACCCGAGAACAGACAGACTTAAATGAGTCCATGAGCTGGCGAAGCTGCCATCTCTTATCCATGGATGACTTGCACAAATCAGATCTCACAAAGATTGACATAGCATCCACTTGAACAGGAGCCGTAGGCCGGGCCTTAAAAAAAATAGCCTGACGAAGCAGGAAATTTCCCAAAAATACCAGAATAGGATGAGAATAGTTTTTTTTAGCTTGCAAATTAGGTGGCAGAAAGAGTGGAAGATGGTGTGCTCTTTGGACCTGCGTGTCCATATCCCAGTCAGTCCTCTAGGTCCGGGAATGCTTTCTGTAGCAGGTCCCCAACAAATGCACGAGGATCAGAGCCTTCTTGTCCCTCCGGTACCCTGAAAATCCTCAAATTATGGCGCCGCTGGCGATTTTCAAGGTCATCAATTTTAAGTTGCATTGAGGCAAGCTGTGGCTCTTGTGCGGTAACCACCTTGACAGTGTGGAAACTGATTTGCTCCACGCATGCCACCCGCTCCTGCAGCACAGTGACCTCCGCAGTTAAATGATGGACCTTAGTGGTGACCTCAGATAGTGCTTTTTTAATTTCAATAGAGTCCACCCTTGCCTGTTGGTAGTAGGCTTGTGCTTCCGCTCTTTGAGCAATGAGAGCATGCATGATACTAGAGAGTGAGGGCTCATCCCCCCTTCATTCTCCACGCTCAAGTGATTCTGCTCGTCATTAGATCTTGTTCGCACTTCATTAGAGCCCTGAGAGGCAAGGGGGGAGGGAGAGGATCCAAACACTGTGGATGAGTTATTAAGTCCAAGAGGTGTTGACTCCTTAGAATGAGGAGGCACCCCGTCAGCAGCGTTTCGACCCTTACAGCGCACAGTGCCTGTTTCTGAAGCTTTTGGGCGTTCCACATTATGTGGGCTGGTATCAATGACAGAAAATTGCTAGTAATTTGTTGTACTGTAGAGGCAGCACAGGCCGTAGTAGCCCATGGGTCAACGCCTCCGTTCAGAGGGGCAGGGGCAATACTGTCCCCTTTTGACCCTGCAATAGAGAGTCTGGAGACAATAGATCGTACTTCTCCCTTTGATGAGACCCATTTTCGAAGAGGACTGACTTCCGGAGCGGTTTTATATGTGCTTGCAACACCCTTCAATCGACCGAGTGTATCATTAATCTGCACCGTGTTACCAGTCCCTCCACGGCCTCTACCACGATTTTAGGGCCTTTTTCTTTTCCTTTCGGTGCTCTCCCCCCCTTGGGGGTTTTGCCCCCGGAGCTGCAAGTAGCAGTGCCCACATTTAGTGAGGAAGGGTCCTTAGGCGAATCCGCGCCCAGAGCCCTCCCTATTTCTGCAATTTTTTTCACCTGTCCCTTACTCCCTCCGACTCCATCACCTAAACATTCCTTAGGACAATTGTCTCTCCTAAGCTACTCCCCTGAACTAATACATTCAGCTGACACAGGCGGCTTTCGTTATTTGGGCCCTCCGTTTGAGGAAGGAGGCTTGTCAACCCAGAAGAGAGTGTTCCAGTCTCACTAGCAACTGCCACAAGTGGGAAGGATTCGTCCGGGCCCTGATCCACCAAGCATATGCCCCCAGGAGAGAGAGGAGAAGCACGAGAAACATCCGCTCTGCAATCAGAATCCTTTGTGCTCCTCCACCCCTCATTAACCGCAGCGTTCAGAACTTCTGCCATCTTGTCTAGTGGGACAGCAGATTCAGATCCACAGGACCGGAGAAGCGCCGTCGCCTTCCCTGAGCGCAATAGTTTAAGAATAGGTTTCCCCACCTGCGGGTCCGTATGACAATTCAAGACACCATTGCCTACTAGAGCATTCCCAGGCATAATAACATTGTCTACAGGGGAATCATCTTGAGTACCCATCTGTCCATCTGTACCTTCCGTTGCTGTGGGTAGCGCGTTCTCTGCCTCAATCAATCAATCAATCAAAGCATTTATATAGCGCACTACTCACCCGGAGGGTCTCAAGGCGCTGGGGGGAGGGGGTCCGCTACTGCTCGAACAGCCAGGTCTTGAGCTGCTTCCTGAAGGCGAGGTGGTCTTGGGTCAGGCGGAGGTGGGTCGGAAGGGAGTTCCAAGTCTTGGCGGCCAGGTAGGAGAAGGACCTTCCTCCTGTGGTGGCTCTTCGGATGCGGGGGACGGCGGCGAGGGCGTGGCTGGTCGTTCGAAGCTGGCGTTTGGGAGCGTAGAAGTTGAGGCGGCTGTTGAGGTATCCTGGGCCTTGGTTGTGTAGGGCTTTGTGTGCGTGGGTGAGGAGCCGGAAGATGATTCTCTTGTTGACCGGGAGCCAGTGCAGGTCTCTCAGGTGTCCGGAGATGTGGCTGCGGCGGGGGATGTCCAGGATGAGTCGTGCTGAGGTGTTCTGGATCCGCTGAGTCTCTTCTGGAGTTTGGCGTGGTTCCGGCGTAGAGGGAGTTGCCGTAGTCCAGACGGCTGGTGACGAGGGCCTGGGTGACCGTCTTCCTGGTCTCGGTGGGGATCCATCGGAAGATCTTACGTAGCATGCGCAGGATGTTGAAGCACGACGAGGAGACGGCGTTGACTTGTCTGGTCATGGAGAGGGAGGAGTCCAGGATGAAGCCCAGGTTGCGTGCGTGGTCTGTGGGTTTGGGTGCGCTGCCCAGGGCGGGGGGCCACCATGAGTCGTCCCAGGCGGAGGGTGAAGATCCCAGGATGAGGACTTCCGTCTTGTCCGAGTTCAGTTTCAGGCGACTGTTCATCATCCACTTGGCAACGTCTGTCATCCCTTCGTGTAGGTTGGCTCTGGCGGTGGCGGGGTCATTGGTGAGGGAGAGGATCAGCTGGGTGTCGTCAGCGTAGGAGATGATGTTGAGGTTGTGCTGGCGTGCGATGGCTGCGAGGGGGCTCATGTAGGCGTTGAAGAGTGTTGGGCTGAGCGAGGAGCCTTGAGGAACGCCGCAGATGACTTCGGTGGCCTCCGATCTGAACGGGGGGAGGCGGACTCTCTGTGTCCTTCCGGCGAGGAAGAAGATGATCCACTCCAGAGCCTTCTCCTGGATTCCAACGTTGCTGAAGCGCTGTACTAGGATACGGTGGCAGACAGTGTTGAAGGCCGCGGAGAGGTCCAGGAGGATGAGGGCCGCTGGTTCTCCGTTGTCGAGCGGGGCTCGGATGTCGTCGGTAGCTGCGATCAGGGCGGTCTCGGTGCTGTGGTTGGCCCGGAAGCCAGACTGCGAGAGGTCGAGGGAGCCGTTCATCTCGAGGAAGGCGGCCAGTTGCTTGTTGGCGGTTTTCTCGATGACTTTTGCCGGAAACAGGAGCAGCGAGATGAGGCGGTAGTTCTTGAGGTCGGTGGGGTTGGCTGATGGCTTCTTAAGTAGGGCGCTGAGTTCGGCGTGCATCCAGCTCTCCGGGAAGGTAGCGGTGTCGAAGGAGGTGTTGATGATGTCCCGCAGGTGGGGTGCGATGACAGCGTCGGCCTTGTTGAAGACGTGGTGAGGGCAGGGGTCCGTCGGAGATCCGGAGTGGATGGAGTTCATCGTGTGAACGGTGTCTTCGGTGCTGATTGGGGTCCAGGCGCGGAGGGTGGTTGTGGGGGGCGGTGGTTCGGTTGTGGCGTGCGTCGCTTGAGTGCTGAAGCTGTTGTGTATGTCCGCAATCTTGTTGTGGAAGTAGGAGGCGAGGGAGTTGCAGAGGTCTTGCGAAGGGGTGATGTCGTTGTTTCCGGCGTTGGGGTTGGAGAGCTCTTTCACGATGTTGAAGAGTTCTTTGCTATTGTGTGCGTTGTTGTCCAGTCGTTCCTTGAATGCGGTTTTCTTGGTGGCGTGGATCAGTTGGTGGTGTTTTCGGGTGGCGAGCTTGAGGGCAGTCATGTTGTCCGGTGTTGGGTCTCTGCGCCAGGTTTTCTCGAGTGCTCTGCAGTTCTTCTTGGAGCTCTTGAGTTCGTCGTTAAACCATGATACTTTCTTGCTGCCGGGTCTGCTCGGCGGGGTCTTCAGAGGGGCGAGGTCGTTTGCGCAGTCGCTGATCCATTTCGTGAGGTTGGTGGCCGCTTGGCTGGGGTTCGTTGTGCTGGTGGGAGGGTTCTTGCTCAGGGAAGTAGCGAGCTGGTCTGCAGTGATCTTGTTCCAGCTTCTGCGGGGAACCTGTTGCTGGTGATGGTGGAACGTGGTCCTTCTGAAGCTCAAGTGGACGCAGCTGTGGTCCGTCCAGTGGAGTCCCGTGGCGTGGCTGAAGGCGATGTCCTTGCTGGAAGAGAAGACCGGGTCGAGTGTGTGTCCGGTGTAGTGGGTGGGGAAGGTCACCAGTTGCTTGAGTCCGAGGTTGGCGAGGTTGTCCAGCAGGGTGGTGGTGTTGCGGTCGTTGTTGTTCTCCAGGTGGAAGTTGAGATCCCCGAGGAGGATGTAGTCGGCGGAGAGGAGGGCGTGCGGGCTGATGAAGTCGGCGATGTCTTCGCTGAATTGTGTGCGTGGTCCCGGGGGTCTGTAGATGAGGGTGCCTCTGAGGGTGATCTTGGGGTTGACGTGGATCTGGAAGTGCAGGTGTTCGGCGGGTGCGAGGGTATCGTCGGTGTCGGTCGTGATGCGGATGGTGTTCCTGTGGATGATGGCGATGCCTCCTCCTGTCTGGTTGACGCGGTCCCTCCGGATGATCTTGTAGCCGTCCGGGATGGCGATGGCGATGTCGGGCGCTGAGGAGGCGTTCATCCAGGTTTCCGTGAGGAAGGCGACGTCTGGGGCTGTGTTGTCGAGCAGGTTCCAGAGCTCGACGGCGTGTCTGTGGACGGAGCGGGTGTTGAGCAGGATACACTTCAGGTGGTTGCTGCTGGAGTTCGGCTTGGTGGGTGCTGGTGTGGCGAGGGTCCGGCTGCAGGTGAACTTGCAGGAGTGGCAGCTGAAGGGTCCGTGGGTGCGTCTCAGTGTGGCTCGGTAGCAGCCCGGGGTTAGGCCGGTGTTGAGTGCGTTGAGGTCGGTGGCGTTGTAGGTCCGTCGGGTCGGCTTCCGTCCGTGGGGGCCAGGGGTCCTGGCACTGGGCGCGGTCCAGGCGCGGACGGGCACAGACGGTCTTACCTTAGGCGCGCCTTCGGCGCACAATCGGCGCGCCTGCTGCGCGTGCATGCTGCGCGTAGGCCACTCTGCCATATGTGGAGAGTGGGGGGGGCGGAGCGAGGGAGGGGCAGCTGGGAGGCGGGGAGCGGGGCGGGGAATGGGGAGGGCTGCAGAGGTGAGGGGCGGGGAGCGGGGAGGTGGCGGGAAGCGCGGCAGGGGCCGGGGGCGCCGAAAACACAGGGGTACAATATTACAATACTACAAAACTACAATACTAAACAGAACGGGGATACAAAAAATAAACAGGGGGCTGACAGTGCACCGGGGGATACAACAAACGGAGTCACAGAGGTACAACCTTACCAGGAGCAGAGAGTACAATGGAGAGACAAATGGAACGCAATAACAGCGCGGCGCAGGTGGGGCAAGAGCAGCAATCAGCGGGTCACAGGGTCACAGCAGGCAGGGTCCCGGCTGCGGGCAGCGGCGGCACTAGAAGGAACAAGGGGCAGCCTGGTCGCACTCACGAGGAGTGTGCGAGGTGCGTGGGGGTGACCGGCCCAGAGGGACAGAGGTCACTGCTCACCGCCTCGCCCACCTCGTCCTATATAGTCCAGTGGGAGGGAGGGGCAGCTGGGAGGCGGGGAGCGGGGCGGCGAATGGGGAGGGCTGCAGAGGTGAGGGGCGGGGAGCGGGGAGGTGGCGGGAAGCGCGGCAGGGGCCGGGGGCGCCGAAAACACAGGGGTACAATATTACAATACTACAAAACTACAATACTAAACAGAACGGGGATACAAAAAATAAACAGGGGGCTGACAGTACACCGGAGGATACAACAAACGGAGTCACAGAGGTACAACCTTACCAGGAGCAGAGAGTACAATGGAGAGACAAATGGAACGCAATAACAGCGCGGCGCAGGCGGGGCAAGAGCAGCAATCAGCGGGTCACAGGGTCACAGCTGGCAGGGTCCCGGCTGCGGGCAGCGGCGGCACTAGAAGGAACAAGGGGCAGCCTGGTCGCACTCACGAGGAGTGTGCGAGGTGCGTGGGGGTGGCCGGCCCAGAGGGACAGAGGCCTGCATCTCTATACGCCTTCGTCGAGTTGAGCGAGGCGGAGCAATCGCCTTTCGCTTTTCCTTCAGTTTTTCCTCAAACTGAGATACGAATCCCAGCGTCACTGTCGTGTTGTCCAGCTGCGTGTCCCCTACTCCGCTAGTAGGGCTGTAACAGCTGTAACAGCCCCTCGAGGCAGCAGATTCCAGCACAGAGAGCCGCACTAGCGTTTGCAGCTCCCCCCAACTGAAACCAACCTCACAATGCGAGCGGAGCGAATCAAGGAGCTGGCATGAGTAAGCCGGCACATCCGTTAAAGAGCAGGCACCAAATCCGGAGAGAAAACCAGGAGACTGCCGCTGGAAAGCCGAGACCACTGCTTGTCCGCGGCCGTAACCACACCCACATGCTGAAAGCAGCTGAGACGGGGACGAGAGAAAACACGGAACGGCTTGACATCTACAGGAGCAGGAGCCGTTGCAGTCCACGCAGCCGAAAGTCATCCGATACCGAAACACCGTTTCAAATTTTCTCTGGTAAAAATTCAGCCTTCGGAAAGTTTTATTTCCAGCCTAACCGGGAGCTGAGTGTCTGGGAGGGCATCGCGGCGGGCAGCTAGAAGCTCCGGAGGAGAGGAGCGGCCGAGCGCCTTTCAGTGGCGGCATCCATCCGTCATCTTCCTTCTCCGAAAGCCACCCTTTCAGTGGCGGCGTCCATCCGCCATCTTCCTTCTCCGAAAGCCACTATAACATCCACAACCCACACCTATAACTAATTACACAATCATGATAATTAATTACTAATTAATTAATTTAAATTAAGTAACAACTAATTATTTAATTCATCAATAAAAATAAATTACTTCCCACCACTCCCTTCTATAAGCACCACAACACACACCTAAAACTAATTATGCAATTACCTTAATTAATCACTAATTAATCAACTAACTAATTTAAATTAATTACCAACTAATTAATAATTCATCAATAGAAATAACTTACCTCCAACCCTTCCCACCATTTACACTGATAAACACAAAAACACACTCCTAAAATAAATGACACAATAACCATAATTAATTACTAATTAATTTAAATAATTGACAATTAAATTTAAAATAATTATTAATAATTTAATTTACACATTTACCACTATAACAAATATTAATAAATGAAAATTATTCATTTAATTTGATATAATTAAATTACTTCCCACCCTATTCCCCTATAAACCCACAACTCGCTCTAGAATAAAAAACGCAAATTTCAAATAAAATATTTTTTGATAACTACTAAAAATAATCAATACATTTTATATAATTAAATTACTTCCCACCCTATTCCCCTATAAACCCACAACCCGCTACAGAACTAAAAACGCAAAATTCAAATAAAAAAACTAATAACTACAAAAAATGTTAACACATATAATAAAAATACAAACAATTCTTATGCAAAAAACAAACATCACACACATATAAAATATATAGTAAAATACATTTCATTAATAGAAATTCGATGCTTTTAACAACTTAGGGCCAGATGTAGGAAGCCTAATACCGGTCGGTAACGGCCGAATTTACCAAATTTCGGACGTTACTGACCAGTATTAGGCTTTTCAGATGTAGGGGCCTAAATTAAGGATTCGGTAATTTACCGAATTCTTAAATACCGATTCGGTAAATTACCAAATCCTAAATGTAGGGAGCACTCAAATGAGTGGTTTTCCCATTTTAGGATTCATTATTTACCACCAACTAGAAGCAATTTTTTGCAAATGATTACAGTGCCATGTGGCAGACATACATGCCCTTAGGGCATGTATGTCTGCCACATGTGCACCCATACACTATTCAGGGGTGCAACAGGGTGTCAAATTGACACCCTGTCACCCTTCAATGTGTCCCCCCTTTTACCGAATCGGGATTTACCGATTCGGTAATTCCCATTCATTCCTGTGGGCCTCCAGGCCCAAAGGAATGAATGGGAATTACCGAATCGGTAAATACCGAATCTTACCCAATGAATACCTTCATCCCATTTACCGATTCTAAAATTACGAATCTGTAAAATTCGGTATTTTAGAATCGGCAAATCTTTATTACCTACATCTGGCCCTATATTATTATTAAACACTTCAATATTTTTTAGATCAATGTTACTTACCTAAAATCGATAATCTGGACTACGAGAATGTGTCTGTCGATATTCCTGAACAAAAATATTTTTGCCATGATATTTGTGCAATTCAATATTTTTTACTCAATATTCTGTCTCTGCACCAAATAAAAGCAGTTAGTAACGTGTGCAAAGGTGAATCATGGATGGCAGGCTCATGCTAACTAAGGGCCCCATTACGATGGTGAGCAGACTTTGTCCACCCACCACCATAGCGGTAAGCGGGACCGACTGCTAGAGGTGCGGCAGCAGGAAATTAACACCTACTCTGACCTGGTGTAAAGTAGGACGACAGCCTGCACCAGAAAAAGGAGCCCAGACCAGAGCCACACCTGAAGAACAACAAATGGCATGTAGCCAACAATCATGCAGCTCAGACACCCAAGAAGGCCACAACACCCACCGTCACCACCCCAGACACCCCCCCACCCCCCTGGACCCCCACCGCTCCCCCCTGTACCAACACTCAGGCAGCAAAGACAAAGCCATCGACCCCCTGAAAACACACCAACCTCACAGACACAACACCAGAGAATGTCATTGCCCACCACAGGCTCAAAGGGACAACCATCCTCCGCATCCTGACCACCATTGCCCACAGGCTGACGGTACCAACACAGCGGACAACCAACATCCCACCTCAGATAAAGCTGCTGGCCATGCTGCATGTGTTGGCCTCTGGTACCTTCCAACCAACAACTGCCAGAGTTGGAGGAGTCTCACAGCCAGCCCAATCCAAGTACCTCACAAGGGTCGTGGAAGACATCATGAACTTGGTACCGCACTAACTATACTTCCCCCATACTGCACAGGAACAGCTGGAGACCAAGGAAGGTGTCTACCCCATAGCTTGCTTCCCGCATGTGTTGGGGGCAATTGACTGCACACGTGTCCTACTTGTGCCCCTGACAACACTGCACACAATAACTGCAACAGAAAGCACACATATTGCATCAATGGGCAGGCAATAGTGGATCACCGGTACTCTTCACCAATGTCAACGCCAACCACCCGGGCAGTGTGCATGATTCCTACATCTTCTAACAGTCTATCATCAACCGGCACTTCCAGGATGGCACCTAAGGAAATGCACTGCTCATTGGCAAGTACCAAATGAACACACCACACACCACAACTCCACAATCATGCAACTCACAAAACTGGGTATGCACATGTTACAAACTCACTTACAACATGCCAAACAACATGCCCATCCACCAGACACGACAGCACAACTGAATGTGGGAACCTGGGCCAGCCATGCTCATAATCCATCAACAGCAGAGGAGAGGTGGGGACCAGGCACGTGCAAAGGAGGCAAGTGACCGATGAATGAGAATGTACACCATGCCAATTGTGTTGTGGATGTGCTGGACTGACTGCAGTATGCAGACAACACACATATCTATGTTGACATACACTGCTGGTGTTTGGAGTGTAGTGGACAGTGGATGCAACCATGTCACCCCAGCCAGTGTGGAAGCTCGCGTAAATTAATTTTATGCCCCCCCCCCATAAGCATGAGCGGAGTGGACTGGCCCAATGTACGCCAAGCCAGCGTACGGGTGTGAATAAAAAGCACGTGTCTCTGGGCATCGTTCTCTTCTGGAATGCCCAACGTGTCTGCCAGGGCGGCGCCTCTCACCCCGCCATAAGGCTGACGCTGTCGCAGTGAGCGGTGTTGCCTGCCATTCTGTGCGCCTACTGCACCCCAGGCCGCTGGTCCCCGAAACCGTCTTGCCCTCCCCTGTGCACCCAGGCCTCACTGCTCACATGCCGACACCAGCGTGTGTCGAAGAGGGCCCACCACGTGCTGGTGCAAACTCCAAGCCCGAGGCCCGCGACCCTGGCAATCTGCTACGACCATCACGGCCTCCGTGAGCAAGGTCTGCAGTACTCCTTTCTCGTTTATGTACTTTACCGGCATACACAGAGGACTAGTAGGTCACACATTTGGAACTGATTCTTGATTACACTATGGTAGAGAACATTATTCATGGCTGACTTTATGTCACTACACTCCATTTGATGTGGTGCCACCAAATCTGTGCATAGCATTACAACCACATGTGTCTGTGGGCCCACGTGGACTACTGCTCCCGGGCCACACTATGCTCGAGTAGGTCACCCATTTGGAACTGAGTCTTGTTTATGCAATGGCCGAGTACACATGGCAATGCAGACTTGAAATCACTGTACTCCCTTTGATATGGTTCTACAAAGTCTCTGTATAGCACCACAACCACACATTTCTGTGGCCCCTTGCTGGAAAATCCTTCCGCCTACACTGTGGTCGAGTTGGTCACACATTTGGAACTGAGTCTTGATTTAGAAATGGCAGAGTCCATATCATTGTACCGGTCTCATCGCAATCTGCATACCCTCTCAGCCCCGGTGCCACTGAGCCTGTTTCCTGACATTCATGGGCACTCTCTGGTTGAACTTTGGTGGCGTCTGAGTCTATGGACTGGGGGTTGTCTTCATCCTCATATGGCTGATACAGACTTGGTGGTAGTAATGAGGCAGTAGCATTCCACTCCTCAATTTGCCACTTCTGGATGGCTCCTGCCCTTTGCATCATGCCCTGGAGGACACCTTCCACTGTACCCCACACCCCTCTGCCACATTCCCTTTGGACATCAACGAGGACCCACTCAGTCCGCGTGGTCCTACCTCAGTGCACCACAAGTCACCATCCCGTGGCGGTGTGCCTGTCTCGCTGCTGTGCATCCAGGGCCTCTGACTTTGTGCAGCTCGAACCCTGTCGTATGAGATATTGGATGGCCTCTGAGACAATGGCCTTGGGTCATCAAAGCCATGTGTCTGTGGCCCTGCGCTGTCCGCTGCCTCTAGCCTATACTGTGGCCCACCACAGCGCACACATTAAAACGAGTCCTGACCGGCAGGGACGTCGCATCACCACAGGAGGCACATGACACCGCCACCAGAACCACCTCCAAATGCCAACTGCTAGAGTCGAAACAGCCATACCCGCAGACTAACAGAGTTGCTCCCACCTGTCGTGGATGCCATCATCTGCCTGATACCATGCTCAGCACTCCAGGTGCCACTAACTCAGTTCACCAAGAGACTGTGTCCATTTCTGTTTTGGTTGTGTGCTGTGGAGAGTTCACTCAGCAATGTCACCTCAGGCAGTGTGGGAGACCTGGGACAATGATGAGGACAATGATGCAGGTGTGCCATCCACCACTGCAGCTGCATCACGAATACCCTAAAGGGACACGATCCTAGACATCTTTTTCACATGAGCGTGCTCAGCTCTAGTGCCTCAACCTCAGTGCAAAGCAAATCACTGACACTTCTGTTTGCATTTTGCCTGACTTCTGTACTTGCTCTGGCTACCACCATGATGTTCTGCTGTTGTCTCTGTGATGCTGGTGTTTTCTGTTTCCGTTTTAATAGTGTTCATTGTTGTAGTTGTTGCCAGCACCAACCATTCAGTGAGGGCTGGCTTACACTCACCCCACACATATCCAGCAAAGGCATCACTGTAAATGTGACCCTGCCAATAAAGGGGCCGGGCGTACATGCCCATAGCCAGTCCCACCAACTATATAAGTGTGCCTGTGTGGTCATAATGTATGCATTCAGGCTCCAGGCCAAACAACATTACATTGTGCTGTGGACAGCGGCAGAAACATGCCCCTGCTGGCAGCAGGTACGACCTTGGACATGTAGCTTTGTCGTCAGCCACTCCATATGTAAGAGGAGTGGACTGGGCTGTCGTACGGAGGTCCAGTGTTGGTGTGTGAATGGTAATTTCGGGGTCCTGGGCGTGGTTCAGTACAGGAAATGTGCAAGTGCTTGTCTCTGTCACAGTGTGGGTCCCCTTTGTGGAGTGTAGGTGATCCCTGATCCGACTTAGACACCACGTATGTGATGTAGTTCAGTTTCCATGAGCTCTGACCCCACCCGCATCTGTTCAGACACCTCCTTTTGGCATTCTGACTATTGGCTTCTAAATGCAATGTGTGCCTTGTGGAGTGCTGGGAGTCAGCCTTGGTGGTGGATGCTTCCTGCTGTATGGTCTGTGTAGGGGCTGGGGTCTCCTCTATGTAGCTTGGCTGCCCTACTCCTAGGGGTGGGTTGCCTAAGATGTCCATGAGCTGTTGTAGGGCGTCGGTGTCCAAGGTGTAGTGGTCGTCTCCAGCATCACTGATGAGTTGTCTGGTCTGTTTTGCTGGAGGAGTTTGTTTGTCCCTCTGCAATGTGAAGGGTAGATGCATGTTGACATTGTGTTGACATGTATGTTGGCGCATTGTTCTTGTTGACATGCAGACTGTATGACAATGTACATTTTGACTGTTTGGGAGGTGCTGACAATTTGATGCGGTACAGTGGAAATTTGGACTACATGACGGATGTGAAGTTGTACACGTACATTTCAATCTCACATTTTCCTGCTCTTTTAAATGTGATTGGCCTGTTTCTGCGCATGGGCGGACCCAGTTGTGTCCCCTGTTCTGCAGTGTCAGTGATGCACTTTGTACCACATTGTAGTGGGATGTGCCATTGATTGCTATCTGTGTCTGCTGCAGTGTGCCACGGGGATCAGGGACATGATCCTGGGTCATTGTGGGTGTGCAGTGTACTACACATCGTTGTGCTTGTCTGTCATTGTGCCCATCTCCCCAGTCCCCCCAGTCCTTGGTCGTTACTCACCCTGTTGATGTTGTGTCAGGTCCTCTCGAGCTATATCCGTACTACCAACTCCTTCCACCGTCTCCACACTGATGACAGTGGTCTCCATTTCCTCCAGCTCCTCTTGTGGCGCAGGACTCACACCTCCTGTCGCCGTTGCTGCCTTCCTGTTGGCAGCGGGTTTGAGCTTGGTTTTGCTTTTCACATCATGCCAGCACCTCTTGGCCTCCTCCATTGACCTCCTCGACATTCTGACTGCATTGACGTTAATCTGATTGTGGGTCAGTTGATGGTAGTGTTCTGTCACCTGCGTGACGCTGATCTAGTTTTGCAGCGGACTGCACCAAGTCTTCCTCTTTCTCTTCTCCTTGGCCTTCCCCGACCCCTAGGTTCCTTGCTGGTGGTCTGTGGGCCTTGTCGGGTTCACGTTGACATCTCCACTCAGTCCGGATGCATCCTTGGTGCTACGCTGATAAAATTGTTTTTGGTATGTTCTTGTTGTTGGTTTTATAGTGCATTTTCCCGCCTGACGCATGGTATTTGTTGGTTTTTGCTGCTTTTTGTTTCGCGATTGACCTAATCGCAACTTTTTTTGTGTTGGTGTTTTGTATTTTTGCGGCGTTGCGTTGTCTTTATCGCGGACATTTGATGCGTTGTCGTGGGCCTATCACATAGTATCTCCGTCTTGTGAATACTGAGTTAACACAGCATTGTTTTCCTGTGATAGACTGCAATATGGAGAGTTGCGTTAAGCTAACTTTGCAGTAGTTATCACACGTTCTTGAGAATATCCCCCTAAGTTATGAACGTTTCTGTTCATTGTTGCAGTGGTGTTATAGTAAATGAGTACAAAATTTACACCGCTTCCACTGGATCACTAGATAGTATCATAAAGCAGTTAGCAAATGGAAGTCAATCCTTGTGGGACTGCAGAGTTGAGCTGTAGGCAAATGGAGCCAGAGCCCCCAATACTAGTGCATGGAAATACATGCATCAAAAGTTTGTAGGTACCCATCAAAAAATTCTGGGACATGTAAGTATGCTCAAGTATTCTACAAATTATGTAATGTACAAATGGGACATAGTAATGACAGGCAATGCAGTTCTTCTTCCAGAAGTCTGAGCTCCAAGCAATCTGAGCATACTCTTTCCTCAACAGATGTAAAAAAATTGTGAGGGAGACTTGCTTCGTTTGGGTCATAGGTTTTCCAAAGTCTCAAGGGGTTTCAGTTGTGGAAAACTTTGTTATCTAACAAATGTGACAGTCTGCAAGATAACATTGTTATACTTCATTTGACAGGCCAGAAATAAATAGCTCCCTCAGTGGATTTAAAAATATGGCGAGAAATGTACAGAAGGCAACATAATAAGATCATGATGCTGCAGTGAAGTGCTAACCAAGTTTGCTAGAGTTTAAAAGCCAGTTTATTTGGTGAACAAAACCCAGGACATGCTGTGACCAACCAGACAGGATCACAGTTAAGGAATGCCACAGCTATAGTCACAGAGCCTACAAAACGCATTTATATGTACACAAATTGAAATAGTAATAAAACTATCCACATGCCTGTTGCCTGCACAAGAACATGCACCTTTCAACAGGCACATAACATATACACTTACTACATCACCTTCCCCCTCAAAATAAAACAAGGAAAACCCCCAAACATCCAAGACTAACACTAAAAACCGTAACCCAACAAAATACATGTAAACCTGAGGCACAATGCATCAGAAAATCCTGGGTCCTGGCTGGTACCCTAATGTCGCGTGTGTCACAGGCTCAATACATAACAAAATTCTTGAACCTGGCTGGCACCCTGATATCGCGTGTGAGACCCTCTATCCTGTGTGTTGGTGGAGCCACAACAGCAGAATCAGCAGAACAGAGAATCTTAGGTTGCATAAGGTCATGAGTTGCCCAATTGGATTCCAAAACTAGTTTTCCCCTGCTCAGTATGATGTTGGCTTGTTGAACAGATACCTTCACTAATTGGTGCGTATTCCACCTCCGTTTGCACTCAAGTAGTGCAGCAGCCTTACCAACCCTTTCAACCATAACAGCAGCTGAGAAAATAGATTCACCCTTCTTAACTTTAACTGAACTTCTGATTAATACCCACTCACCTTGACCACAGGCTTGGAAAAACGAGTGTTTTTTTATCAAAACCCCCCTTCATCTTGTTTTGAGTAGCGATAACGTTTGAGACAACCTTTTCTTTGTGCACTGTATTCCTCATCCCCACCTTACCAATTTGTTTCTTCAACTAAGTAGGACAAAGAGTTGTATAGAGGTTTCTACCCCTGAGCAAAGAAAACTGTGTGACCCCAGTAGTGCAATGGGGTGTGGTGTTATAACACCACACTTTCTGTTTCAGAAATGCATTCAGATCCAGATTATAAACCATAGCAATTTGTACTCCCTCCTTAATTATCCTGTTGCTTCTCTCTATGAGCCCATTTGAGGAAGAACAATACAACGCCACCTGCAGATGTGTGTCCCATTGTCAGTGACAATGCTCCTAGGAGCACCTTCTAGAGTGAAAACCTCCTCTAAAAATTCCACTGCTGACTCAGTGTGATTTTACAAAAGAAAAGTGCATTCATTTTGAGTGGTAGTCCACCAAGAGAACCAAATACTTCATATGAAAAGGTAGTAAGACATAAGGTCCAGAAAATATATAGACCTAATTCCTCGCATGCAGCATCTGGGTATGGCACAGGATGTAATGGAGTGTTATGAACCTTTCACTGCTTGTCTAACAACATGCAATCTGGACACACAAATCTAACCTGTGCATCAGTACCTGGCCAGCAGTAATATTGTTTCACATGCATTACAGTTTTGGTGGCACCTAGGAGACCTTGATGTACTTGATTAATGATGGCATTGTTTAGTTTGGTAGGAGGTATGTGCAAATAGAACATTAGACAAAGACATTTCAGGTGCCACCTGGCCAAATGACCTCAATTCTCCAACTAGTTGTCTTTTCTCAGGCCACCCAAGAGCAATATACTCACTGACTTTGTGCAAGACCTCATCACATTGACAAGCAACCAACCACTCAGACTCATTTAGACCTGTACTGTACTACCCTCTGACAGCATCGACCAATGCTACACACACCACTTCATCCCGCAAACTGCCATAACTCATGTCCTCAATCAGCAATGGTGAGAGACAGTCCGCAGTAATGTTTCTACCTCCTGGAAAATGCTTAATCTCAAATACAAATTCTTGTAGTTTGGAAGAAAGCCTGGTCAGTCTGGCTGATATGTTGTTACCTGTCCATGCAGTAAAAATATGAACCAAAGGCTTGTGATCCATATTCAACAGAAATGTATGGCCCCACACATACATCTTGAGCTTGTGGGTGGCCTATACACAAGCTAATGTTGTGCGCTCAATAGTATACTGCTTGGGCAACCTAGATCTAAAGGCCACTCTGTGTTCTGTTCCTGACACCTTCTGACTTACAACTGCACCTAAACCCATCTGAGCTTCAACAGCGATGATAGAAGATTGACCTTCCTGAAAATCACTTAAGGGCAGAGTCCTTTTCTATAAGTACCTTGATCTCGTTGAAAGCACTTTCCTTGTCAGTAAACCAAAGACATTTCTCTCCTTTTCTCAACAAAGTCATCAGGGGTTCTACTGCCTGGGCATTACCAGGAACAAACCTCACATAGGGCCCGATGTAGGTAATTCAGATTTACCGACTCTTAAATACTGAATCATACCGATTCGGTATTTAAGAGTCGGTAAATCTGAAGCAGGCAGATGTAGGTAAAAAATTACCGAATCTGTACGAGTCGGTATTTCCAGAATCGGTAAATACCGAATCCTGCAAGGGTGCAGGGGGTGTCACTTTGACACCCTCTAGCACCCCAAGTACAGGCATGTGTGCCATGTGGCACACAGACATATCTGTGTGTCACATGGCACAGGTGTACATGCACAGATTTGCATGTACACCTGTATTCGGTATTCTACCACTCAATAGGATTGGGTGGTAAAATACCGAATTCTGAAGGCCTGTAGCACTGTATACAGTGCTACCTACATGTGGAATTTACCGAATCGGTAAAATTACCGATTCGGTATATTACAGAATCGGTAGGTTTACCGATTCGGTAAATTTACCGAGCGTTTAAAATATTGGCCCCTACATCTCAATCACCAAATACCGGTCGGTAAAGGCCGAATTCGGCCGTTACCGACCGGTATTTGGTGACCTACATCGGGCCCTTAGTACTCTGCAAGACCAAGTAAGGAGTGCCGAGCATCTCTGTCAGAGGGAGCCTTTGCCTCCTTAATGGCCTTGCTGAGAAAACACTAAGGTTTGGTCACAGATGAAGAAATGGGATTGCCTACATATTCAAATTCTCTGGTAGCAAATTTACATTTGTCTTCTCTGATTGTCATGCTTCTCTGTGAAAGAATAATTAATACCTATCTCAACACACAGTTATGCTCATCCATAGTGTCTGCAAAAATCAGGACATCATTCTGTAAGCCCTGCACTCCCCTCGTATTCACAAACAGATGGTCTATAAGCATTTGAAAAACACTGGCAGCGAACAACAGACCAGACAGCAATCTCAGATACTTGAATGCCCCAAATGTTGTGACGAACGTGTTCAACTCCTGTGACTCTTTTGCCAGAGCCACCTGAAGATAGGCTGACCTTAAATCAATCAAAGAGAACCACTTCGCCCCCCCCCCCTAAGTTGGCCAGCAGCACCTGAATCCTAGGGAGAGGGTAACAATCTATGAGTATGTTAGCATTCACGCTCCTCAAATCAGCGAAGAGTCTAATCTCCCCAGACCTGTTGTGTGCAACCACAATTGGTGTAACCCAGTGTGAAGAGTCACATGGTTCAATAATGCCTTGAAAGCACAAATCCTGCAACATGAGTTTTCATTCTCTAATTCTCAGTGGGACCGGTCTCACCTTTTGAACCACAGGTTGTGCATGAGGCTTGAGTGTAATGCAGGGCTCAAAGCATTTACGCTACCCACTTCTTCACTGAAAAGTTCTTTAAACTCAGTCAGTATCTCCTTTACAGGATTTGTTACTCCGCAGACATAATCTGCTGATAACTCCAAATACAATTGTAATATTAGCATCTGGTGTCAATAACAAGCCTGTTTTGCCAAATCCTGCTACCCTAAATGTGTTTTGTCCTTCACAGCTACATAGAGCTTGGTGGTTGTTTTCCTACCCATGCAAACCACTTTGGCCAAGAAGAAACCCAGCATCTCTATGTCTTTCTCACCAAATGCCTCAGGGTTTACATCAGTAGGTATCAATGACCTATGCCAGTGCTCGTGAAATGCAGTATTCCTCAGGATCATAATTGGATTTCCTGAGTCAGCCATAACCTGTGAGGCAACACCATCTATCACTGCTTCACAGGTAGGACCTACAAATAGTATTGCACTCTATGGTCAAAATAACGTTATTGATGCACAATTATCAATCTCAGCTTCCACGCTACTGATTCTGACTGTGTTCCTGTTACTTCTGCACACTGACTAGAAATGGCCCATCTTCTTTACAAGAGAGACAACCCTCTGCAATAGCCTGACAACCTGTGAAATTGCTGAGATAGCTCTTAAAACCACACCTGAAACACACAGTTGGAGTTTTCCGCTATACTCCTTTACAGTTTCTGTTTTTGGTATTTACCAAACATACAGTCTGAACGTGACAACCCTCTTCAACAGTCAGTGCACTCACAGAAGCCTCAGCATGTAGAACGTTCAATGAGACAAGCGGCTGTTCAATTCTTTTAGAAAGGTCAATGACCTCATTAAGCATAGGATTGCAGCAACTCATAATCTTTCTTGAATTTTGTGAGAAGAGGACCTGAACACAAATTGATCACATGTACTTGTGTCCACATCAGACCCAAAATCACAAGTGGACATCAAGATCCTAAGCACAACAATATATTCCTCCACTCCTTCATCCATAGCTCGAATGCGTTTGAAAAGTTTTTGGCACTCTAACATAATGCTAGGATCCTCTGAAAATTGATTTCGTAATCGCTCAAGTGCTTCAACATATATATTCCATTGAGTATCCCCAGACTGGGCTGCAGGCGGTTGTATGGGAAGTAAATTGTGAAATATTTCCTGTGGTGCGAGAACCTACACTGCCTACACAATAATACAAATTTCTGCTGCCTGTATCAATGACCACAATATGATTTTCAAAGAGTCTAAGAAGCCATTGTGACCACTTGCTAATTGGTTTGCCAGGACGGACCAAAAAAGGAGGTGGCGGGGTGATTTGTAAAGGCGTTGCCATGTCACAAAAACCAGCGCTGTAATTTAAAATAAGTATACCCAAACCAGCTTCTGAAACAATAGTATATAAAACAAAGAAAGATGCGCCCCAAAATAACTGTTCACAAAGCCAACACACCTTGTCAAACTCTGCCACTAAATGTGACAGTAATTACCTAGGCATCTACTAGCATAAATGAAAGGGACAATCGTTGCAGCACAATTCACAGGCATGCACAAGTGCACAGGACAGCGCGATCCATGACATTTGCATGGTGCCCAAAAGGAAGCTGAGACAGCCAGATCCACTCCAGGAGAAATACTGACGACGACGTGTGCCTGGTGTCTGTAACCGGAGATTGTGTACAGCAAAGGAGATTCCAATAATTCCAAGTGAAGCAGAGTTTCAACGATGCCGAGCAAACAGGTGAAATCTCAAAAAGGCTTCGGAGGGTTAAGAGTAAGGCAGGGTCCGCTCATAGCAAATACGTAATGGAGTGCTGACCAAGTTTGACAGAGTTTAAAAGCCAGTTTATTCGGTGAACAAAACCCATGATGTACTGCGACCAGCCAGATAGGATCCCAGTCGAGGAATGCCACAACAGTAGTTGGAATCCACACTCACTGCTCGCAGAATATGCGAGAAGCATTCATATGTACAAATTCAAATAGCAATAACACATTCATATGTACACAAATTCAAATAGCAATACAACTAACCATGCACCTGTCGCCAGCACGAGAACATGAACCACAAAACAGGTGCATAACATAAACACTTACTACAGATGTCTAAGGAAATTCAGTAGAAAACTGACAAATTGATCGATATTGATTTAACTGGAACCACTTGAAGTGGCGTCCTACAATAATTCCAGAACAGATTTGAAAGTCAAGTGTAATCTGTCATCAATGTATGAGCTAGTTCAGGTTATTCTGGCCTAGGCTCTCTAAAAGAGTAGGTGTGTAACAAAAGAGACAGGTCTACAAATAATGCCTGTCAACGTAGTCTGATGGGTGAAAGGTTATAATAAATGAGAGGTGACAGAGAGGAGGTAAATGATGTGACATGCCGTTT
The DNA here is from genome assembly GCF_964261635.1 of Lissotriton helveticus. Lineage (NCBI taxonomy): Eukaryota > Metazoa > Chordata > Amphibia > Caudata > Salamandridae > Lissotriton > Lissotriton helveticus. The sequence continues at coordinate 606,740,491 of NC_136061.1, read as the reverse complement.
TGGGAGATACTGAAATATTATTGAAATAAATGGTGGCGACATTCAACAGTGTTTGCCCCTTCATTTTAAAAGGAGCATAAATGTAGATTGGACTAATCCAATTTTAGATCACGTACACTTATTCCTAAACAGCAAAGGAAACCTTCCTTTTAAACAGCAGCAGTTCTTTATTAAAAGCACCACGGGGCGTAAGCAATGGAAAGGGCCTCTAACCCCCATTTAGTTAGTAAAATATTGGCCTTCGGACTCCTAGGCTTCGGTGTCACGGCACCCTCTGCGTTACTGGTAGGACTAGGAACTACCCATCCTCTCCAGCCAAGGTGAATGAATGTGAAGCTCCTTAGGGAAAGGGGTGGTTCTTCTATGCAGCTGGCTTCCATATGATTGGGGGCGCGCATTAGCATTTGAGAATGGGTCTGAAATGACATCTAAACCTGTTGCATTCAAGGACTGTCTGCAAACTGATCTAGTGTGATTGTTTCCATCTCTGCTGCCCTTCCTCAGTCTGACTCAAGGTCCTTCAGGAAGAAGGGGGGGGCAGATAACTCGCTTCTCCCATGCACGCTCTCGACTCCGCGAGCCGCAAGGATGTCTTTTCAGGATCTCTTTAATGCAAGGGCACATTTTGTTTGATCCAAGAACTATCAGATTAAGAAAAAAATGAACCTTTCGCACAGAAGCAAATTAATTTGCAATTTACAGTGCATCGCGCCAATCCAAGATGGAGAGAAATAACTTCTAAGCATTAATTACCAGGCATTACATTATCGACTAATCTAATCTCTCATTAAACAATATAGTCAGCCTCTTTTATTCATTCATAGTGAAAGATTTATATGCAAATGAGGCACAAAATACTTTTGAATCACCCACACAGAATTTCAATTGGGGCTCTGTACTTTTAAGAGAAGAGTTTGGTATCATACTTTAGGTCTTGCATACAAACGTCTGTAACTGGCTGTTGGAGACCTCATGCTACCAATACAGAAAAAAGATACATGCACACAAATACAGATACACGCACTACAACCATTGACTGCCTACATTTTCGTAAGTTGCTATTGACCGTTGGGCTGCTCTGAAAGTCATTGCATATCGTGGATGGCTTGGGTAAATGGAGCTTTAAACAGTACTCCATGCAATCTTTCCACTTTTCCACGGTGCCCCATTACTGTCTCTCTGTCCCTCACCAAAAACTCCCCACTCCTCATAGTACGGGATATATCCAACTGCTATGGTGCCGCTTGCTGCTGTGCAGTTCCATATGTATGATCTACGTGTGGCTTTGCCAATGCTTGTTGCATTGCAAACCCAAACCATGCCAACATGCCTGCCATACACGTGCATATATGTACAAATGAGCTTGCAGACATGGTGTGGTAGGAGCCGTGAGAAGAAGCATGTGACTAGATGGAGAGTGCTATCACGCAAACCAGCAAAGGAAACACAAAGGCAGCTACCCCCTGACACCACTCTAACATGTGGCAGGACACTATTCGCCTCGCAGTCGGTGACAGCCTGGGCGTGGGTGGCTTCACGATGCCTATAATGCCTGGTGAGAGCAACATGAGGATGGCAAGGGCGCCAGGAGCCCTGCGCATTCCTGGCTGCTGGAGGGCAGTATTCCTCTGTCTGCACACTGGTCTTGCTGTCTCAGGGATGGCAGGGGTGCCGTGCCTCCAGCTCCAGCCATGAAAACCCCTGTCTCGGACAACATAGCCACTTCTCTTTGAGCACGGAATACCCACGGCCAGGGATTGGGTTTGAGCATCCCAAAGCAAGTATCACTGGCAGGGTCTGTGTACCCACACCTGCACGGTTGAGGGAAGAATCCTTAAATTGAACAGCAGAATCAGAAGCAAAGGGCGGGCAATATTGGTGACCCTAGAATGTCTTGGCGGCTGTTTGGTCCGCCGGTGTCTCATCTGTAACTGTGCTGTCCAAATTCTCCCCCTTCTCCTCCCCCACCTGTCAACAGCCACAGCCAGCAAGAAATGGCACTGCACTCTGTCTGGAAAAGCAATGTTGTTCCTGTTTTTCCTACTCACATTTCACTTACTCGTACATTTCAGTATTTGCTTTTTCCAGTGGTGTTTTTCATGCAATAGACCACTCATGTATAGTGTCTTTAGTGTCTACTTCAAAAAGAGTCATCTCTATGTGTCTTTGTGTGTTCAGGCTCTGGATGGTCGTTTCTAACAGGCCACGATTGACAGCTGTGGAGTTTCTGCCGAAATCAGTGTGAATTTCTCATGGTGCCTGCTAGTGGGTCATAGAGGGGGTCCCAATGCAATCAATCACTCAAACATTTGTAGAGCGCGCTGCTCACCCTTGAGGGTCTCAAGGCGCTAGAAGGGGGGGTGCTACTACTGCTCGAACTGCCAAGTCTTGAGAACTCTCCTGAAGGTCAGCAGGTCATGGGTTTGTCGCAGGTGGACGGGGAGGGAGTTCCATGTCTTGGCGTTAGGTGCTGCCGATTGTCATTCGGTGGATGCATGGGATGGTGGCGAGGGCGAGGTCAGCAGAGCAAAGCTGGCGGTTCGGTGTGTAAAAGGTGAGTCGTTTGTTGAGGTATGTTGGTCCGGTGATGTGGACTGCTTTGTGAGCGTGGGTAAGGAGCTTGAAGGTGATCCTCTTGTTGATGGGGAGTCAGTGCAGGTCTCTCAGGTGGGCAGTGATGTGGCTGTGGTGGGGGATGTCGAGGATGAGACGTGCGGAGGCGTTCTGTATGCGTTGAAGTCCTTTCTGGAGTTTGGCCGTGGTTCACTCGTAGAGGGCGTTGCCATAGTCCATCCTGCTGCTGACAAGGGCCTGGGCGACTGGCCTTCTGGTTCCAGTGGGGATCCATCTGTAGATCTTGCAAAGCATGGATAGGGTGTTGAAGCAGGAGGAGGAGACGGCGTTGACTTGCTGGGTCATAGATAGTGATGAGTCTTGGATGAACCCAGGCGTCACCGGCCACCAGAAGTAGTCCCAGGCGGAGGGGGTGGAGCCGAGGATGAGGACCTCCGTCTTCTCCAGTTCAGTTTCAGGCGACTGTTCTTCATCCATTCCGTGACAGCCTTCATTCCTTCGAAGAGGTTAGATTTGGTGATGGCGGGGTCCTTGGTGAGGGAGAGGATCAGCTGGGTGTCATCGGCGTATGAGACAATGTTGAGGTCATGTGATCGGACGATGTTGGCGAGCGGTGCCATGTAGATGTTATAAAGGGTCCGGCTGATGGATGACCTTGGGGTATGCCGTAGGTGATCTTGGTGGCTTTGGTTCGGAATGGAGGGAGGCGGTCTCTCTGGGTTCTGCCTGTGAGGAAGGAGATGGTCTAGTCCAGGGCTTTGTTGTGGATCGCTGCATCGTGGAGGCATGTGCTTAGGGTGTGGTTGGCAGACAGTGTCAAAGGCGGCCGAGATTTCCAGAAGGAGGAGGGCCACGGTTTTGCCATTGTCCAACAGGGTCCTGATGTCGTTGGTGGTGGCGATGAGGGTGGTTTCGGTGCTGTGATTGCTGCGGAATCCAGATTGGGACAAGTCCAGGATGTTGTTCTCCTCAAGGAAGCGGGTCAGTTGCCTGTTGACCATCTTCTCGATGACCCTCGCTGGGAGAGGAAGCAGGGAGAAAAGCCAGAAGTTCTTGAGGTCCTTTGGATCCGCCTTGGGTTTCTTGAGTAGGGTGTTGATCTCGGCGTGTTTCCAGCTCTCCGGGAAGGTGGCATCTCGAAAGAGCTGTTGACAATCATCCGGCGTTGGGAAGCAATGATGGACCATGCTTTGTTGAAGATGTAGTGTGGGCAGGGGTTGGATGGTGAGCCGGAGTGGATGGTTGTCATGATTTTGGTGGTGTCGTCATTGTTGACATGGTTGCAGGAGAGCAGGAGGCCGGTGTTACTGGGGGGCGGTTAGAGTGGGGTGTCGGCGGCTGTTGGGAGGGTCTGGGTGTAGAAACTGTCATGGATGTCTGCGATCTTGTGGTGGAAGAAGGTGGCAAGGGAGTCGCAGAGGTCTTGAGACTGCGGGATGGTTAGAGTTGGAGCTGGGGTTGGTGAGTTCCTTCATGACATTGAAGAGCTCTTTGCTGTTGTGTGTGTTGCTGTAGATGCGTTCCTTGAAGGTGGTCATTTTGGCGGTTCGAATGAGTTTGTGATGCTTGCAGCTCGCGTTCTTGAGGGCTGCGTGGTTGTTCGGTATCTATTCATGGCGCCACTTCTTCTCGAGTATACAGCAAGTCTGCTTGGATGCCTGGATGTCGGTGGTGTACCAGCGGTCGCCATGATGTAGGGAAGGGGGGGAGGGAGGAGGAGCTGGGAGGCAGGAGCGGGGCAGTAGGGGGAGGGGTCAGTGGCGGCAGAAAAAAGGAGGGGAGATGAGGGGGAACAACAACCCCCAGCAAGGGCTGAAGGGGAACAGAAAACGAAACTCAAACAATATTAACAATCCCAAAATACAGATGAAATTACATCATTAAAAATACACAATCACTATGCCCCTGATGGAAAGCTGTACCAGGGTAGTCTTGAACCCTGCCAAGGAGAGGGGTTGGCTTCTAGGCGAAGCAGAGCTGCCGGGGAGAGTGCGTGCCTTGAACTGTTTGCGGAGCACACACCGCAATGTCCAGGTGTGCCAATCGTAATTGTGATTATACATGAAAGTGTGTGAGGGAGGCACAGAATTGTCAAAACCTTGAGAGGACAAAACTTAAAGAAAATGCAGTGGTTACAGGTTGGGGTGTGGTTGTGTGTGTGAAAAGGTGCTGAAGTGAAGCTAACGCAGCAAAGTACATGCAGAAAAAAAGTGAAAAATTGGTGCTGAAGAGGAAAAAGAGGAGTGATATAGGCAAATAGTGTGTTTTAGAAGAAAGATGCGTTTAACTGAGATTGAGTGGTGTGAATAGGAGAATGGGAGTAAAAACAAAAAAACACTGAACTGTACCAGTTATAAGATGTCACCAGTGATGTTATATGTGAGGTGATAAGCAGTGCATCACAGTAGTGCAAGTTATACTTATGTCAGTTACGTATAATTGTTGAATTTCAGTATTTATTTGTTTTAAAATGGTAGGTTAAAATCTTAGTATCTTTCTCACATAACTTCACTTTAACCTGTGCTTTTCATTGGTAAAATTCAATGAGTTTTGAACGTAAAGTAGTATAGCCCAAACTCCCGCCAGGCACCCAACCCCCGCTGGCGGCAATAGCCCAAGGAGCGGCCAACTGCCAAAAAACCCCATCCCACATTTTTTTTTTCTCTAATGAATTTTGATCCTTAGGGACTCCCGCTGGACTCCTGCGGGAGGCCCACGGATCATCATGAGGGGCCAAACATGGTCCCCAAGGACTGTGATGATGCCTAAAGAAGAAAGATTTCTTTTTTGACCCAAGTGCCCCCCCTCTCCACCCGATTTAGGCTAGGGAAACAGGGTTTTCCTACCCTGTCCCCTTCTAGTTGTTTTAAAATATGAACTTAGCACCCTGTGACATTTCTGTAAACAGGCTGGACAGAATTACCCTAAATCACACACTTTCTGGGCAACAATATAGCTTTCTGCCAAATTTGGTGTGAATTTGTTCAGCCATTTTTTTCTGTATTGTTTTTTAATGTTTCCTATGTTAATTGCATGAAGGAAAAAGGCTTTAGAGACTGCCCCTTTTTTTGGCCCAGCTTTCCAGATCACACTGAAACTTTTCAGGGAGGAGCTGAGGGGGACAAACTTCTTTTTGGAAAGTTTTGTGAAGATTTGTCAAATGCAGCCAAAGTTATGGCAAAATAAAAAATGCTCTTCCTATGAAATCTATGAAACACATGTAACTATATATATGCTTCCATATGCTGAGGCTCATTGTGGGCCTTGTTTCATTGGGTACAGCGAACATAAAATGGAATACACCCATTCAGGGATTTATATTCAAACACACTACAGGACCCAGAAGTCTTGGCCCACCTGAGGGCATAGGATCATTTAAAAGTGGGTGTGTCTGTGAAGCATTTTCCGAGCCTATGAGGAAGAAGCTACAAGGCTTTGAAACGCGTCAGGCATATCCAACGACAAGCTGTGATATTAATCGACGCACCGAGGCATTTAACCTAATAAAGGAATGGATCATGAACATTGTTCGAGTAGTGCGTTTCTAAGAGAGGGACAACCTGGATATATATATATAGATATATATGTACATATATATATATATTCCACAGCAATCTTCTTCACTCGAAGCAGATGAGGCAACACAACGGGGATTTAGTTACACCCATTTATTAAACTGGCATGACGCGTTTCGGATTGCTTCCTTTTTCAAATGCCTACTAGTTTAAAAAAAGTTCCACTGGTGCTGGCAGCTTCTCTTATTGGCTCAGTCACTAAAGTAGTCCTGAGGTTACCTGCAAAACGTTGCACGGAGTCACTGGTGCTTCCGCTGTTCGGACAGCATTACCCAGCATGCAGTATTTTCAGCTTCCTGGTTGGTGGTCCGTACCGTCAGCATTTACATCGTGTTCCCATTTGTAAAGCCGAGTTGCAGCTTAAGCAGGTTGAAGCTCTAGCACTTGTACGGGGAAATGGGCTTCACATCCCTCACTCCCAAGCCTCACAGCCCCTTTGGCAGGCAGAGTCGGGGACCTCAGTGAAGTAGCGATTTCCCACCATGAAGTATGGTTTGCCTTTGGCAACGTAATCTCTGCTGTCTCCGTTATGCGAGGCGGTCCGGGTTAACCCATTAACACCCTTCTCAAACACTTGATGAGAGGGCCATCCTCACGTGTTAGTGGGGACACGCAATGTATTCCACAGCAATCTTCTTCACTCGAAGCAGATGAGGCGACACAGCGGGGATTTAGTTACACCCATTTATTAAACTGGCATGACGCGTTTCGGATTGCTTCCTTTTTCAAATGCCTACTAGTTTAAAAAAAGTTCCACTGGTGCTGGCAGCTTCTCTTATTGGCTCAGTCACTAAAGTAGTCCTGAGATTACCTGCAAAACGTTGCACGGAGTCACTGGTGCTTCCGCTGTTCGGACTGCATTACCCAGCATGCAGTATTTTCAGCTTGCTGGTTGGTGGTCCGTACCGTCAGCATTTACATCGTGTTCCCTTTTGTAAAGCCGAGTTGCAGCGTAAGCAGGTTTGCCTTTGGCAACTTAATCTCTGCTGTCTCCGTTATGCGAGGCGGTCCGGGTTAACCCATTAACACCCTTCTCAAACACTTGATGGGAGGGCAATCCTCTCGTGTTAGTGAGGACACACAATGTTTTCCACAGCAATCTTCTTCACTCGAAGCAGATGAGGGGACACAGCGGGGATTTAGTTACACCCATTTATTAAACTGGCATGACGCGTTTCGGATTGCTTCCTTTTTCAAATGCCTACTAGTTTAAAAAAAGTTCCACTGGTGCTGGCAGCTTCTCTTATTGGCTCAGTCACTAAAGTAGTCCTGAGGTTACCTGCAAAACGTTGCACGGAGTCACTGGTGCTTCCGCTGTTCGGACAGCATTACCCAGCATGCAGTATTTTCAGCTTCCTGGTTGGTGGTCCGTACCGTCAGCATTTACATCATGTTCCCTTTTGTAAAGCCGAGTTGCAGCGTAAGCAGGTTGAAGCTCAAGCAATTGTACGCGGAAATGGGCTTCACATCCCTCACTCCCAGGCCTCACACTCCCTTTGGCAGGCAGAGTCGGGGACCTCGGTGAAGTAGCGATTTCCCACCATGAAGTATGGTTTGCCTTTGGCAACATAATCTCTGCTGTCTCAGTTATGCGAGGCGGTCCAGGTTAACCCATTAACACCCTTCTCAAACACTTGATGGGAGGGCCATCCTCGCGTGTTAGTGGGGACACGCAATGTATTCCACAGCAATCTTCTTCCCTCGAAGCAGATGAGGCGACACAGCGGGGATTTAGTTACACCCATTTATTAAACTGGCATGACGCGTTTCGGATTGCTTCCTTTTTCGAATACCTACTAGTTTAAAACAAGTTCCACTGGTGCTGGCAGCTTCTCTTATTGGCTCAGTCACTAAAGTAGTCCTGAGGTTACCTGCAAAACGTTGCATGGAGTCACTGGTGCTTCCGCTGTTGGGACTGCATTACCCAGCATGCAGTATTTTCAGCTTGCTGGTTGGTGGTCCGTACCGTCAGCATTTACATCGTGTTCCCTTTTGTAAAGCCGAGTTGCAGCGTAAGCAGGTTGAAGCTCTAGCACTTGTACAGGGAAATGGGCTTCACATCCCTCACTCCCAAGCCTCACAGTCCCTTTGGCAGGCAGAGTCGGGGACCTCGGTGAAGTAGCGATTTCCCACCATGAAGTATGGTTTGCCTTTGGCAACATAATCTCTGCTGTCTCCGTTATGCGTGGCGGACCAGGTTAACCCATTAACACCCTTCTCAACCACTTGATGGGAGGGCCATCCTCGCGTGTTAGTGGGGACACGCAATGTATTCCACAGCAATCTTCTTCACTCGAAGCAGATGAGGCGACACAGCGGGGATTTAGTTACACCCATTTATTAAACTGGCATGACGCGTTTCGGATTGCTTCCTTTTTCAAATGCCTACTAGTTTATACCTCACAGTTCACCCAACATGGAGAGGCCCCCACAGGAGTAAGTATTCCCTCACATTTAATGGAGGTTGCAGGAAATAAAACTTTGCAATATTTCAAAGTCATTTTCAGGCACTACAATGACCACAAGGCCACGGGGTGGCCACGCCCAGTAGGCGGGAACTGTGAGGTATAATCAGCTGCCTGAACAATTGCCGGGCCATCACGAGCATTTTACCGACCCGTGCAACCCATGATGAAGTGCTCTTAAGCATGAAACGCGTCGGGTTTTGGGACTTTGAAATATTGTGAAGTTTTATTTCCTGCAATGACGCCACAACCTCCATTAAATTTGAGGGACTACTTACACCTGTGTGGGCCTCTCCATGTAGGGCGAACAGTGAGGTGGATATTAGCGGCCATGCCTGGGCCGTGGAGAGTGCCTCGCTGTGAATGCAGTCCTGCTGTGACGGTAAATGTGGCAGTGTTAAGGATGGGAGCCGGCAATGGGGGTTATGAAGAGTGGTGCACTGCAGGACTGGAGCAACACAGACCCACTTGGGATTTATTTTGGGATATCAGTGCTGTGATGCGGCAACTCACTGTAGAAAAACATTTTCATGCACTACAAAGACCACGAGGCCACGGGGTGGCCACGTCCAGTAGGGCGGGAACTGTGAGTTATAATCAGCTGCCTGAACAATTGCCGGTCCATCACAAACATTTTACCGACCCCTGCAACCCATGATGGAGTGCTCTTAAGCACGAAACGCGTCGGGTTTTGGGACTTTGAAATATTTTGAAGTTTTATTTCCTGCAATGACGCCACAACCTCCATTAAATTTGAGGGAATACTTACTCCTGTGTGGGCCTCTCCATGTTGGGCGTACTGTGAGGTGGATATTAGCGGCCATGCCTGTGCCGCGGAGAGTGCCTCGCTGTAAATGCAGTCTTACTGTGATGGTAAACGTGGCAGCGTTAAGGATGGGAGCCGGCAATGAGGGTTATAAAGTGTGGTGAACTGCAGGACTGGAGCAACACAGACCCACTTGGGATTTATTTTGGGATATCAGTGCTGTGATGCGGCAACTCACTGTAGAAAAACATTTTCAGGCACTACAAAGACCACGAGGCCACGGGGTGGCCACGCCCAGTAGAGCGGGAACTGTGAGTTATAATCAGCTGCCTGAACAATTGCCGGTCCATCACGAGCACTTTACCGACCCCTGCAACCCTTGATGAAGTGCTCTTAAGCACGAAACGCGTCGGGTTTTGGGACTTTGAAATATTGTGAAGTTTTATTTCCTGCTGTGATGCCACAACCTCCATTAAATTTGAGGGAATACTTACTCCTGTGTGGGCCTCTCCATGTTGGGCGAACTGTGAGGTGGATATATATATCTATATATATATCTAAATATATATCTATATATATTACCTACTGGCGATAGCCAGTAGGTATATATAGTTAGGATTTTTTTCCTATGGGATTTTTGAAAATTCTATGTCGAATAACTTTGGCGTTTGAGGACAGAATTGGCTGAAATTTTCAGGAAAATGGAACATTTTGTTTCTGAGCAGCCCCTGAAAATTTGGGGGGGTTTCGTCAAGGGGGGGGCCGAGAAAAAAGGGGGGTCCCAAAACGTGTTTTTCCCATGCAATTTTCCATAGGGCGGTTGGCCTCACTTTTAGCCTGAACGGCTGAATGGATTTACACCAAACTTGGCAAAATTGTAGGGACTGGTAGCCCGATGTGCCTTTGCTATGTCTCAAGATATAGGCTCCAGTGGTTTTTACGAAAATTAACTTTGAAAAATATATATTGGGCTACATTGGGCTATATATATGTTGGAGCCCAAATGTAGCCCAATGTAGCCCAATGTAGCCCAATGTAGCCCAAAGATGGCCACCAGAGACAAAAAAAAACAAATGTAGCCCAAATATCAGCCAGATGTAGCCCAACTATAGCCCAATGACAGAATGTCCCAGAGTGTTCTAAAGAACAACTAGAGTGCTAACAGTCCTACTTATTACAAAGGTATGGCACACCTGAAGCCATCTTGATTGGAATAAAGTGGTAACTCTTAAAACATTTAATTTAAAAAGGAACAAAATGAGGGGGTTCATTTTGCCATAGAAAGTATGATTAGCGAATATATGACGAAATCCCGCATACCATCAGTACGCAAAAAAAATGAACGAATATGCCTTTAGCAAACACTAAACAACTAAACTACCCTAAACCCTAAAACACTACCCCCAGCATGACCCTACACTACACAAACAGTACAACACTACCCTAAACCCTAAAAGACTACCCCCAGCATGACCCTACACTACACAAACACTACAACACAACCCTAAACCCTAAAACACTACCCCCAGCATGACCCTACACTACGCAAACGCTACAACACAACCCTAAACCCTAAAACACTACCCCCAGCATGACCCTACACTACGCAAACACTACAACACTACCCTAAACCCTAAAACACTACCCCCAGCATGACCCTACACTACGCAAACACTACAACACTACCCAAAACCCTAAAACACTACACCCCAGCATGACCCTACACTACGCAAACACTACAACACTTCCCTAAACCCTAAAACACTACCCCCAGCATGACCCTACACTACGCAAACACTACAACACTACCCAAAACCCTAAAACACTACACCCCAGCATGACCCTACACTACGCAAACACTACAACACTACCCTAAACCCTAAAACACTACCCCCAGCATGACCCTACACTACGCAAACACTACAAAACTACCCTAAACCCTAAAACACTACCCCCAGCATGACCCTACACTACGCAAACACTACAACACTACCCTAAACCCTAAAACACTACCCCCAGCATGACCCTACACTACGCAAACACTACAACACTACCCTAAACCCTAAAACACTACCCCCAGCATGACCCTACACTACGCAAACACTACAACACTACCCTAAACCCTAAAACACTACCCCCAGCATGACCCTACACTACGCAAACACTACAACACTACCCAAAACCCTAAAACACTACCCCCAGCATGACCCTACACTACGCAAACACTACAACACTACCCAAAACCCTAAAACACTACCCCCCAGCATGACCCTACACTACGCAAACACTACAACACTACCCAAAACCCTAAAACACTACCCCCAGCATGACCCTACACTACGCAAACACTACAACACTACCCAAAACCCTAAAACACTACCCCCAGCATGACCCTACACTACGCAAACACTACAACACTACCCAAAACCCTAAAACACTACACCCCAGCATGACCCTACACTACGCAAACACTACAACACTACCCAAAACCCTAAAACACTACACCCCAGCATGACCCTACACTACGCAAACACTACAACACTACCCAAAACCCTAAAACACTACCCCCAGCATGACCCTACACTACGCAAACAATACAACACTACTCAAAACCCTAAAACACTACCCCCAGCATGACCCTACACTACGGAAACACTACAACACTACCCTAAACCCTAAAACACTACCCCCAGCATGACCCTACACTACGCAAACACTACAACACAACCCTAAACCCTAAAACACTACCCCCAGCATGACCCTACACTACGCAAACACTACAACACTACCCAAAACCCTAAAACACTACCCCCAGCATGACCCTACACTACGCAAACACTACAACACTACCCAAAACCCTAAAACACTACCCCCCAGCATGACCCTACACTACGCATTCACTACAACACTACCCAAAACCCTAAAACACTACCCCCAGCATGACCCTACACTACGCAAACACTACAACACTACCCAAAACCCTAAAACACTACCCCCAGCATGACCCTACACTACGCAAACACTACAACACTACCCAAAACCCTAAAACACTACACCCCAGCATGACCCTACACTACGCAAACACTACAACACTACCCAAAACCCTAAAACACTACACCCCAGAATGACCCTACACTACGCAAACACTACAACACTACCCAAAACCCTAAAACACTACCCCCAGCATGACCCTACACTACGCAAACACTACAACACTATCCTAAACCCTAAAACACTACACCCCAGCATGACCCTACACTACGCAAACACTACAACACTACCCAAAACCCTAAAACACTACACCCCAGCATGACCCTACACTACGCAAACACTACAACACTATCCTAAACCCTAAAACACTACGCCCAGCATGACCCTACACTACGCAAACATTACAACACTACCCTAAACCCTAAAACACTAGCCCCAGCATGACCCTACACTACGCAAACACTACAACACAACCCTAAATCCTAAAACACTACCCCCAGCATGACCCTACACTACGCAAACACTACAACACTACCCTAAACCCTAAAACACTACCCCCAGCATGACCCTACACTACGCAAACACTACAACACAACCCTAAACCCTAAAACACTACCCCCAGCATGACCCTGCACTAAACAACCACCACAACTCTACACTACACTAACACAACACTACACTACACAACACTACACTACACTACACAATCACTAACCCACGAAAAAATTAACACAAACCCACTTACCTCTCTCGTCATCGTGGTTTTCACAACGCAAATGCATTTACCATACATGCCTTTAAAACATAATTCTTTGTAAAGGCATGCGCGATAAATGCACATGCGTTTTGAAAAAATGCGGGATAATGGTATGCGAGGTCAATGACCTTGCGGGATAATGGTATGCGGACTGAAAGTCTGCGGGATAAAAAATGCGGGAAAATGGCTGCAAACCATGATTAGCAGCAGACTTCCCTGGTGAGCACTAGCTTTACTACAGTGATCTAATGAGCAACTAGAGTGCTAACATTCAGAATTTATGGCAAATATGTGACACATCTGAATGCCTTCTTGATAGAACCAAAGTAAACAAGCATTGAAAATGCAATAGATCTCGCCCTCGTTTAAGTTAAAGCCATTCTGTTTGTAATGAGGTGGCTTTTTAGCTTTGCTTTTATTAGTGTTTTTAAAACTTTCATGTAAATAACATGCATATGTATGCATATATGTATATGTATGCATGCATTTATATTTATATAGATATGCAGATTATATACATTTATATATGTATATTACCTACTGGCGATAGCCACTGGGTATATATAGTTAGGATTTTTTCTCTATGGGATTTCTGAAAATTCTATGTCTAATAACTTTTCAGGAAAATGGCACATTTTGTTTCCGAGCAGCCCCTGAAAATTTGGGGGGGTTTCGTCAAGGGGGGGCCGAGAAAAAAGGGGGGTCCCAAAACGCATTTTTCCCATTCATTTTTCCATAGGGCGGTTGGACTCACTTTTAGCTCGAACGGCTGAATAGATTTACATGAAACGTGGCAAAATTGTAGATATGGTTTGCCCGACGTGCCTTTGCTATGTCTCAATATATGTGCTCCAGTGGATTTTGAGAAATTAACGTTTAAAAAAATATATATATCTGTGACAGCGATCCGGTTAGCGCCCCGGTTTGCGTACCTGACGCGTAACGGAACTTCACGAAGCGAAGCTGATTGGCTCTCCAGTGTCTGTCAACATTCTAAACAGTCCGGAGCGGCCGCCATCTTGTCTCTCGGTACGATCGAGAGACAAGATGTGGTGAAAAACGAAAGGGGAAATGAAGGAAAGGGGGCAAGGTAGACCACTCCTGACCCCCTAGGATTGATGAGGGGGATATTAAAGTGCCCCGCGGGGCAAAAAATAAAAAATAATTATTTTTTGTGATTTTACGCCGTAGAGGCGCGTCCCGGTACGCGAACCGGGCAGCTCACCGGGCAGCTCACCGGGCAGCTAACCGGCAGCGTAGCTGTCAACATTGTAAACAGTCCGGAGCGGCCGCCATCTTGTCTCTCGGTAGGTTCGAGAGACAAGATGTGGTGAAAAAAGAAGGGGGAAATGAAGGAAAGGGGGTAAGGTAAACCCCTCCTGACCCCCTAGGATTGATGAGGGGGATATTAAAGTCCCCCGCGATTTTTCGCGGTAGAGGCGCTTCCCGGTACGCGAACCGGGCAGCTAACCGGCAGCGTAACGGGAGTCCGCCATCTTGTGTTTTTGGAGCGTCCGGTTCGCGTACCGGGTAGCGTCCCGGTAAGCGTAACAAGGGGAAAACCAAGAGAAACAGTAAAAAAAAAATTAAGGGAATAGATTTCCAGCAAACTTGGCAAAATTGTAGGGACTGTTTGTTTGATGTGCCTTTGCAAGGCCTCAAGATATGTGCACGTGTGGATTTTGTCTAATTAAGGTTAAAAAAAATATATATATCTGTAAGCGTGCTCCGGCACGCTTACGTTACGGGTTTTGTTTGCGCTGCAGAGCCGATACGTCACGGTTATGCGACGCGTCATGAGGCGTCTCACGTGGCTACGTGATACGTCACGTAATAAAGAATATATTTTACAGCTATAGATATTAGCTTTTAAAAAACCAATGAAATTCACTGAAAAAACCATAGGTTATAGACCATATATAGTTAGGAATTTGCATTTACAAAACCTTGAAAATTCACTGAAAAAACCATAGGTTAGAGACCATATATAGTTAGCTGGACATTTTATTGACATAAAACCAATGAAATTCCATATATAGTTAGTTGCACTAACTATATATCGCGCACCCGCAATCCACTGCTGATGATGTCACATATTACATCATTTATGACATGGTCAGTGACATCACTGATGACATCACTGATGACATCTCAAATGACATCACTGATGACATCACTGATGACATCTCAAATGACATCACTGATGACATCATGACACACCAATACCAGTTACTACATACGCACTCACTGATTCCTACGTCTACACACACATTCACTCATTCACCCATACAATCACTCATACATACAGTCACTCATTATTACAACACTATCATTTGCACTCATACACCTATGCAGACACTCACACACTGCCACTCATCCATGGAGTTACTCACACACCTAGTCAGTCCTGTAAAGAATCAATCACACTTCCATTTCCTCATCTATACAGTTAAACACAGAACACCATACTTCAGTGACATCACTGATGACATCACTGATGACATCTCAAATGACATCACTGATGACATCTCAAATGATATCACTGATGACATCATGACACACCAATACCAGTTACTACATACGCACTCACTGATTCCTACGTCTACACACACATTCACTCATTCACCCATACAATCACTCATACATACAGTCACTCATTATTACAACACTATCATATGCACTCATACACCTAGTCAGTCCTGTGAAGAATCAATCACACTTCGATTTCCTCATCTATACAGTTAAACACAGAACACCATACTTTTCACACATATACTAACACATACTTACTCTCTTATACAATCACTGATACAAGTACACATTGATATGCACAGAGTCACACACCTCCCAGCCAGCCACACACACACTCAGTCTTCCATACATCCACTCATTCTTCAATATGTAAAACATATTTAAACTTTACAAAAACACACAGACACTAGATGATGTCATCAGTGATGTCATTTGAGATGTCATTAGTGATGTTATCAGTGATGTCATTTGAGATGTCATCAGTGATGTCATCAGTGATGTCACTGACCATGTCATGAATGATGTAATATGTGACATCATCAGCAGTGGATTGCGGGTGCGCGATATATAGTTAGTGCAACTAACTATATATGGAATTTCATTGGTTTTATGTCAATAAAATGTCCAGCTAACTATATATGGTCTCTAACCTTTGGTTTTTTCAGTGAATTTTCAAGGTTTTGTAAATGCAAATTCCTAACTATATATGGTCTATAACCTATGGTTTTTTCAGTGAATATATATATATATATATATATATATATATACATCCAAGAAAGAAGTGACTCAAACAGATAGATTCACCAAAGAACAAAAATATATTTCCACTACAACGTTTCAGATATATAGATATCTATACATGGATATCTGTATATATATACATATACTCAATGCTTACAATCTTTGTGATTGCTCGATGTAGGTTGTCATTTTTATCTTGGCCCTTTGTGTGCCCCTCAACCCCAAAGATTACTACTAAAGATGCCACTGGCAGGCAGCTCAAGATCTAGACACTGCTTTCATTTCTGATGGGTATGAGCCTGTTTGCAGGATCCCTGGGACCCAAAGCACAGTGTGTCCCTCCCTCCCATTGCAAAGTGATTTCGTAGTTACCGATTTTCTAGAAATTCTTATAGTGAAATGAAAGTAAACAGCTATTGTGTTTTACATTGTTGGGTACTGCTTTAGCATACTCTGAACTAAAACAGTAGAAACAGTTTTAAAATGTGTATATTGCATTTATTTTTGCAGTTTATGAAAGTTATGTATGCGTAATATAGTGTTTCTCTTTGCACAAGTTGAAAGCCCGTGTCATTCGCCAGTTGTGTAAATACTGACGTATGTGAGGCCTTGTTATTTTACTTGTATTAAAATTTTGCGAGCCCAAGAGAATGTTTTTTCTGGACTCTATATGTAAATATTTTCCTATAAAACATACTTAATTTTTAATATAGCTGTGCTTTTTGTACATAAACCAAGATGTTTCGAAAACTCGCTGGCTCGTGTACACTGTTTACCAGAACTGCTGAGCAGTGAATAGCTCTGTATTTGTTATATTAATGCGAATAGCATAAACCACAACATTTTGCACTTTATGATTCTATTACCAGTATTTTTTCATGTTAGGCAAGGCACCAGTTCTCAGTTTTATTATTTGTTTATTTACATTAATACAACACACTGTTGGTTTGGGAATGAAAATATCAAAACACCAAACCTGTCCCAGACGGGCGAGTGCCTGCGAGGTCTCCGGCGGTTGCCATGCACCCCACCTTCCGCTGTGGTAACACATGAGATTAGTCTTTAGTGGTGCAAAACGACCACAGTTTAATTCCCATACTTGATCAAATCACACAGTTCAAAGTTTTTACAAGCATCAACATCATTATTGGCAAATTATCCGTAGATCAAGTTCAGTCATTAAGTCCATAACAGTACTCTGTGACACCACCCTGACCAAATGACCATTTCAATCAATCAATCAATCAATCATATTATTTATAAAGCGCGTTACTTACCCGTGAGGGTTTCAAGGCGCTGAGGGGAGGGGGGGAGCTGCTGCTGATCAAATAGCCAGGTCTTTAGGAGTCTCCTGAAGGTCATTGGGTCCTGTGTCTGCCGCAGGTGGAGGGGGAGGGTGTTCCATGTCTTGGCGGTGAGGTGGGAGAAGGATATACCGCCGTTGGACGGTGGTGAGGGTGTGGTCTGTGGAGCGGAGCTGGCGGGTGGGGGTGTAGAAGTTGAGGCGGAAGTTGAGGTTCGCTGGTTCGGTGTTGTGGAGTGCTTTGTGTGCATGGGTGAGGAGCTTGAAGGTTATCCTCTTGTTGACGGGGAGCCAGTGCAGGTCTTTCAGGTGGGGTGTGATACGACTGCGGCGCGTCGAGGATCAGACATGCTGAAGCATTTTGGATGCGTTGAAGCCGTTTGAGGGGCTTCGTCGAGGCTCCGGTGTAGAGGGTGTTCCATAATCCAGTCTACTGCTGATGAGAGCTTGGGTGACCATCCTTCTGGTTTTGGTGGGGATCCACTTGTAGAAATGGAACTCCCTCCCCATCCACCTCCGGCTGACACAGGACTACCTCGCCTTCAGGAAACAACTCAAGACCTGGCTGTTCGAGCAGTAGCGGACCCCCTCCCCCAAGCGCCTTGAGACCCTTCCATGTGAGTAGCGCGCTATACAAATGCTATGATTGATGATTGATGATTGATTGATCCTGCGAAGCATACGGAGGGTGTTGAAGCAGGAGGAGGAGACGGCGATGACCTGCTTTGTCATGGAGAGGGTGGAATCGAGGATGACCCCTAGGTTGCGTGCGTGGTCGGTGGGTGTGGGGGCTGTTCCTAGCGAGGAGGGCCACCAGGAGTCGTCCCAAGCTGAGGGGGTGGACCCGAGGATGAGGACCTCCATTTTGTCTGAGTTCAGCTTCAGCCGGCTGTTTCTCATCCAGTCGGCGACTGCCGTCATTCCCTCGTGGAGGTTTGTTTTGGCTGTGAGAGGGTCTTTGGTGAGGGAGAGGATCAGCTGGGTGTCGTTGGCATAGGAGATGATGTTGAGGTTTTGCAGTCGGGCGATGTGGGTGAGCGGGGCCATGTAGACGTTGAACAGCGTGGGGCTGAGGGAAGAGCCCTGGGGTACACCACAGATGATCATGGTGGCTTCGGAACGGAAGGGAGGAAGGCAGACTCTCTGTGTTCTACCGGAGAGGAAGGAGGGGGTCCAGTCCAGGGCCTTCTCTTGAATCCCTGCGTTGTGGAGGCGTGCGTATAGGGTGTGGTGGCAGACCGTGTCGGAGGCGGCCGACAGGTCCAGGAGGATGAGGGTCATGGCTTCGCCGTTGTCTAGCAGGGTTCTGATGTCGTCGGTGGCGGCTAGGAGGGCTGTCTCGGTGCTGTGGTTGCGGCGAAATCCGGACTGGGACGTGTCCAGGATGCTGTTTTCCTTGAGGAACCTGGTTAGTTGTATGTTGACGGCCTTCTCGATGACCTTCGCCGGGAACGGGAGATGGGAGATGTGTCAGAAGTTTTGAGGTCATTGGGGTCAGCCGTGGGTTTCTTCAGTAGGGCGTTGATCTCGGCGTACTTCCAGTCCTCAGGGAAGGTTGTTGTTTCGAGGGAGCTGTTGATGGCCTTACGGAGGTGTGGTGCGATGATGGTGCTGGCCCTGTTGAAGAAGTGGGGAGGGCATGGATCTGTCGAGGATCCAGAGTGTATGGAGTTCATGATCTTGATGGTGCCGTTGTTATCTATGTTGGTCCAGGAGGTCAGTCGGTTGGTGCGAGTGGTGGTCGTGGGTGTCTCGGTGGTTGCCGGGGCGGTCACGGTGTTGAAGCTGTTGGTGGATGCCGGGGGGGGTCGTGGTGTTGAAGCTGTTGTGGATGTCAGTGATCTTGCGGTGGAAGAAGGTGGCCAGTGAGTCGCACATTTTTTTTGAGGGTGGGATGTCGTTGGCGCTGGAGTTGGGGTTGGAGAGTTCTTTCACGATGTTGAAGAGCTCTTTGCTGTTCTGTGCGTTGTTGTCTAGGCGGTCTTTGAAGGAGGCTCTTTTGGCGGATCTGATGAGGTGGTGGTGGTTGCGGGTGGCGTCCTTGTGAGCTGCGTAGCTTTCCGGGGTTTGTTCGTGGGTCCAGTTCTTCTCTAACTTATGGCAGGTTTTCTTGGATGCCTGGAGATCTTGGGAGAACCAGCTCGCTTTCTTCCTGGTGCGGCTGGTGGAGGGTTTCTTGATTGGGGCAACGGCGTTGGCGCAGTCTTCGATCCATTTTCTGAGGTTGTGGTCTGCGGCGTCGGGGTCGGTCGGGTCTGCTTGTGAAGAACTGGGTTTTCTTAGAACCCAGTGGTGCCAGGGACACACCCGAAGTCTTCGGATTCACCTGTCTTGGCAAACAGAGACACGGAATACTTCTAGGTGGCGTCAGAGATCAAATTTATTAGCTGCAGCTAGTAACAGTAATCTCAGCAATACAACACGGTGTACAACTCAAGAAACTGTTCACTTTTCGTAGAGCAAGACATCACCTTTTATGTACAATTTCAGTTCATTACGAATGCACACCCTCTGCGGCAAATTCTGGCCAATGAAATACATTTTACATACATTATTAAATTCCAAGAAGTTCACTTTAAATCGTACCAACCCATAAGTTAATTATTAGGAATGTCCAAAATTCAATTTCCACAAGTCGGACAAACCCATAATTGAAAGCACTACCCATGTAATGAAAAGTCGTAAGGATAGAAGCAATTCAGATGTTGAGTAGGATAAGATATGTGCAAGAACACTAAAAGTTAACGATATCCTGAACATTGATTGACAATTACAGACAAGGATCAAACCAAAGGAAATTGGCTTTGCGAGGTCAGTTTCAGGTGAAGAGGTCAGCATCTTACAGTTCACTCGCAAGTCGAAAAGGACAAGTTAATATGTACATGGACAACGAAGGCCATGCAACTTTGTTTGTTAGTTTACTTCCAAGGCCTACGTGAGGGCAACATAAAATGGTGTCTCGGGCAACGCAAACAAAATGGAGTCCGGTCCCGAAAACCACGGAATCTCAGGCCCTCCTTTTGCCATTACATAGGCAATGACCTAAACTCACGTCAATCTGAATCCAGGTCTATATCTATTCTCATCAGGTCATCAAGGTGTTGCTGTAACATCATCTTATTATCCTTCGCTTCTCTCAGTACTGGTCTTCTCACACAGATCGTAGCACAAAGGCCACAAATAGCGGGACCACACTGGATGCATAAGCAACACGAGAAAAGGATTGCTAAAGCCATATCAAGGAACATCAGAATCTTCCATCCCCATTTGGACAGCAGTTCCCAAAACCATCCCATCAATGACCAGTTCCCTTCGTCTACATGTATAGACTCAGCGAACTTATGTAACCTCAAGATGGCTTGGTACACTGTCGGGGCGTTATCTGGTATGAAAACGCAGCAACTAGACCCGATCAATTTACATACTCCACCTCTATCTGCAAGTATAATATCTAAAGCAAAGCAGTTCTGTAATGTCATAAGGCGATCCGCTTGAAGCTCGGCTGTAATATTGCCAAGGGCACCTGCAGTCTCATTTATAGTGGCCTCGACCACTCTCGTAAGTTGACAAATTGTCCTACCATTAGCCATAGGACCCCAAAAGGGCAGAAAACCCTTAAAGAAGTCCCCAACTTCTTGTGCGGCAGTGTCTTTCGCATCAATAACACCTCTACCATATCTTGTCTTATGGTAGTTGAAAGCAGCTGTGTATGTAGGGGGAAGCAAAAATGCCACATAACATGTGCCTGAAAAGTCAGAAGGCAACCATGTATATGCTCTATCATAACAAACAAAATACGTGCCTTTAGCTGGCACGAACGGTGGAGATTTCTGGGACGTATAGACATAGGTGTGAACTCACACACTCTTACCAAACTGAGCTCTCGGATTCTGACCATTACCTTGCAGACAAAAATAACCTCGGTGGGGTACAATCCAAATAGGAGGAGACCTTTTCTGTCTCTCTTTCACCTGTCAGACTAATGCTATATCTCGTCTTGTTCCAACCAACATTTGCTCGTACCTCATCTTTAGGGATAGCATTATATGCATCAATATCTTTGACCATATCTATTATTCCCTGTATCAAGGCATTATTATTCGCATTATCTTTGACAGAACGTACAGGAGATGCTTCATTCGCATAGATAAACATTGACTGGAGTGCCCATACTGACCCATTAGGCAAAAAAGGCAAAACCAAATATGGCATTCCCTTATCAGTCGTATGTGGCATAAGACCACAAACCCAACAATTCGTGGTATTTACAACTAGCTGATGCTGATGTAACATTTGTAGAAACGAATTGTTCACAAATCCTAATCTTCGTGTCTGTTCATGTTCAGGCAACGTATGAAACTCATGTGGGGAAACAGTAGGAAAAGAAAGAGTAGGTTGGGAGGTAGATGCAAGTGTCTGTTGTGATGCATAGAAAATCCAACCCACACAAATCAACGTAATGTTCAAAAGCATAAGAAAACACATTATTAAAAAACATTTGCTACGAACCAATATACACCTTTGCACTCTGAAATCAACTCTTTTAACACCCTTTTTTTTTTTTTTTTTTTTTTGGTTAAAATTTTTTTTATTGAGCAATCATATAAAAATACAAAGATGGGCCCACAACCACACGGGCTGGCCGCTAAGTCACATAGCACGACACATGAAATAAACAATCATTTCCGAGGCCAGGCCAAATCATAGAATAAAATTGCTCCAGACATAGGACAGGATACAACAATTTTCTATATAAAACATGAAAATAACAACCACAAAAACAAGGCGAGTACAGTAATCAAGTCAGCCCAAATAGCAGAGGGGGAGGTCACTAAACAGGAGAACAGACATAAATCAATGAGATTCGGCAAGGCCGTGAGGGGGGGGGGAGCAGGGAGGACAGGAAAATCCTAGAACAGAGTGAAAAATTTCGGGAACGTCGGCCTAAGGAGACAGGATCATATCGGAGGTGGCAACCAAGGGAGGGGTACAAATATCTCCACGGTATGCATTCCATTGACCCCAGATTTTCGTCCACACCCCTGGTCTGCCCCTAGCCACGTAGACTGTCTTCTCTCGGAACATGGACCAGTCCATGTTATCCTCCCACACCGAAACATCAGGAGGTCGGGATACGCCCCAGAGTTGCGCAATGTCGCGCTTCGCGACCATGTAACCCAGGGTCGCCCATCTAGTCTGGGCCACAGAGTAATCGGAGGGTTCCCACACATTCAGCAGGCATCGTCGGGCCTCAGGCCGCAGGGCAACACCCGTCACTGCAGTCATTATCGCAAGCACATCCACCCAATAGGCCGCCACCACAGGACACTCCCAGAGTATGTGCAGAAAGGTAGCGCTCATCCCACAGCCACGCCTACACAAGCCATCCGGGGAAAAACCCATCACGACCAGACGCGGACCAGTCACATACACCCGGTGGAGGATCTTAAGTTGCACCAAACGAAGACGGGCGGGAATAGCGACCTCCTTTGGGGAGGAGAGTGCCGACTGCCAGTCCTCGTCATCCAGTTCCAACCCATCACCGACCCACATCTCCCGGAGTCGGACCAACAAATCCGCACGATTATGAATCAGTTTCTTATAGATGAGCGAGATAGTGCTGTCGGGCAAGTGTCCATCTAGTATACGATCTTCAAGGGGGGAAGACTCGGGTAGGGTCACATCAGGAGTCAGAACCGAGGCCAAGGCATGTCGGACTTGCAGATATCGGAAAAATTCTCTATCACTCAAGTCGTATTCCGCCTTAAGGGCCTGGAATGACTTCACGCGACCATTCACACAAACGTCACCCACCTTACAAATCCCAATCATATCCCAGCGTTCAAAACCCTTGGTAGACCAGAGACATCCCAAACGTTCAGAAGCATAAAGCGGAGTCGCCAGCGTCAGTCGATTCTCCCATCCCAAACTCACATTCGCAGCACGCCACACTTTGACCGCAGCCCTGGACGGGCCCACAAGATGGCTCCCGGCCGATCTAGAATATAGCGCTCTATTAAAGTCCCCTCCCGGCAACTGGAGCCTATCCATCTCAAAAGCCGGATCGCGACCCGGCGAATACATCGCGTGGTTAATGGCCGAGAGCTGGGCAGCCCAGTAGTATCTCTTGATGTCGGGGAGCGCCATGCCCCCGTCATACCAAGGGATAGTAAGTTTCGCGAGGGCTATACGTGGGCGCCCGTCCCAAATCAATTGTCTTTGCAGACTCTCGACTTCTCTGAAATAAGTAGCTGGAATGTCGTCGAAGGAGTTCTGAAGGGCGTAGAGGACATCATTTTAAATAGAGCCGCCCTACCCAGAGGAGACAGGGGTAGCTTACGCCAACGGGCCACATCCTGGCGTAATCTAAGAAGCGGGGGGAGGAGATTGCGCTCAAACCGGAGGGAAGGGTCCAGGGTAATAAAAATCCCCAAATACTTGAAGCCAGACTGGACCACCTGGATAGGGAACCTGGCCGGCAAAGAGGGCAAAACACCCGAAAGAACATACACGCAGGACTTAGCCCAGTTAATAACAAGGCCCGAGTTAGCTCCGAACGAAGTAAGAACATCAAATAAGACGTTCAAGGATTTACGCGGGGATGTAAGATATAGAAGAATGTCGTCCGCGTAAAGAGAGACACGGTCTTCAAAGTCCGGCAACCAACGGATCCCTTTGAGTGATGGTTCCCATCGAAGCCACGCAGCTAACGGTTCCAGGGCCAGCGCGAAAAGCAATGGAGATAAGGGGCAACCCTGCCGGGTCCCTCTACCAAGGCTGAAGGGGACAGAGACTCTACCGTTCACCACCACTTGCGCTAAGGGTTCCACATACAACAGCTTCACCCATCCAATAAATTCAGGTCCAAAACCAAATTTTTCGAGAGCTGCCCAAAGATAGGGCCACTCGACCGTGTCAAAAGCCATCGAGGCATCCAACGAGGCCAAAATGGCCGGCTCCGTCAGACGCTCCGCCCTCGCAACAGCACCGTGGAGACGACGTAGGTTAAGAGCCGTGTTGCGATGTGGGATGAATCCGGACTGATCCGGATGAACCAAGTCGCTAATGACCGTCAGTAGGTGGGTCGCCAGGAGCTTAGCCAGGACCTTGGGCTCAACATTTAACAGGGAAATGGGCCTATAAGACGAACAAAGGTCCCGCGGTTTCCCGTCCTTGGGAATTACGACTATCGTAGCAAGACGCTGGTCATACGGGAGAATACCCCGTTCCCGGGACTCCAAAAACATGGCACGAAGATGGGGCGCTACCTTGTCAGGGCGTAGCTTGTACAGCTCAATTGGCAACCCGTTCGGGCCCAAGGCCTTGCCCGAACGGAGCGAACGAATGGCAGTCGCTATTTCATCCGTAGTAAAAGGGAACTCCAACGAGACACGGTCTAGATCGGAAACACTGGGCAAAGCTATATCGCGCAACAAAAGGCGAGAGTCAGCCACATCCCGTCCAGACAAAGGGGTATAAACCACACAAAAATATTCTGCAAAACATTCCACTATTCCAACCGGGTCTGTCACTTCGACACCATTCGACGACTGAATCACAGGCACCACACGATTCGCTCTCTCTTTCTTATCCAACCACGCCAGCAATTTACCCGCTTTGTCCCCCACATCATATAGACGACCCTGCTGTTCCCGAAACATCAGTCTAGCCGCATCCGTGACCAAGGATTTATAAGCAAATTGTTTCAGACCCAGGGCGTGGAGTTTATCAGAGGTGACCCCAGACTCTAAGTCGGCCTCCCTCTCCGCAATCTCTGTCTCAAGGTCCACCACCTCCCGATTCCTAGCCTTCTTGGATTGAGCAATAAGGGAAAGGGCCTGCCCACGTATCACTGTTTTAAAGGCCTCCCACAGTGACACAGCCGAGGAAACCGACCCCTCGTTGTCCAAAAAATAGGCATCTAAAGATTTAGTCAAAAGGTTTCGGGTCTCAGGGGAGGCAATATACCAGGGGTTGATAGGAGCCACTCGGCCCGCCGCTTCCACCCCAAACTCAAAACAAAGCCAGAGCGGAGAATGATCGGAGATGCCCCGGGGGAGGTGTCTGATCTCACGCACCGCCGGCGTCTGCGCAGCGGGCATCAGGAAATAATCCAGTCTAGACAGACTCCCATGGGCCCCCGAATGGAAGGTGTATTGGAGCTGGGTAGGATGCATGAGCCTCCAGCAATCCACCAAACCAAACGTGTCCAAAAACCCACCTAGCCATTGTTGGGCCGAAGGAGTATCCCTAGGGGGGTAGCGATCATGTAGACCGGAGATCACAGAATTAAAATCGCCTGCAAGAAAAAGAGTACTGTCAGGAAGGTTCAGCAACACACGGCCCAAATCGGAAAAGGTGGAAGTCTGTAGGCCGGGGGGCACATAAACAGTAAACAAGGAGAGGGTACGACCCTCATAGCCACCCACGAGGACAGCATAATGCCCCCGATCATCAAGGATCACATCATCAATGGTTAGAGGGAGGGAAGCCCGAACAAGGATACCCACCCCCCTGGAACCAGTGGTAAACCCCGAATGCGCAGCAAGGCGATATCCCCACCTGTTCATCGCATGACAAGAATTGCCCACCAAATGAGTTTCCTGCAAAAAAACAATATCTGGAGATAAACGACGTAGACATTTTAACACCACGCTCCGCTTAATGCGATCTCCCAGACCATTAACATTCCACGAAACCAGCCTCAACCCGCTACCCCCCATCCCACACAGCAACGCCGAACCCCCCCCGTGATGAGCATGACATAACAAATATCAGAAGCAAGATTGATTCGCCTTGAAAACATAACACATAAACATCAAACATCCCAATCACCCACCCCCCAACAATCAAGAGAACACCCCCCACCCTGCACCCCTGCAAAATGCTAAATAGCCACCCCAACATGCAGTGTGCCTGTCGCCCAAGAACCCCTATTCTACAAAAAGAACCCCGGAGGAGGAAAGGCTCTGGCCCACCCGCCACCCCGAGTAGGACAGATAATGAGGAAAACACACAAACAGCAGAGGCACTGAGGCATTAAATCCCTGAAGAGTTTACTCTATTCGAGGGCCCAGGCGTAGGCGGATTGTTCAGCTCTCCATGCCACCCTCAGCACCACCCGGGTGGGCGGCGGACTCAGTCTCAGGAGGTCGGTCAGGCAGAGAGTCCATCCAGTCATTTACAGAATCAGGCCGATCAAAGAAGAAGGTTCGGTCGTTGTACTCGACGCGCAGCCTGGTCGGAAAAAGCATGGCGTAGCGAAGCCCCATGTCTCGGAGACGTTTCTTGACATCACGGAAGCCCATACGCTGTCTCTGGACCTGTTGAGAAAAGTCCGGATAGAAGTTCACCGTGGCGTTCTCAAAGGCCACCGGGCCCTTCACACGCGATGCTTGCAGGATAGCGTCCCGATCCCTATAATTGGAAGAGTTTCGCAACAATAGGCCTCGGCGGGGCACCCGGCTTACCCTTGCCCCCCGGAACACGATGAGCACGTTCCACTGCAAAAAACTTAGTCAAACCAGACGGGGAGAGGTGGTTCTGGATCAAGTCCTCAACAAGGAGATCAACAGAGTGAGGTTCTGGATTCTCCGGAACGCCGACCACGCGCACATTACAGCGACGGGCCCTGTTCTCAAAGTCCTCCAAGCGCCGGGTCATGAAGTTGTTCACCTTACGAAGGTTGCCGATCTCCGTCTGCATCTCCGAAACGTCTTCCATGAGACTGGATGACTTGAGATCTAACGACTTCACCTTCTCATTGGTTTTCGACAGGTCAGCACGAATCAAGTTCACATCAATGGCCACGGTGTCAATTTTGTGGGCCAAAGCTTCATATTGTTGGCCTATCGTCTCCTTCATGGCAGAAATGGCGCCCATGACGTCCTGCAAGGATGGCTCCGTTGACGCATCCACCGTGTGGTCAGCGGTACTTGATCCGGCAGGGCGGCTCCGGGGGACCCCTTGGAATGGGTGTAGCGGTCTATAACATTGGACTGGACCGGGCCCCCACGCAGGGGCGTCTTGGTCTTCCGAGTCTCTCGGTCCCCTCTGCCAGCCATGATAGAACTGCGTCACCAGGAGATCAACCAGGCTCGATAGAATGACCACAGGAAAGCAGGGCCTCGGGACCAAAGAACCGCAGCTAGGGTACCACTATTGGGAGGGTCAACAGACAGGAGAATAAACCAGCCAAAGGCCCGATAGCCGGTCCGTGCCCTGACTTCAGCCCAGGCCAGGCTCCTCTGCCAGATGTCTCAGTCTGAGGCAGAAACGAAACCGAAACTTAAGAGGGGGACCAACAAGTCGAATCCCCCTGCCGTTGTTGTTCAACTGCAAGACGGCCACTGAGCCTCACCCAGTCCCGGGCGTACCTCGAGGGCGGAGCCCGAAAGTCCGAATCGATGTAACTCCGGCACCCCGGTTCCAAATCAAATTTCAAAAAGTCCAGGGCAATCAGCCCAGTGTCCTCTACATAAATCCTTGTAAAAAGTCAGGATTAGTTCAGGATATCATGCCGGGAGTGGCGGGGGTCCGGGGAGCGCTGAGCTCACGCGGCCATCTCGGATGCCCGCCAAGCTCCTCCTCTCTTTTAACACCCTTGTCGGACTCAAAAGACTCCATCCTCTAACGTGCTGCTCACGGCAATTTTCCTTCTTCACTTAAGTGTGCATCAAGATCGTACTAACGACCCTAAACCACAGACCTTGTGTCAATACGCGGCTCACCCCTTAAGAACTTAATCCGTGACCCTGCAGCTGAGTCCGGATGGTGACTCGAAAAAGAAAAAGTTAAAAAAAAGTCTCTTGATCTGACAAGGTGTAATTCACTACATAAAAAAAATGTACATGTATTTGTCCATTTCAAACGTCCTTTTTCGATCTCAGATGGTAGCGCTCTTTGCCAGGCACAGTCTGATCCTTAAAGAGGAGTTCCGGATTCGTCGTGTCGAGTCTCAGAGACGGAGGCACAGCAGCTTGCAGAACATCATCATCCTCGCGTTCCGACTGTGTCCATGTCAAATGAGCATCACTAAAAGGCACGAATCTAGGGACTTTCTCACAATCTGTGTCAGCTATACCATCCCTCACCCACTGATCATACGGTAAGGGCAAAGGAACTTTTTTACAGTGGGTGGCATGCACCCAATTCTTTTTACCAGCTACTCTAACAGCAGTCCTAGTTACTAGCAGAACTAAATAGGGACCAATCCATCTCGGTTCCAAATTCTTGGTGCGCTGAAAGTTCTTTATCAAAATGAAGTCACCGGGTTGAATCTTGTGACCTGGATCTGCAGTAGCTGTCGGCAAACTGTCATAGACCTGTTGGTGGAGAACACGTAATTTAGCAGTCAAGTCATGTAAGTAATTTACCAACATAGGGTACTCAATATCAATGTATTTTTTAGGACGAGGCACACCCCAAACATTCGCTGGACGACCAAACACTATTTCGTATGGGCTAAGTTCCACACGAGAATGCACTGTCGTCCTTGTTGACAAAAGAGCCAATGGCAAGGCATCCGGCCATGTAAGACCAGTGCTCGCTTGAATCTTAGCGAGTTTCAGCTTCAAGGTACCATTGTAACATTCAACAAGTCCAGCAGACTGGGGGTGATTCGCAGCGTGGAACTTTTGACTTATCCCTATTCCAGCACACACTTTCTTCATGATTCGAACCACAAATTCACTCCCATTGTCCGACCATACAATTCTCGGCAAACCAAATCTAGGGAAATACTCTTTGGGCAAAACCTTATCTGTAGACAAGGCAGTATTATCCTTTAGGGGGTAGGCCTCTATCCATCTGGATAAGGCACAAACAACCACAAGGACATACTTCAGATTGTTGCATCTCTCCATGTGAATGTAATCTAGTTGTATCACTTCAAATGGATACGTCGGAGGAGCAAAATGACCAGCTGGAGTTGGAGTTCCCTTGCCAGGATTATACTTCAGACAAATCATGCAATGCTTCACAACATTCTCAGCACATTTCGGAATTCCAGCATTCTGCCACACTGGAGCCAACAACTTGCATATTCCCTTCGAACTAATGTGAGCCATTCCATGCGCCATAGTAACCACTGGGAGCACATACGAATCAGGCAACAACCATCGCTGGTGTTCTGACAACTCAACCCAACAACCCGTCGAATCCAACATACCCCATACCCGTACTCTCTCTCCACGTACTCACTTCTTTTTCCGTAGCTTCAGCCTGAATCATCTTCACACTTTCTATTGTGTCTTCACACATTCCACTTTCCACAACCCATCTTGCAGGACCTGCCACATACATACGGCTCATCATGTCTCTCGCCGTTTCCTTCGCAACTTCATCCGCAAATGCATTCCCTCGACCTACATCGTCCACAACTTTCTTATGCGCACTACACTTCACAATTGCAATCTGTTTTGGGAGAGCAAGAGATTCCAAAAGTTCATTCACCAACTGCCTATGCTGAATTTTTGTGCCATGGGAAGCAAAAAATCCTCTTTCTCTCCACAAACGTCCAAAACTATGAGCAACACCAAACGCATACTGGCTATCAGTATAAACATTCACTCGCTTTCCCTCTGACAATACACACGCTCGTGTCAATGCAATCAACTCTGCTGCTTGCGCAGAATTCTGAGCTATGCGTGCTGTCTCAACAACTGTATGTAAAGTTGTGACGGCATATGCTGCAGTCGTCTCACCGTTCGGAAGCTTAAAACACGAACCATCTACCCATAGCGTACCATCAACATTCTCAAGAGGAGTATCTTTTAGGTCAACTCTAGCTTTCGTTTCTTCCTCTGTACGAAGAAAACAATCATGCTGTTCTTGAGCATCTGACTCTACAGAAATCGGCAACAACGTAGCTGGATTCAATACATTACATCTTTTAATGTGAATATGGCTAGCCAAAAGAGTCAACTTGTAACCTGACAGACGTGCACTAGTAAGGTGCTGTGTCTTGGTCCTGTTCAATAAGGTATCCACTGCATATGGGACCATCACAATCAACGTATTATCCAATACCAAACCAGCAGACTGTCGAATAGAAACAGCCGCTGCCGCTGTAGCTCTCAAACAGCTCGGCAACGCTTTAGCTACCGGATCTAACGTCGCTGAAAAATACGCACATGGACGTTGCTTGTCTCCAAACTGTTGAGTCAACACTGACAATGCACAACCTACTCTCTCGTGAACGTACAACGTGAAAGGTTTACTGTAGTCAAGAGTACCCAATACCGGAGCCGAACACAATGCATCACGTAATTCAGAAAAATTTTCTGACACTCATCAGACCAAGGGAGAGGATGCGGAGTATCTTTAAGAGTCAGCGCCAACAGAGGTTTCGCTAGCAAGGAAAAATTAGGGATCCATTGTCTACAATACAAGGTGATACCTAGGAAAGCACGCACTTCTCTCTGTGTGGATTTGTACACTCATTTGCGCAATCGTTTGAATTCGTTCTGGGGTCAACCTTCTTCCCTCCTTCGACAAGAGATGACCTAAGTAGGTTACTTCTTGTCGGCAATACTGTAACTTGGAAGGCGACACTTTATGATGGAGGTCAGACAAATACCGCAACAGAGAAAGGGTAGCCTCTTTACAAATCTTTTCGTCATCAGCAGTAATCAACAGATCATCAATGTACTGGATAAGAGTAGCACCAGTAGGCAACACAAAGCTATCAAGCTGAGTTTTCAATGCCTGACTATAGATGGAGGGACTTTCACAATAACCTTGGGGAGCTCTCTTAAACCGGAAGCTTCGTCCTCCTAAAGAGAAGCCAAAAATATCCCTACTCTCTTCAGCAATCGGAATGCTAAAGAAAGCATTCTTCAGGTCAATAACAGAAAACCAGGCTGCCGAAGCAGGAATCAGAGTCAACAAAGCAGTGATATCAGGGACAACAGGAAACTGTGGCACCACAATCTTGTTTACCTCTCGAAGGTCAATCACAAACCGGTACACAGGTGGCTGAGAAGCATCAGTACGCTTAAGGACAGGCAAAACCGGACTATTACACACATTATCTCTCATTTCCTCAACTACACCCTTCTCAACCAGATCATAGACAATCGCTAATAGAGCTCTCTCGCCATCACTAGATATTTTATACTGTGGGATACGAGGTAACCTAGCATTCGATTTGAGGGTGACAACATAAGGTGGAATCTGCAAAAGACCAACATCATTAGGACCTGTAGCCCAAAGTGTATCAGGAAGAGAACGCAATTCCAGTGGAAGACAATGTTTAGACACATACATCAAAGAAATAATTTCTTACCTAGGGTAAGTTGTACTCCCGAAGGAGAACAATGTAATGTCGCATACAATCTTTTCAGCAAGTCCAAACCCAACAGATTCTCATTACAACCAGTCGTCAAAATAAGAGGAGCTTCCAATTCACAGGGGCCAATAGAAAGGGGCAAAGGATTAGAAATCTGGTTACAAACTGGGGAGCCTGAAAATCCTATGGAAACATTGGTCAAGCCAGACGAAGGTGCGCCAGGAAGTTTAGAGTGCATAATAGAACTCTTTGTCGCACCAGTATCCAAAAGAAAAGGTTCTGTCACACCTGATGTAATCACTTCAACATAAGGTCCACTCTGATCTACTGGAACTGACACTACTCCCTCTCTTTGTACATGGCTGTCCTAACTATCATTATAACCAGCACTCTCACTCTCGACATAATAATCATCAACATAGTACTGTGCAGACTGACCACTCGGAACATTCTGTCTGTCAAAATAATTCGCAGAAATCTGAAGGGAAGAGGAACGCTCCTTCTGGAGTAACACGCTACGTCCCCTACCCCTAGGAGTTTGCTGGAAACCACCACGACCTCTCTGACCAGATACGCCATTCACACGCTGTAACAAAGCCTGGCAACTATTCTTAAAATGACCTTCCTCTCTGCAATAAGCACACTGATTAGGACCAGGAAAGAATCGCGGAGCATAAGGCTCAGGCTTCTGTAACAATCTCTGAAACTGTGGAGGTTGCTGAAACTGAGGCTGATTCTGACGAGGCGGATAAGCTTGCTGCAAAAGAACCTTCGTCTTTAGATCTCTAGTCTTCTTCTCTGCTTTATCCTTCTCATCTTTATCCCTATTCTCATAATATTGTGCAGTAGCCAATATCTGGGCCGACGAAGAAACAGCCCATGAACTCTCAGAGTCCTTTAACTTATTGGAAAGTTCGGGAAGCAAATTAAGGACAAATTTGTCCACGAACAACCTTTCACTACCTTCCATACTCATGTCCTGACCACTATGATCGATAAACGTTTCTTCAGACCTCGTGAAGACATCAGACACACACTCGTCTTTCTTTTGTTTGCATGCTGCTAACTTGTCCCAATTCACTCGTAAAGCAGGCATCATAGTTTTCATTCGATTAATAATCCTACCAGGTAATTCTGCAACTAAAGGCTCAGGTTTGGCACCTCCAACCTGTCGACCATCTGCAGCAACAATATTAGCCCACGTATCTCCTAATTCTGCCGCATGATTCTCATGACGAATCTTCGCCCACAAAGGTTGAGGAACTACATTACCTATTAACATATCTATATCAGCTAAATTCATAATACACGCTTCAACTGTCTGGGACAACTCCTTGTAATAACCAGCAGGATTCTTACGAGGGTCAGGTAAGGTCTGCTTAAGAGCCAAGACCTCTGATCTCTTCCAAGGAACATGTACCCACACTCACTGAAAATGTGCCGGTGCGGCAACAATGTTATGAGCGGCATCAGCCTGAACTGCATCTCTCCATACAGGGGGAACCTCTCTCATAGGATACTGCTTCACTTTCCTCCTAACAGAAGAATCAGGTTCATACAATGACGTAAAAACAGGAAAATTTATATCTTGAGGCAAAGTAGGAATAAGAGCAGTAAGAGTCTGTGATGCAGAAGTAGAAGGCAAAGGAGTTTGAGGCAAATCTGGAAGCAAAGCTTGCGACCCTAGAGTGGGTTGTGCAGTAGAAGGCAAAACCATCTGTGGAGCACCGGGTGGCTGAACAACAGCAGGAGGTTGAACAACAAAGGGTGGAACAACCGGAGGTAATGGAGGCGCAGTAGCACCCTGCACATAAGGGGGTGGCAATCTCAGTAAATGAGACATCAAAGGATCTTTTTCAGAGTCTTCCGTCACTTTCGGAGGAGAAGACGGCAAGGCCGGATAACATTTATCTATGGCCATGCAACGCTGTCTATCTAAAACTTCACACACTCGATCTTCCTCATCTGACTTAAACTGCTTAGCAACTTGTAGTACTGACATATTCTTATCTTTCCTATCTCTCTTTGCTTGCTTAATTTCTCGCTGTTTGGCTTCCTTTCGCCAAAGGCGGAAAGAGTCAAACATTGCCGGCCGGGCTTTCTTCTTAAATAGCGCAACTCCTAGATTATCTAAAACATTTAATTTGAAACTACCAAGTTGGGGCCATCGTAAAAGACCATCTTTTTTAGTATAGCAGACCCACACTTCACTATAAGTAATAGGACCCACTCCGTGTTTTGAATAGAGCTCATAAGTCGGAGTTCCAACCGGAGGTATCGGACACAAATCCTCCAATCGGGAATCCCTTTTGCAACCACAACTAAACCATTTCCCAATTTTGCTACGACCAGGCATCTTATAGCTCACTAATCTAGCTTCAAACTTCAAGGGGTTATCAACTATCGATACACTCGTAAATATACGAGCCCCTCGGCTTCGATTTTTGCAAAAATCAAATCAAAACCAAGAACCAAAACAAAGTCGTGGGAGCGACCCACTTATACTTAACCAAATATCTGTCACGCCACCAGAAGACCGTCTATTGTCTCGCTTTACAAAGGATCAATCAAGGGTCCAAGACAGGGCGACAGTCAGGGCAGCAGTCCTTCGTAGCCGTTGGAAAGCGGGAAGCCTCGCAGAAAAGGCCTTCGGTCCATGTCGACATGCAGGGGTCAATGAAGTGGCGGCCTTCCTCCAGAATTTCCTCACGTGGCTCCTCACGATCCTCGGGCTTGGACCGGTACCGCTGAAGTCGCCCCACTTTGGGCGCCAACTGAAGAACCGGGTTTTCTTAGAACCCAGCGGTGCCAGGGACTCACCCGAAGTATTCGGATTCACCTGTCTTGGCAAACAGAGACACGGAATACTTCTAGGTGGCGTCAGAGATAAAATTTATTAGCTGCAGCTAGTAACAGTAATCTCAGCAATACAACACAGTGTACAACTCAAGAAACTGTTCAATTTTTGTACAATCTCAGTTCATTACGAATGCACACCCTCTGCGGCAAATTCTGGCCAATGAAATACATTTTTCATACATTATTACATTCCAAGAAGCTCACTTTACATCGTACCAACCCATAAGTTAATTATTAGGAATGTCCCAAATTCAATTTCCACAAGTCGGACAAACCCATAATTGAAAGCACTACCCATGTAATGAAAAGTCATAAGGAAAGAAGCAATTCAGATGTTGAGTAGGATAAGATATGTGCAAGAACACTAAAAGTTAACGATATCCTGAACATTGATTAACAATTACAGACAAGGATCAAACCAAAAGAAATTGGCTTTGCGAGGTCAGTTTCAGGTGAAGAGGTCAGCATCTTACAGTTCACTCGCAAGTCGAAAAGGACAAGTTAATATGTACATGGACAACGAAGCCCATGCAACTTTGTTCGTTCATTTACTTCCAAGGCCTACGTGAGGGCAACATAAAATGGCGTCTCGAGCAACGCAAACAAAATGGAGTCCGGTCCCGAAAACCACGGAACCTCACTGGTGGGCTTTTGGCGATGGTGGTGGTTAGCTGGTCATCGGTGACTTTTCTCCAGCAGCGGCGTGGCATCTGTTGGGTGTGGTGGGGTGTGACGGGTTTCCGAAAGGTGAAGTGGATGCAGCGGTGGACGGTCTAGTGGAGTTCAGTGGTGTGGTTGAAGCAGACGTGGGTGCTTGCTGAGAAGATGGGATCCAGTGTGTGGCCGGCGGAGTGGGTGGGCGTCGTGACGAGTTGTCTGAGTCCGAGGTTGGCGAGGTTATCGATCAGGGTGGAGGAGTTGGGGTCGATGTTGTTCTTGAGGTGGAAGTTCAGGTCCCCGAGGAGGATGTAGTCCATAAAGGCGAGGGCGTGCGTGCTGACGAGGTCGGTGATGGAGTCGCAGAACTGTGGTCAGGGTCCGGTGGGTCTGTAGACGAGTGTTCCTCTGAGGGTGGTGTTGGGGTCGGTGTGGATCTGGAAGTGCAGGCGTTCGGCGGTGCAGAGGGTGTCAGCGTCGTTAGTCAAGATGTTGAGGGTGTTCTTGTGGATGATGGCGATTCCTCCTCCTACTCCGATGGTGCAGTCCTTGTGGATGACCTTGTAGCCTTCTGAGATGGCTATGGCGATGTCGGGTGCTGAGGAGGAGTTCAGCCAGGTCTCGATCAGGAATGCGACGTCATGTGTGTTGGTGTCGAGTAGGTCCCAGAGTTCGACGGCGTGTTTCCTGTTGGAGCGGGTGTTTAGGAGGATGCAGCGAAGGTGGTTGGATTGATTGGCGGATTGGTTGGCGGGCTGGATGCTGGTTTAGCTGCAGTTTTGGCAGGTTAAGGGTCCATGGGTGTGTTTTGGGGCTGCCAGGTAGCAGGTGCTTGATCATCCGGTGTTGAATGCGTGGAGGGTTCCGGTGGCGTATTGGAGATGGGTGTTGTGGCGGTCGCGGGGCCAGGGGCTCTGGCGCTGGCCGCGGTCCAGGCGCTGACAGGCACAGATTGATTTGCCTTAGCTGCGCCCGATGCGTGCGTCCGCTGCCTGGCCGATTCGCGGTCTGCATAAGAGTGTTGATGGGAGGGAGGAGCACCTGGGTGGTGGGAGCGGGGCGGCGAATGAGCTGTCAGGGGGGTGGGGCCGCATAAAGAGGCAGCGGCGGGAAGAGTGCAGCGAAGGTGACTGGCTCAGCAGCGACTGGAACCAGGGGCAGGCAGAGGCAGCAAGAGGGCCGGCCAAGTCAGCTGGCAGAATGAGACAACGGCAGGAGACCAGGGTGAGCAGGCGGCAGCGGCGTGGGGGCAACCTAACCTGTAGGCAGGGTCAGAGGTCACTCTAGCACAGAGTCAGAGGGTCTAGCTCATCCTGTGACCTCTATGCTACACCATGTAGCCAAGTGTTGTGGGTGGCCCTTGTGTCTAACCCGGGCTGCAAGTGCAGAGTCTGCCCTGTGCTGACCCCTTGTTGACCAATAACCTGCTCCCCATGCCCCTGCCATAAGGCATCCCCAGGGCACGTGCTTTAGCGGCACCTCCTTTGGCTATTGCACTCCCTCTGCTATCCCTCTTTGCTGTCTCTGCCACAATGCATGTGGTTTACCAACCTCAGGCAGCTGCCCCACCTGCTCACTCGGCGCTCTCCTAGTTGAATCCTAGTAACTCAAGAGCCCCACCAATTTTGAAGAGGAACAGGCCCATCCCTTTGTCTGTCAAGTGTACCACGTACGGTTTGTAGTACCCCGGCGTTTGCCTCACAAAATCCCACTCGTTGGCTTTGCACATTATGGACATGGTGATATTCAATTGCTTTCTTGACCTTTCTACTGCTGCATTAGCCATACGACCCACTGCATGATTTCAGATAATATGAGTCTTACTATCGCTGTCAGACTGGCTATCATTGTCCTGATTAAATCTCTATGTCCCAGGTCAGCTAAGTCGTTTGCCCCAGACACGTAACTGATGCATCAGTCTTCCCTTATCAAGTCACTGTGTGTTGAACAGAAGGCAGCAGGTGTTTCCATTGCATCCTCGGCTTGCCCATCCAGGAGACTATAGTGTTGTGCCGCTAATATCTTAATAATTTCTTCGAGGTGACACTCACCGCTGTGCCCCAGAGACAAATAAAGTCCCAGGATCCATAACCTGTGTGCCGGACCAAGGAACCTGTTATGATAGAAACCTGTGAGCTTATTTAGGAGCCCCTGCATCACTTTTGCGCCACCGGTGCATCACTTTTTGTGACGCACCAGTGGCGTAAAAAGATGCGCCATGTTGTGCCATATTTACGAAGTGATGCATCTATGTAGATGTGTCACTTCGTAAACCCCTGCGCTACATTATATCTGCGCCAGGTATAATGTATGCAGGTTGGGCGTAACCCCACAAGAAAGGGTTGTAGGAGTGGCGAAGCGAAATCTATGAGATTTCGCTGCAACACTTCTAGGACGCCAATGCGTCAAAACCTTACACCTGCCTCATGGCAGGCATAAGGGTGATGTAGGCTCTTTCACATACATGGGGCTTGCCCCATGTGAAAGGAACATTGTTGGAGTTGCATCGGGCTTCCAACACAACTCCAGCAATGAGCCACTTTTTGCACTGGCAGATACATCAGTTATACTGATGTATCTCTCCTCCCTTGCGACATGATGCGTCATATTATAAATATGACACATCATTGGTGTTGCAAGGAGGGCACACTGAGAAGTGGCGTATCGCTGCTTTCATGCAGCGATGCGTCACTTCTTGTGAATGAGGCCCTTAGTTTAAATTGGGTCGGATGTAGCCCTGAAAAGCGCCTGATGCCCGCCAGCCTATCAGTTTGGTACAAAAGGGGGTGGTGATGGACGGAGCATCTGAACCAATCAAACACTCACACCCAGTCAAAAGATCTGGGTTTAATCCATCACCGTTCTTTAGTCCACTCTGCAACCCCAGTTCAGACATGGCCATATGCAAATCAGTCTGAACCTGTGCCTCATGGAAACAGTTCTGCCCGAACTGCAAAGCCATGCCTTCCCTGGACCGGAAACAAGCTTCCGAGAACCAGTTTCTGGCATCACAGCCGTCTTCAGTCCCGCTTGCTTGAATCCAGTGGCAAAGTGAGCAAGGGACTCACGTCTGAGCATACCCTGCCACACTTATGGCGGCCAAAGCGGTACAAAAGGGGGTGGTGATGGACGGAGCATCTGAACCAATCAAACACTCACACCCAGTCAAAAGATCTGGGTTTAATCCATCACCGTTCTTTTGCCCACTCTGCCACCCCAGTTCAGACATGGCCATGTGCAAATCAGTCTGACCCTGTGCCTCATGGGAACAGTCCAGCGCGAACTGCCAAGCCATGCCTTCCCTGGACCGGAAACAAGCTTCCGAGGACCGGTTTCTGAGTCACTTGCTAACTTTGCCACTGGATTCAAGCAAGCCGGGCTTAAGACGGCTGTAATGCCAGAAACCGGATTGTTCAACCTGATGTTGGGGCCTACTGGCCTTCCAGGTGCTAGCTCATGCCTTCTCCCTGGTAGTGTCCAGGTAGAGTGCCTCCAGCACTTGCTTGCTGACCCAATCTTTGCCTCGACCTTTCACCAGGTTCCTTGTTCTCCCCAGCAGCTCTTGCAGGTCACTGTTCATGTGTGGCCCCTTAATGCTGTTCTGCCTCTCTGCTGCATGCTTGGCCAGCTGTGCTCTTCCCTTGACATCTGTGTCTCTGCTTATGTACCTGGTGGGCTTGAAATGTTCCCACCCTAGCCCCCAAGATGTGTGCCAGCACTTTGGATTCCAGGCTTCATGCTCTCTCACTGGAAGTTGATGCCCACTGTTGAGCTGCTCCCAGAAGGGCTCCCTGCCTGGGTCAGAACACCGAGTGTGGGGATGCCTTCACTCCAACAAATAGCCTTGGCTCATTGAAATGTCCAGTACTTATGGACAGATTTGGCCAGCTGTGAGGGCAGTGTGCTCCAATGTGCAGGTCCTATGAGTGCAGGAACAGGGAAGCAACTTGATTTCTGTTGCTGGCCCTTTAAGAGGGCGGAGACCTTTCTGAGCTGGGGTTCAGCCCCCAGTCTCCAGTTGCGTTCCACGGAGAAGGCACGATCCCAAAGCACCTCCGCAGTAAGTCCTGGGATGAATTCCTCACTGG
Organism: Lissotriton helveticus; assembly: GCF_964261635.1. Lineage (NCBI taxonomy): Eukaryota > Metazoa > Chordata > Amphibia > Caudata > Salamandridae > Lissotriton > Lissotriton helveticus. Next base: position 606,700,893 of record NC_136061.1, on the reverse strand, counting down.
CAGTTGTTCCACACCATGCCAGTGTCTACCTCACAGCCTCCCCAGGTAGCGCACTCTTCACACACTGCTGCCTGCCCTGTCCAGAACTAGCTTCTCTCCACGCCATTGTCTGCACCCACAACTAATCTTCATGGGTGTTGGAAAGTGGGTTATTGGTAGGGGCAAATGTTGGTCTGCCACTGGCAATAAGGCCACTAACACATGATAGGACCCAGCATAGGCCTTAGAAAATTATTCCTATGCCAAACCCTTGGTAACGTGGCTGCGAGCAGACAGGCTTAACTTCAAAGACAGGTATGTAAAGCATTTAAAAACACCATTTCAGTAAATAATTAAGACACAATCCAAAATAAAAATCCAACACCAATTTATAAAAATAGGTAATACTTTTACCTTTTAAATGACACCAAAACAAAAATAATCCACTATAGGGAACCAGAGATATGAATTTTTACAGATTAGTCACTTTCTAGTGCTTAGAAACCAACAGTGCCCCTTTTATTCATTTTGTTTTTCTGACAGGGACACATTTAAAAATTGTTCTGGAGAATCTCACTAAATGTGTCGCCTTCCCAGCAGGCGGGGTCCAGTTAGAACTCCTTCCTGAAGTTCTGCTTGTGGGTCCCAAAGTATCCAACACACAGTCCAAGGTTCTGGAATCTCCAAAAGGGTCCTTGAAAGTGTGAAACTTCAATGCGTCAATCCACTTGAACAAAACCCTGATAAATCCACTGGTACTCCAGGCTGGGAATTCTTTATGGGGATGTCCAGGTGAGCTCTGTAAACCTGTAGCTTGCAGGGAGTCCACTCTTTAGTTCTTTTTCAGCAAGGTAATCCACAGGGCTGCAGTTTCACTTAGTGCAGTCTTCAGAGGTCAGGCATTAGAAATCTTTGCACAGCAAAAGTTCTCAGCAGGGCACTTCTTGCTTCAGTAAGTTTCAAGCATCAGATCTGGAGGGCTCTGCCCCTCTTAGATACTTATTCAAAATTCTCTGGGTCAAGCAACAGGTCACTTCTGACCAATGAGAGCAGGGTAACTCTTCATAGTTATGACCACATCCTGTAGAGTGTGGCATTATATTTTCCCAGCGTGCATCAAATTTTCCAAATCCACAATGGCTGATTTTGCAGCAAGGAGGTAAGAGCTGGCCAAACACACCCCCTGGGATGGCTTATTTCAAGGGACTTTTCCCCTACCATCTCTACATACCTTCCTTAAGTCTAGCCCTGACTCTGGGTCAAGAGTGTCAAAGTGAAACTGAAACCCAGCCTCACCTCTGCCTTTGAAGAGCATGGTTTAAGACTCCACCCCCTTTGCCTGGCATTCCTATAGACCAGCACACTGCCCTCCCAGCAGAGTTGTTAACCCCAGGGGTTCTCTATCTATGTGGAGAAGTGTGGCTCAGGGGTTAGAGGCGGCAGACCCGGAAGCTGAGATCGGTCCTGGACCAGGGTTCAATTCCCCGCCTCGGCGGGTCTTGGGCTCAAAAATTCCACGGACTCGATAATTCTCGTTCCGGTGCCTACTCGACTCACGGGTTCACACTCTGCGACTCTGGGCAATAGCTTGCTTAATCTCCACTATGGCCCCTCGCGGCGGGATGCCTGGCTTTCACCTTGTGGATACCCTGCTGGGGTTATCTCACAGGGGAATACCAGGACGGGTTCCCAAGGCAAGCGCCTTGATGCCTTCGGGTGATACGTGCGCTATATAAATCGCAATACATTTACATTTACATTTAAAGCAGCCTGGCTATTCCACTTAACTCTGACCAATCAGGGCAGACCACTGGAAAGCTGAATTTGGACTTACAAACTAGAAAGTCTTATAACTTCTTGTATGTACACTTTAGAAGAATTTCAACAATATAATATTGTTGGGTTTTCGCTACCATTCTAGTAAGAGTGTGAAAGGTAGCTCTATCTCCTTCCTATCAGGGGTTATTCTTTAATAACTCCCTGCCATGTTAACCTATGGACATGGGATTGGCAATGGGAAAAGTGACTTGAGCCAGTTTTCTAGCACCAAGGCTTATATAAAAATATTTTTGGGAAGATATATTCCTAATTTCTAAAGGACCCCACCCCCTGTGATACTAGGGAGGCTTTAGAGGTTCTGAATCTGCAGAAATATTTCAGATCCTCCTTACCCCGTGCGCTAGCATCAAAGTCGAATTTGAGCAGCACTTTAACACAATGTGGGGAGTGAAATGTGAAATTTCACTTTACCCCGCCTATAAAAACTCATGTTATAGGGGTGTGCCTTATAGATAACTGACCCCCCAACCCTGGGATACATAGGGGAGACCCTGTGGGCCCCTAATATGCCAAAACATTGTAGGTTTTCCATTTTTATGTTCCCCTACCACCAAAGTTGAGTTTGGGCACAATTTACTGTTTAAAAGCAGTCCTGGCACCCAGTGCTGCTTTTAAACTGACCTCAGGCTTCAGCAGTGCACACATGCCTAGTGCAGAAAGGCTGCTGGCCTCTAAACTGCCATGCCTCAGGGTATTAGTGACTTCTAGGTAGTTTCAATCCCCTGTCCTATTATATACTAGGGGCCTATGGGGTAGGTCATGTCAATTACAGGGGTACCCCACCATACCATAGTGTACCCTAGTGTATGTTGGGTGTTTTAACTGTATTCTAATGTTTTCCTTTCAGTTCAGCACTGGCCCTGGGCCTGGTTAGGCAGAGCCCAGGGTCAGTAAAAATCAGCTACCACCAGCATCAGTTAGCAAAAAGTTGGGGGGTGCCCAGGGCACAGGATGACTTTGCAATAATGGGCAACATGATCCTATTCACACTGCTGCCTGACTACACACAGCACATGGGCAGCGCGCTTTCCTCATGCCACTGCCTGAACTAAGCAGCCACAAACTTCCCAGGTAGCCCACTCCTCTCCACGCTGCTGCCCGACTACATGCCACGTACGTGCAACGTGCGCCTCTCATGCCAACACCAGCAAACGCGCATCAGAACACTACTTGGAGTAACAGTTGCGCTCTAGAAATCAAATACATACAGACATACATATATACATACAAAGCCACTGCATACTTCATAGTAGTGCATTCCTATCCACGCCACTGCCCAACTCCACACCACACACGGGCAGCATCGGCCTATCATGCCACTGCAAACTTCACTTGCACCCTGCTCCTCTCCATGCCACTGCCTGGCTTCCTGACACAGACAAGCAGCACGCTCCTCTCACACCACTTCCTGAATACTCCAAATCTTCACAAGCAGCATGCCGCTGCTCGACTTACAACCAGTGCAAGCACATGGGCAGCTTCATGCCACTGCCCGCCGGCAATACACTCTTCAAGGGCAGCGCACTCCTCTCCACACAGCTTCCCTACATACCCACCTCTCAAGGACAGAGCACAAGAATATCGGTCAAGCTTGTGTTCTTCCTGGGCGGCGCTGTTCCCACCAATATTCTTCCCTGCAACTGGACATGGCGGCAAAACCCCCCAATGGCAAAGGCACGTGCCTACTCGGGCACTCTCACTGTTATAACCCGGTGGTTCTCCAGGAGGGGCAGGAGATTGGTCCCTTTAAAACATGCTGATTTATTGCCCAGGCTATGCACCCTCCCGCTCTCAGATTCTGCCCCTCCTCCCCCCCAGTGGAGGATTGTCACGGGCCTCTCATCTGTCCGGCTGTCCCTCTCCGGCCCACATGCTGTAGCAGTGGCAGGGCTAAAAATCTATTTTTTTCACATGAGTAGTTGTTAAAATGTATTTTATTTTGCGAAGATTACCAGAGCTATACCAGCCTCAAGTTTTTGAAAAACCTAAGTTCAATTTCTATATTATCATTAAAAGAGATATAGCAGTTTTATTTATCAGGTCTCACAATTTAAATATTTTATGAATTTATCTTAGCAGGTCTGTGGCAAGTGCATGATTTGTAAAACATTAAGGGCCAGATGTAGGTAGTCCCAGATTACCGATTCTTAAATACCGAATCATACCGATTCGGTATTTAAGAACAGGCAAATGGGATGTAGGTAATTTTTTGTAAAAATTACCGAATCGGTAAGTTTCAGTAATTACCGAATCGGTATTTACCGATTCGGTAATTGCCATTCATTCCTATGGGCCTCCAGGCCGATTCGGTAAAAGGGGGAAACATTGAAGGGTGGCAGGGTGTCACTTTGACACCCTGTTGCACCCCTCAATTGTGTATGGGTGCACATGTTGCAGATATACATGCCCTAAGGGCATGTATGTCTTCAACATGGCACTGTTGGAAAAGCAAAAAAAATGCTTTTTCAAAGGTTTTCATTATTTACTACCAACTTCTAGTTGGTGGTAAATAACGAATCCTAAAATGGAAAAAGCACTCATTTGAGTGCTCCCTACATTTCAGATTTGGCAATTTACCGATTCGATATTTTTAAGAATCGGTAATTTACCGAATTCTTAAATACCGATTCGGTAAATTACCGAATCTGAAATGTAGCCACCTACATATGAAAAGCCTAATTCCGGTCGGTAACGGCTGAAATTTGGTAATTTCGTCCGTTACCGACCGGAATTAGGCTTCCTACATCTGGCCCTTAAGTGCGGAGTCCAAAAGATATGGTCAGAATACCGGGGGGTGTCAAATGCCAAGGTGGGAAACCTAAAGTCCACTGTTTATCCACCACCAGACCTCCCCTGACCCTTTATCTCACTCTTGCAGGTTGTTTTTATTCAGCCTGCTTTCTCCATTCATCACTGTTTTTCTGCCTTTTTCTTGCTCTTTCTTTCCCTTGTAGAGTCAAATATCTAGGTTATCTTCTTCGTAATTGTTTGACGGAACCACAGGAAGAAAAAGTAAGAGTCATTACCGACGTCCCCTTTCCTAGAGGTACATGGGATATGAAGGCCTTCCTAGGTTGTCAAGGATATTAATGATATTAAGGAGATTTCCTTCAGACCGATCTTTCAATAACCTGATTTTAGAAAACTCTTCATTTACAGAGCGATGCCTCAAACACTGGACTAGTAGCGGTTCTATCGCAACTGAATGACAAAGAAGAATAAAACCTGTCTCACTTTAAAGCCGCAAGTGGTTTCCAAGAGAACTGTCTTACCCCACTGTGGACAAGGACTGTCTGTCTATCAAGTGGGCAAGTGACAAACTTCTACAATATTTGGAAGGAAGACCATTTGTCCTCTATTTAGACCATGCCCCGCTCATGTTGAAGTGCCGCAATAAGGGCAACAATCCTAGAATACATTGTTGTTTTTTTGTCTCTTCAACCTTTGAGATTTGAGGTCTGGCACAGAAAAGGATGTGAGCAAGTGAATGCTGAATTCCTATCTCGGATCACTATTTATTCCAGAAAAAGCCAAGGAGGGAGGTAAGTAAGGAATCAGAGAATACAATGGAGTGCTCACTGATCACCTCAGAAGCTTTATTGCTCCCCTTTATGATGGCGCCATCTACCCCAGTGCTTGAAATGGAAAAATAGAAATGCAGGTACTATGTACCAGAGTCTCTGTTTCTTTCTGAGAAGTGACAGTACTCTCCAATTAAAAGTATTACATTTCTCTTGAGAAGTGCCTGTACTCTTCCTCTCAAAACAAAAAGTGCTGATACTTTGTACCGGACAGTACCGGTCCATTTAAAGCACTGAGCTTCCACTAGAAACGAAACAGATAAAGAGAGATTAAACAAGGAAAATGGACCATTTTAAGACAGTAAAATAAGACTTCCTCTATCTCCACAGGCAGAGAAGCAGGAAGAGAGGGGACGTGAATAACGGAAGTCAGGCAAAGGAGACAGAGAGACCAATAAAGAGGGGGACCAAAGAGGCTAAAATGTGAAACCAGAAGGAGAAGACCCTGAGTGGTGGCAATGTTGGAAGACTGCTACAGATGAATGCCAAGGAGACGACCCAGTAAGAACCGAAAGCATGAGGCCCACTTTCCAGTTGCTAAGCCTCCCAGGAGAGTGGGATACCGGAGAGGTGGTCAGCTCCTGCCACGCTCATCGGGGAGCGCGACTTTGTCAGTTGAGGAATCACATATGTGAATGGAGAAAGCCCAGTGACAAGGTGGAATAAGGGAAGAAGTCCTATTGAGGGCATGTGGAACAGTTAGTTATTTTTTTGTGTTTTGATTGGGAGAAGGTGACACTCAAGAGTAAATGAACTGCATGGCAAGTGAGCTTTTTTATATTGTGGTGAGACAATAAGAGAAAGTGAAACAGAGAGACAAGGACTCCCCTGAGTGCCATATGTTTTCCCCTTTGGTTTTGGTTGTTTTTTTTGTAGAAGTTACCCAGACACACGAAAAATGGAGAACGACCTTTACAATGCGGTTGTTACACCGCAGTATGTTTACATCGCAGGCATTACAAAGCTAGTTGTTAAAACGACTTGAGTTGAATGGCGCTCTAAGCTAAGGAATAGTATGTTTTACTATTACAACACCTTCCCTACTGTTACATAGGCTGGAGTTGGAATAGTAAATCATACTATTCCTAAGTTCAGCGCCCTCCAGCGCAAGTCGTTGTAACAAACGCGATGTCAGATGCTGCGTTGTGAATGTATGCGTTGTAATGTCATACATTCCGAAAAATAGAGGAAGAGTGATACCTTGAAAACCCTAAAATCTGAAGAAAATTCGAAAAGACAGGAAGAGTAACCAGATAAGAAGAAAGCATAAGATAGGAATACTATAGGAAAAGACAGAAGGAATAAAGCAGGTAGATAGGAAAGTATAGGGTACTAGAGGAAAGATATAGAAGAGAAACCTGCCTGGCCATCTTTCTTTTTCAAGGGTGTCCAGTCCCACCCTGGAGAAAAAATAGCCAAGGAGAAGAAAAGAAGAGGAATTTTGGAGGGAAAACCTTGGCTGGCACATGAAACAGGACAATCACTGAATCCATGTAAAGCATTCTAGAAAAGATATTTTTTCCAAAAATAAAAGAACAAACTAATTGGCTATACTGTTTATTTCCAACAACCACACCTATAACACCACGTTTTGTGTTTTTCTCTCTCTTGCTCTGGGTGAAAGTCTGATGAGGGAAATAAGTGCCCCTCCCCACAAACAAGTGCCAGTGGCTCCGCTTGCAACTGCGGGTCAAATTAAACACTGTCTGTGATATGTAAGTCTAAGTTTATGGAAGCACAGAAAGCTCTGATTTGAAGTTAATTGTGCTTATGGCAACAGTATATGACTTTTCAAACATGTGACACGTGATATGTTAAAAAAATATATTTATTGACCCCTTATTACTTTAGGATTGGGTGATTCCACTGTAATCTGTGGGCTCTTGATCACAAAGAGACCCCACCCGGCAGCCAGACACATTGCAAGGGTACTTGGTTTTGTGGTAGAACATGGATTGCCATTGCATATTCAGAGTAACTAATATCTTGAAATAAATACCATCAAAAGATAAAATATAAATGGACAGATTTACAAGAAACTGACGCATCTGTAGAGATGCTTTAGTTTCCCTGCGCCAGCCTGCGATACTCTTGCGCCACCATGGATGTGCCTTATTAACAATACGGCGCACTATGGTGCAAGGATTGACAGATGAGGCAGTAATTATAAATGCATCTGTTTGCCCAAAAGTCACGCATTGCTGGAGTTGTGGAGCAACTCCAGCAATGCATGTTGAGGCCTATAATTATTGTACTGCATCACTCCTCACGCCTGCTTTTTACACAGTGGCGTCCTAGAAGTAGCACCGTGAAATATTGTAGGTTTCACTGTGTCACATTAACAAGGCTTTCCTGCTTGGGAACGCCCACCCTGCATACATTATACCTGATGCAGGTGTAATGTGACGCAGGGCTTTACAATGTGACTCATCTCCTTAGATGCTAGGGGCTGTAAATCTGCCCCAAAGTGTCCTATGCATATAACAATTGAGCTCCACATTTTAACTAGATGTTGTTTTCACTTCTATACAGGAACAGTTAATACCCACAGCCATTAGCCATGTGGTTTCCATCCTTAAAAGTATACGACTAATATATCTTTGTCTTTTCTGTTGTATTTGTTGTAAAGTAATGCTTTGAGGTGTGTGTAATGTTGCAGATAAGTTAGCATCATGAGCACTACTTAACTGTGTTTCATACTTTATGAATGTGGATTTCTAAACTCAATATTATATATCTGGTCACTGATGTTTTATTTCATTGCATTCTGCAAATTCAAGTCTGTAATACGCACTGCGGGGACACCACTGCTAAATCTATGGCTGGGTAGTTATTTACAAACTATTGTTGAAGTGTTTGTGCATTTTGTATTTTTGTGCATTATTAACAATATGCAGAACGTGTATTTACTTTCACATGTATATATGAACCCTGAAATGATGCCATTTCTCTTGAAATACATTCCCTATGACCCATAGAGGTATGTTTTGCTGGCTCTTGCTAACTAGGCATCAAAATAGGCCTTGATGCCATATTTTTCAAAATTGATGCCTCCACCTGTGTGTACACTGTTTATTATTTCTGCAGCAGACAGTCAACAAAAGTCATATTTGTTTAATTCCATTGACTTTGTTTTTGCTGTTCTTGATGAAAACTTTCCAGCATGGTCACAAAAATGTCTCCTATCCCAAGTACCTTCGCTACCTCACTGTACTCTATTTATTCTTAATAGTTTGCTGTTGTTCATGTAACACTGAATGACATTAGCGTAGAGTGGGCAGAATCAATATTCATGTAGTGGGATAGTGTTTAGCTAATAAAGCAGTATGACTTTTTATAAAACTATGCTCTAATTTGCTAAGAAGGTGATACTTTTGCTCACACCATGATGACTTAGCATGTTCAATGTTATTCTATGTGAAGATCTCTTATATAAAACTCCTGATTTTGGGGGCGAGCCAGATGACTTTCCCATGCTACTAGGAATGTTGTCCATTTCTTTATTGATGTTGCTGCTCATTTTGCACTCAGAATGTTTTCTGATACTGCACATTATTTTGTAATGCCCTTTTCATTGAGAGCCTTCATGACAGTTGAAATTATATTTTTGCATTTCTGATCTTTGTAACAGACTTAACATTTTTTGGAACTAAATGTTTTACATTTTATTCCTGATCTAGAACTTAATCATTGAGCTTGTCCATACTAAATTTACTGCATTTTGAAATGCTAAGTGGTGCCATATCTAGGGAAACATTTCCGCATGAAATTGACCTTTAACACCGTCTCCTAATCATCAACCTGGGTGTATGTTACTGAGCAGATTTTTTTGATATGCACAGACTTAGGGGTTCCCCGCACCTACAAATCTTTTGTAAAAGACACAAATTATTGACAGAATGAAGAACAAATTATACATTTCCCCCTGTCAAGAGATCTGGGTTAGATCCATTGTTCTTTTACTCACCATGCCACTCCTGTTTAGACTAAGTCAAATCCAAATCAGTCTTGACACTGACCCTCATGGGAACAGTACTTCCCGATTGCCAAGCCAGGTCCTCCCTGGACCAGAAACAAGCATCCTGGGTCCAATTTTGGGGTATCACCATTCGTCATCCGGGCTAGCTTAAATCCAGTGGCACAGTGAGTCAGGAATCCACGTCTGGACATACGTGGCACAATTAGGGAGAGAAGGCAGAAGACACACAAATGATGGCGGAATGTGTCCCTTCCTGCACATAAAAAATCTGAAATGGTATTCTGTAACTTATATGTGTGCTGCTTTTTGCAGCTCATATAGAAGTTGCAAGTTGTCATTATTTTTTAATGATTGTTTATGTACAGGAAGGGACACCTTTCGGCACATAAACAATCAATGGTGTTTTGCTGTTTCTTTGTGTGCTGCACAATGCAGCACACATAGAAACAGCAAAAATAAGGAGAAATAAAGCATTACTCCTCGTTTGACCAGGGTAAGACCAGTTTGTCACTGCTTCATATTTACACCACCCTTGTAACTGTGAGGCAGCGTTAAAATCAATGGGTGTTGCAGTGAACTGCCCATCACAACACCCATTGCCCACCCCTTCCACACTAAGTATAGCGTCAAAGGGTGCCTTATTTACAAGGTACAGTTAAGCCACATTAAGGGGCTTAACGCTGCCTTGTAAATAAGGGAAAGCCCATATCTCCACAGGAACATGCCTAAAAGTGATGCTCCTGTGGCGAAAGGGGCTTGTAAATATGACCCTTAGTCCTTTTGTTGGAGCTTTTCTCTTGACGGTGGGCTAATTGGCTGGTCCTCAGGTTTCTCGGATCCGAAATTTGAGTCGATGACTGCGGCCTAATGAAAAGATGGTTATGGAATCCTCTATGTCCAGGGTGAGGAGGCGTCTCAAAGAGGTTACCGATGGCTAACCTCTCAACATCGACTTATGGTCCACCAAGAGTATTTCTGTGTGATGAAAAAGCAAGGTTGATCCAATGGGTGAATTAACATTGATGTTGAGCCAGTCTCCTGGAGCTTTTCTGCCAAAATCTGCAGACAGTTTCCAAACTCTTAGTTCTTGCAGTTTCTTAGGTCCTTTGGGGAAAACAAGGGCCCACTAGCACCAGATAACCATTCAGTGACTCTGGAGTGTCTCCTAACGGCCAGAAGTCAATTCCCAACAACACACTGGCCAGTCCGGGAAAAATCCAGTTGCAAATGGTCAGCTGGGGTGATCCTCTCTTTGGATTGGCAGGTGATTTCTTCCAACTCTGTTGTACCTGTTGCTGATCAGGGAATCCACCCCTCTTCCTTTGAGCCAGGCACAGTTCATTCTTTTATGGAGCCTTGTGAGTACAGCGGGTGCAGTCCTCCTGAGTACAAGCCTTCTGTTGTGCATCCCAAGGGTCCAGCAGGGCAGTACTTCATCTTCTGATGTTTCAGGATGTGTGCTGAAGAGCTTCTGTAATTCTACCATATTTATTCTCCATTCTGGGTTTGTAGGAGGCGTACACCACAACCAATGGGAATACAGCTGCCGCATTCTGCTATGACCACTTCCTGCGATGTGTGGCATATTTTTGACCCAGACTGCACTGTCCTCCCAAAAATCCAATTGGAGCAATTCTTTGCTTGTTGTGTGTGTGTCTGCGTAACCCAACCCAAAGGTGTGACTAGCATCTGACTGTACTCTCCTTCCAGCCCCTAGCTGGGGATTAAGGAAGTGGGTGCTGGCCTGGGTCCCATGTCATCTGTTCTCCTGCCTTTGGAGTCCAGCTTATCTCCCCAGCCCCATTCCTCTCCCTGGCTTCTCCAGGAAGCAAATCGCCTCCCCCAGTTAGCTGAATTGTTGCAGCCCCATGCCTCTCCACACCTACTCAGGTAGCAGCTTGGATCTGGCTGTAAAAGGCTTACCAATCACAAGAGGCTGGTACAGGACTGCTTTGGTTAACTTCAGGATAGTAAGTTCTAAAACTACATTTCTGTAATAGTTGTAATAAAGCTGCCCTTGGAAAGTTGATAGATTTATCGCAACCAATATGTTGATACTTTGAATGAAATGTCTAGATAGATCCAATTAAAAGTAAGACTTTATTAAGTTTATTAAAGCTTTCTCACGTTAGCTTATGAGGCCAGCAGCACTACAATAGGGAAAAACAACGTTGGCTGTTTTTTCTTACCAGGGCATATTAAACATATCTCATATTGTCCCTGCTTTATATAACAATGCACCCTGCCCTTGGGGCACCTAGGCCAGACCTTAGGGGTAACTTAAATGTAATGAAAAGGTAGCTTTAAACTTTGAAAGTACTTTTCATTCCAAACTCAAATTTGGACAAAGTTTCATTTTAAAACCAGTCTGCACTAACCCAGCCACCAAAGCAGTGTACACTTAAGTGAATTAAGTCCACTGGGGTCTCTAAAATGACATGCCCTACCACATACTAGGGACTTACATTTTGGTTGTCTTTGCCTATTAGAATTATACCCATTGCCATATACCTTTAGAGGACAGAGCACTTGGCCTGGGCCTGCTTAGGAGCACCCAGGGCACTTTCAGTCATGAACCACCAGCATCAGTCAAATAAATGGAGCTGATCAGGGCCAAAAAAGGGTGCTTTGTGAGTTGAACTATCCATGACACTGAAAACAGAAGCTAAATATCCAACTTAGAAACCATTTTTGAATCTCAGATACGTTTTGAAAAAGTACTAACGTGCTTTTACATGACAGGGGCTCATTAATTCTAATCCTCATGCAATGAATTGAGTTTCAACCACACCTGCCACTCGAGGCAGATTTTGGTTATTTTCCCTGTTATCTTTATGACAGTTGGCATAATTTTCAACAGCTAGGCAGCTGCAGTTCCTAAGAAAACATAGCAGCAAGAATGGAGGAAAAAATTGTGACATCATTTCTACTCTTGCAAAAAACACAGTTGATGGACAGAATGTAGAACAATGTCATACATTCACCCCAGTACAAGGATCTGGGCCTAAATCCATCGTTTTTTTGCACTCCACACCACCCTGGGTTAAACACTGGCTATATGCAAATCAGCTCTGACCCTGTGCCTCATGGGAACAGTCCAGTCCGAACTACCAAGCCATGTCTTTCCCAGACCGGAATCAGGCATCCAAGGACCGGTTTCAGGCTATCAGCCTTCATTCAGCCTGGATAGTTTGACTCCAGTGGTGTGGAGAGCCTGGGACTCACGTCTGAGCATCCCCAGCCCACTCGGGGTGAAAATTGCAAAAAACACAGTTGATGGACAGAATGCAGAACAATGTCATACATTCACCCCAGTACAAGGATCTGGGCCTAAATCCATCGTTTTTTTGCACTCCACACCACCCTGGGTTAGACACTGGCTATATGCAAATCAGCTCTGACCCTGTGCCTCATGGGAACAGTCCAGTCCGAACTACCAAGCCATGTCTTTCCCAGACCGGAATCAGGCATCCAAGGACAGGTTTCTGGCTATCAGCCTTCATTCAGCCTGGATAGCTTGAGTCCAGTGGTGTGGAGAGCCTGGGACTCACGTCTGAGCATCCCCAGCCCACTCGGGGTGAAAATTGCAAAAAACACAGTTGATGGACAGAATGTAGAACAATGTCATACATTCACCCCAGTACAAGGATCTGGGCCTAAATCCATCGTTTTTTTGCACTCCACACCACCCTGGGTTAGACACTGGCTATATGCAAATCAGCTCTGACCCTGTGCCTCATGGGAACAGTCCAGTCCGAACTGTCAAGCCATGTCTTTCCCAGACCGGAATCAGGCATCCAAGGACCGGTTTCTGGCTATCAGCCTTCATTCAGCCTGGATAGCTTGACTCCAGTGGTGTGGAGAGCCTGGGACTCACGTCTGAGCATCCCCAGCCCACTCGTGGTGAAAATTGCAAAAAACACAGTTGATGGACAGAATGTAGAACAATGTCATACATTCACCCCAGTACAAGGATCTGGGCCTAAATCCATCGTTTTTTTGCACTCCACACCACCCTGGGTTAGACACTGGCTATATGCAAATCAGCTCTGACCCTGTGCCTCATGGGAACAGTCCAGTCCGAACTGTCAAGCTATGTCTTTCCCAGACCGGAATCAGGCATCCAAGGACCGGTTTCTGGCTATCAGCCTTCATTCAGCCTGGATAGCTTGACTCCAGTGGTGTGGAGAGCCTGGGACTCACGTCTGAGCAACCCCAGCCCACTCGTGGTGAAAATTGCAAAAAACACAGTTGATGGACAGAATGTAGAACAATGTCATACATTCACCCCAGTACAAGGATCTGGGCCTAAATCCATCGTTTTTTTGCACTCCACACCACCCTGGGTTAGACACGGGCTATATGCAAATCAGCTCTGACCCTGTGCCTCATGGGAACAGTCCAGTCCGAACTACCAAGCCATGTCTTTCCCAGACCGGAATCAGGCATCGAAGGACCGGTTTCTGGCTATCAGCCTTCATTCAGCCTGGATAGCTTGACTCCAGTGGTGTGGAGAGCCTGGGACTCACGTCTGAGCATCCCCAGCCCACTCGGGGTGAAAATTGCAAAAAACACAGTTGATGGACAGAATGTAGAACAATGTCATACATTCACCCCAGTACAAGGATCTGGGCCTAAATCCATCGTTTGTTTGCACTCCACACCACCCTGGGTTAGACACTGGCTATATGCAAATCAGCTCTGACCCTGTGCCTCATGGGAACAGTCCAGGCCGAACTACCAAGCCATGTCTTTCCCAGACCGGAATCAGGCATCCAAGGACCGGTTTCTGGCTATCAGCCTTCATTCAGCCTGGATAGCATGACTCCAGTGGTGTGGAGAGCCTGGGACTCACGTCTGAGCATCCCCAGCCCACTCGGGGTGAAAATTGCAAAAAACACAGTTGATGGACAGAATGTAGAACAATGTCATACATTCACCCCAGTACAAGGATCTGGGCCTAAATCCATCGTTTTTTTGCACTCCACACCACCCTGGGTTAGACACTGGCTATATGCAAATCAGCTCTGACCCTGTGCCTCATGGGAACAGTCCAGTCCGAACTACCAAGCCATGTCTTTCCCAGACCGGAATCAGGCATCCAAGGACCGGTTTCTGGCTATCAGCCTTCATTCAGCCTGGATAGCTTGACTCCAGTGGTGTGGAGAGCCTGGGACTCACGTCTGAGCATCCCCAGCCCACTCGGGGTGAAAATTGCAAAAAACACAGTTGATGGACAGAATGTAGAACAATGTCATACATTCACCCCAGTACAAGGATCTGGGCCTAAATCCATCATTTTTTTGCACTCCACACCACCCTGGGTTAGACACTGGCTATATGCAAATCAGCTCTGACCCTGTGCCTCATGGGAACAGTCCAGTCCGAACTACCAAGCCATGTCTTTCCCGGACCGGAATCAGGCATCCAAGAACCGGTTTCTGGCTATCAGCCTTCATTCAGCCTGGATAGCTTGACTCCAGTGGTGTGGAGAGCCTTGGACTCACGTCTGAGCATCCCCAGCCCACTCGGGGTTAAAATAGCAAAAAACACAGTTGATGGACAGAATGTAGAACAATGTCATACATTCACCCCAGTACAAGGATCTGGGCCTAAATCCATCGTTTTATTGCACTCCACACCACCCTGGGTTAGACACTGGCTATATGCAAATCAGCTCTGACCCTGTGCCTCATGGGAACAGTCCAGTCCGAACTACCAAGCCATGTCTTTCCCAGAACGGAATCAGGCATCCAAGGACCGGTTTCTGGCTATCAGCCTTCATTCAGCCTGGATAGCTTGACTCCAGTGGTGTGGAGAGCCTGGGACTCACGTCTGAGCATCCCCAGCCCACTCGGGGTGAAAATTGCAAAAAACACAGTTGATGGACAGAATGTAGAACAATGTCATACATTCACCCCAGTACAAGGATCTGGGCCTAAATCCATCATTTTTTTGCACTCCACACCACCCTGGGTTAGACACTGGCTATATGCAAATCAGCTCTGACCCTGTGCCTCATGGGAACAGTCCAGTCCGAACTACCAAGCCATGTCTTTCCCAGACCGGAATCAGGCATCCAAGGACCGGTTTCTGGCTATCAGCCTTCATTCAGCCTGGATAGCTTGAGTCCAGTGGTGTGGAGAGCCTGGGACTCACGTCTGAGCATCCCCAGCCCACTCGGGGTGAAAATTGCAAAAAACACAGTTGATGGACAGAATGTAGAACAATGTCATACATTCACCCCAGTACAAGGATCTGGGCCTAAATCCATCGTTTTTTGCACTCCACACCACCCTGGGTTAGACACTGGCTCTATGCAAATCAGCTCTGACCCTGTGCCTCATGGGAACAGTCCAGTCCGAACTACCAAGCCATGTCTTTCCCAGACCGTAATCAGGCATCCAAGGACCGGTTTCTGGCTATCAGCCTTCATTCAGCCTGGATAGCTTGACTCCAGTGGTGTGGAGAGCCTGGGACTCACGTCTGAGCATCCCCAGCCCACTCGGGGTAAAAATTGCAAAAAACACAGTTGATGGACAGAATGTAGAACAATGTCATACATTCACCCCAGTACAAGGATCTGGGCCTAAATCCATCGTTTTTTGCACTCCACAGCACCCTGGGTTAGACACTTGCTATATGCAAATCAGCTCTGACCCTGTGCCTCATGGGAACAGTCCAGTCCGAACTACCAAGCCATGTCTTTCCCAGACCGGAATCAGGCATCCAAGGACCGGTTTCTGGCTATCAGCCTTCATTCAGCCTGGATAGCTTGACTCCAGTGGTGTGGAGAGCCTGGGACTCACGTCTGAGCATCCCCAGCCCACTCAGGGTGAAAATTGCAAAAAACACAGTTGATGGACAGAATGTAGAACAATGTCATACATTCACCCCAGTACAAGGATCTGGGCCTAAATCCATCGTTTTTTTGCACTCCACACGACCCTGGGTTACACACTGGCTATATGCAAATCAGCTCTGACCCTGTGCCTCATGGGAACAGTCCAGGCCGAACTACCAAGCCATGTCTTTCCCAGACCGGAATCAGGCATCCAAGGACAGGTTTCTGGCTATCAGCCTTCATTCAGCCTGGATAGCTTGAGTCCAGTGGTGTGGAGAGCCTGGGACTCACGTCTGAGCATCCCCAGCCCACTCGGGGTGAAAATTGCAAAAAACACAGTTGATGGACAGAATGTAGAACAATGTCATACATTCACCCCAGTACAAGGATCTGGGCCTAAATCCATCGTTTTTTTGCACTCCACACCACCCTGGGTTAGACACTGGCTATATGCAAATCAGCTCTGACCCTGTGCCTCATGGGAACAGTCCAGTCCGAACTGTCAAGCCATGTCTTTCCCAGACCGGAATCAGGCATCCAAGGACCGGTTTCTGGCTATCAGCCTTCATTCAGCCTGGATAGCTTGACTCCAGTGGTGTGGAGAGCCTGGGACTCACGTCTGAGCATCCCCAGCCCACTCGTGGTGAAAATTGCAAAAAACACAGTTGATGGACAGAATGTAGAACAATGTCATACATTCACCCCAGTACAAGGATCTGGGCCTAAATCCATCGTTTTTTTGCACTCCACACCACCCTGGGTTAGACACTGGCTATATGCAAATCAGCTCTGACCCTGTGCCTCATGGGAACAGTCCAGTCCGAACTGTCAAGCTATGTCTTTCCCAGACCGGAATCAGGCATCCAAGGACCGGTTTCTGGCTATCAGCCTTCATTCAGCCTGGATAGCTTGACTCCAGTGGTGTGGAGAGCCTGGGACTCACGTCTGAGCAACCCCAGCCCACTCGTGGTGAAAATTGCAAAAAACACAGTTGATGGACAGAATGTAGAACAATGTCATACATTCACCCCAGTACAAGGATCTGGGCCTAAATCCATCGTTTTTTTGCACTCCACACCACCCTGGGTTAGACACGGGCTATATGCAAATCAGCTCTGACCCTGTGCCTCATGGGAACAGTCCAGTCCGAACTACCAAGCCATGTCTTTCCCAGACCGGAATCAGGCATCGAAGGACCGGTTTCTGGCTATCAGCCTTCATTCAGCCTGGATAGCTTGACTCCAGTGGTGTGGAGAGCCTGGGACTCACGTCTGAGCATCCCCAGCCCACTCGGGGTGAAAATTGCAAAAAACACAGTTGATGGACAGAATGTAGAACAATGTCATACATTCACCCCAGTACAAGGATCTGGGCCTAAATCCATCGTTTGTTTGCACTCCACACCACCCTGGGTTAGACACTGGCTATATGCAAATCAGCTCTGACCCTGTGCCTCATGGGAACAGTCCAGGCCGAACTACCAAGCCATGTCTTTCCCAGACCGGAATCAGGCATCCAAGGACCGGTTTCTGGCTATCAGCCTTCATTCAGCCTGGATAGCATGACTCCAGTGGTGTGGAGAGCCTGGGACTCACGTCTGAGCATCCCCAGCCCACTCGGGGTGAAAATTGCAAAAAACACAGTTGATGGACAGAATGTAGAACAATGTCATACATTCACCCCAGTACAAGGATCTGGGCCTAAATCCATCGTTTTTTTGCACTCCACACCACCCTGGGTTAGACACTGGCTATATGCAAATCAGCTCTGACCCTGTGCCTCATGGGAACAGTCCAGTCCGAACTACCAAGCCATGTCTTTCCCAGACCGGAATCAGGCATCCAAGGACCGGTTTCTGGCTATCAGCCTTCATTCAGCCTGGATAGCTTGACTCCAGTGGTGTGGAGAGCCTGGGACTCACGTCTGAGCATCCCCAGCCCACTCGGGGTGAAAATTGCAAAAAACACAGTTGATGGACAGAATGTAGAACAATGTCATACATTCACCCCAGTACAAGGATCTGGGCCTAAATCCATCATTTTTTTGCACTCCACACCACCCTGGGTTAGACACTGGCTATATGCAAATCAGCTCTGACCCTGTGCCTCATGGGAACAGTCCAGTCCGAACTACCAAGCCATGTCTTTCCCGGACCGGAATCAGGCATCCAAGAACCGGTTTCTGGCTATCAGCCTTCATTCAGCCTGGATAGCTTGACTCCAGTGGTGTGGAGAGCCTTGGACTCACGTCTGAGCATCCCCAGCCCACTCGGGGTTAAAATAGCAAAAAACACAGTTGATGGACAGAATGTAGAACAATGTCATACATTCACCCCAGTACAAGGATCTGGGCCTAAATCCATCGTTTTATTGCACTCCACACCACCCTGGGTTAGACACTGGCTATATGCAAATCAGCTCTGACCCTGTGCCTCATGGGAACAGTCCAGTCCGAACTACCAAGCCATGTCTTTCCCAGAACGGAATCAGGCATCCAAGGACCGGTTTCTGGCTATCAGCCTTCATTCAGCCTGGATAGCTTGACTCCAGTGGTGTGGAGAGCCTGGGACTCACGTCTGAGCATCCCCAGCCCACTCGGGGTGAAAATTGCAAAAAACACAGTTGATGGACAGAATGTAGAACAATGTCATACATTCACCCCAGTACAAGGATCTGGGCCTAAATCCATCATTTTTTTGCACTCCACACCACCCTGGGTTAGACACTGGCTATATGCAAATCAGCTCTGACCCTGTGCCTCATGGGAACAGTCCAGTCCGAACTACCAAGCCATGTCTTTCCCAGAACGGAATCAGGCATCCAAGGACCGGTTTCTGGCTATCAGCCTTCATTCAGCCTGGATAGCTTGACTCCAGTGGTGTGGAGAGCCTGGGACTCACGTCTGAGCATCCCCAGCCCACTCGGGGTGAAAATTGCAAAAAACACAGTTGATGGACAGAATGTAGAACAATGTCATACATTCACCCCAGTACAAGGATCTGGGCCTAAATCCATCATTTTTTTGCACTCCACACCACCCTGGGTTAGACACTGGCTATATGCAAATCAGCTCTGACCCTGTGCCTCATGGGAACAGTCCAGTCCGAACTACCAAGCCATGTCTTTCCCAGACCGGAATCAGGCATCCAAGGACCGGTTTCTGGCTATCAGCCTTCATTCAGCCTGGATAGCTTGAGTCCAGTGGTGTGGAGAGCCTGGGACTCACGTCTGAGCATCCCCAGCCCACTCGGGGTGAAAATTGCAAAAAACACAGTTGATGGACAGAATGTAGAACAATGTCATACATTCACCCCAGTACAAGGATCTGGGCCTAAATCCATCGTTTTTTGCACTCCACACCACCCTGGGTTAGACACTGGCTCTATGCAAATCAGCTCTGACCCTGTGCCTCATGGGAACAGTCCAGTCCGAACTACCAAGCCATGTCTTTCCCAGACCGTAATCAGGCATCCAAGGACCGGTTTCTGGCTATCAGCCTTCATTCAGCCTGGATAGCTTGACTCCAGTGGTGTGGAGAGCCTGGGACTCACGTCTGAGCATCCCCAGCCCACTCGGGGTAAAAATTGCAAAAAACACAGTTGATGGACAGAATGTAGAACAATGTCATACATTCACCCCAGTACAAGGATCTGGGCCTAAATCCATCGTTTTTTGCACTCCACAGCACCCTGGGTTAGACACTTGCTATATGCAAATCAGCTCTGACCCTGTGCCTCATGGGAACAGTCCAGTCCGAACTACCAAGCCATGTCTTTCCCAGACCGGAATCAGGCATCCAAGGACCGGTTTCTGGCTATCAGCCTTCATTCAGCCTGGATAGCTTGACTCCAGTGGTGTGGAGAGCCTGGGACTCACGTCTGAGCATCCCCAGCCCACTCAGGGTGAAAATTGCAAAAAACACAGTTGATGGACAGAATGTAGAACAATGTCATACATTCACCCCAGTACAAGGATCTGGGCCTAAATCCATCGTTTTTTTGCACTCCACACGACCCTGGGTTACACACTGGCTATATGCAAATCAGCTCTGACCCTGTGCCTCATGGGAACAGTCCAGGCCGAACTACCAAGCCATGTCTTTCCCAGACCGGAATCAGGCATCCAAGGACAGGTTTCTGGCTATCAGCCTTCATTCAGCCTGGATAGCTTGAGTCCAGTGGTGTGGAGAGCCTGGGACTCACGTCTGAGCATCCCCAGCCCACTCGGGGTGAAAATTGCAAAAAACACAGTTGATGGACAGAATGTAGAACAATGTCATACATTCACCCCAGTACAAGGATCTGGGCCTAAATCCATCGTTTTTTTGCACTCCACACCACCCTGGGTTAGACACTGGCTATATGCAAATCAGCTCTGACCCTGTGCCTCATGGGAACAGTCCAGTCCGAACTGTCAAGCCATGTCTTTCCCAGACCGGAATCAGGCATCCAAGGACCGGTTTCTGGCTATCAGCCTTCATTCAGCCTGGATAGCTTGACTCCAGTGGTGTGGAGAGCCTGGGACTCACGTCTGAGCATCCCCAGCCCACTCGTGGTGAAAATTGCAAAAAACACAGTTGATGGACAGAATGTAGAACAATGTCATACATTCACCCCAGTACAAGGATCTGGGCCTAAATCCATCGTTTTTTTGCACTCCACACCACCCTGGGTTAGACACTGGCTATATGCAAATCAGCTCTGACCCTGTGCCTCATGGGAACAGTCCAGTCCGAACTGTCAAGCTATGTCTTTCCCAGACCGGAATCAGGCATCCAAGGACCGGTTTCTGGCTATCAGCCTTCATTCAGCCTGGATAGCTTGACTCCAGTGGTGTGGAGAGCCTGGGACTCACGTCTGAGCAACCCCAGCCCACTCGTGGTGAAAATTGCAAAAAACACAGTTGATGGACAGAATGTAGAACAATGTCATACATTCACCCCAGTACAAGGATCTGGGCCTAAATCCATCGTTTTTTTGCACTCCACACCACCCTGGGTTAGACACGGGCTATATGCAAATCAGCTCTGACCCTGTGCCTCATGGGAACAGTCCAGTCCGAACTACCAAGCCATGTCTTTCCCAGACCGGAATCAGGCATCGAAGGACCGGTTTCTGGCTATCAGCCTTCATTCAGCCTGGATAGCTTGACTCCAGTGGTGTGGAGAGCCTGGGACTCACGTCTGAGCATCCCCAGCCCACTCGGGGTGAAAATTGCAAAAAACACAGTTGATGGACAGAATGTAGAACAATGTCATACATTCACCCCAGTACAAGGATCTGGGCCTAAATCCATCGTTTGTTTGCACTCCACACCACCCTGGGTTAGACACTGGCTATATGCAAATCAGCTCTGACCCTGTGCCTCATGGGAACAGTCCAGGCCGAACTACCAAGCCATGTCTTTCCCAGACCGGAATCAGGCATCCAAGGACCGGTTTCTGGCTATCAGCCTTCATTCAGCCTGGATAGCATGACTCCAGTGGTGTGGAGAGCCTGGGACTCACGTCTGAGCATCCCCAGCCCACTCGGGGTGAAAATTGCAAAAAACACAGTTGATGGACAGAATGTAGAACAATGTCATACATTCACCCCAGTACAAGGATCTGGGCCTAAATCCATCGTTTTTTTGCACTCCACACCACCCTGGGTTAGACACTGGCTATATGCAAATCAGCTCTGACCCTGTGCCTCATGGGAACAGTCCAGTCCGAACTACCAAGCCATGTCTTTCCCAGACCGGAATCAGGCATCCAAGGACCGGTTTCTGGCTATCAGCCTTCATTCAGCCTGGATAGCTTGACTCCAGTGGTGTGGAGAGCCTGGGACTCACGTCTGAGCATCCCCAGCCCACTCGGGGTGAAAATTGCAAAAAACACAGTTGATGGACAGAATGTAGAACAATGTCATACATTCACCCCAGTACAAGGATCTGGGCCTAAATCCATCATTTTTTTGCACTCCACACCACCCTGGGTTAGACACTGGCTATATGCAAATCAGCTCTGACCCTGTGCCTCATGGGAACAGTCCAGTCCGAACTACCAAGCCATGTCTTTCCCGGACCGGAATCAGGCATCCAAGAACCGGTTTCTGGCTATCAGCCTTCATTCAGCCTGGATAGCTTGACTCCAGTGGTGTGGAGAGCCTTGGACTCACGTCTGAGCATCCCCAGCCCACTCGGGGTTAAAATAGCAAAAAACACAGTTGATGGACAGAATGTAGAACAATGTCATACATTCACCCCAGTACAAGGATCTGGGCCTAAATCCATCGTTTTATTGCACTCCACACCACCCTGGGTTAGACACTGGCTATATGCAAATCAGCTCTGACCCTGTGCCTCATGGGAACAGTCCAGTCCGAACTACCAAGCCATGTCTTTCCCAGAACGGAATCAGGCATCCAAGGACCGGTTTCTGGCTATCAGCCTTCATTCAGCCTGGATAGCTTGACTCCAGTGGTGTGGAGAGCCTGGGACTCACGTCTGAGCATCCCCAGCCCACTCGGGGTGAAAATTGCAAAAAACACAGTTGATGGACAGAATGTAGAACAATGTCATACATTCACCCCAGTACAAGGATCTGGGCCTAAATCCATCATTTTTTTGCACTCCACACCACCCTGGGTTAGACACTGGCTATATGCAAATCAGCTCTGACCCTGTGCCTCATGGGAACAGTCCAGTCCGAACTACCAAGCCATGTCTTTCCCAGACCGGAATCAGGCATCCAAGGACCGGTTTCTGGCTATCAGCCTTCATTCAGCCTGGATAGCTTGAGTCCAGTGGTGTGGAGAGCCTGGGACTCACGTCTGAGCATCCCCAGCCCACTCGGGGTGAAAATTGCCAAAAACACAGTTGATGGACAGAATGTAGAACAATGTCATACATTCACCCCAGTACAAGGATCTGGGCCTAAATCCATCGTTTTTTGCACTCCACACCACCCTGGGTTAGACACTGGCTCTATGCAAATCAGCTCTGACCCTGTGCCTCATGGGAACAGTCCAGTCCGAACTACCAAGCCATGTCTTTCCCAGACCGTAATCAGGCATCCAAGGACCGGTTTCTGGCTATCAGCCTTCATTCAGCCTGGATAGCTTGACTCCAGTGGTGTGGAGAGCCTGGGACTCACGTCTGAGCATCCCCAGCCCACTCGGGGTAAAAATTGCAAAAAACACAGTTGATGGACAGAATGTAGAACAATGTCATACATTCACCCCAGTACAAGGATCTGGGCCTAAATCCATCGTTTTTTGCACTCCACAGCACCCTGGGTTAGACACTGGCTATATGCAAATCAGCTCTGACCCTGTGCCTCATGGGAACAGTCCAGTCCGAACTACCAAGCCATGTCTTTCCCAGACCGGAATCAGGCATCCAAGGACCGGTTTCTGGCTATCAGCCTTCATTCAGCCTGGATAGCTTGACTCCAGTGGTGTGGAGAGCCTGGGACTCACGTCTGAGCATCCCCAGCCCACTCAGGGTGAAAATTGCAAAAAACACAGTTGATGGACAGAATGTAGAACAATGTCATACATTCACCCCAGTACAAGGATCTGGGCCTAAATCCATCGTTTTTTTGCACTCCACACGACCCTGGGTTACACACTGGCTATATGCAAATCAGCTCTGACCCTGTGCCTCATGGGAACAGTCCAGGCCGAACTACCAAGCCATGTCTTTCCCAGACCGGAATCAGGCATCCAAGGACCGGTTTCTGGCTATCAGCCTTCATCCAGCCTGGATAGCTTGACTCCAGTGGTGTGGAGAGCCTGGGACTCACGTCTGAGCATCCCCAGCCCACTCGGGGTGAAAATTGCAAAAAACACAGTTGATGGACAGAATGTAGAACAATGTCATACATTCACCCCAGTACAAGGATCTGGGCCTAAATCCATTGTTTTTTTGCACTCCACACCACCCTGGGTTAGACACTGGCTATATGCAAATCAGCTCTGACCCTGTGCCTCATGGGAACAGTCCAGTCCGAACTACCAAGCCATGTCTTTCCCAGACCGGAATCAGGCATCCAAGGACCCGTTTCTGGCTATCAGCCTTCATTCAGCCTGGATAGCTTGACTCCAGTGGTGTGGAGAGCCTGGGACTCACGTCTGAGCATCCCCAGCCCACTCGGGGTGAAAATTGCAAAAAACACAGTTGATGGACAGAATGTAGAACAATGTCATACATTCACCCCAGTACAAGCATCTGGGCCTAAATCCATCGTTTTTTTGCACTCCACACCACCCTGGGTTAGACACTGGCTATATGCAAATCAGCTCTGACCCTGTGCCTCATGGGAACAGTCCAGTCCGAACTACCAAGCCATGTCTTTCCCAGACCGGAATCAGACATCCAAGGACTGGTTTCTGGCTATCAGCCTTCATCCAGCCTGGATAGCTTGACTCCAGTGGTGTGGAGAGCCTGGGACTCACGTCTGAGCATCCCCAGCCCACTCGGGGTGAAAATTGCAAAAAACACAGTTGATGGACAGAATGTAGAACAATGTCATACATTCACCCCAGTACAAGGATCTGGGCCTAAATCCATCGTTTTTTTGCACTCCACACCACCCTGGGTTAGACACTGGCTATATGCAAATCAGCTCTGACCCTGTGCCTCATGGGAACAGTCCAGTCCGAACTACCAAGCCATGTCTTTCCCAGACCGGAATCAGGCATCCAAGGACCGGTTTCTGGCTATCAGCCTTCATTCAGCCTGGATAGCTTGACTCCAGTGGTGTGGAGAGCCTGGGACTCACGTCTGAGCATCCCCAGCCCACTCGGGGTGAAAATTGCAAAAAACACAGTTGATGGACAGAATGTAGAACAATGTCATACATTCACCCCAGTACAAGGATCTGGGCCTAAATCCATCGTTTGTTTGCACTCCACACCACCCTGGGTTAGACACTGGCTATATGCAAATCAGCTCTGACCCTGTGCCTCATGGGAACAGTCCAGGCCGAACTACCAAGCCATGTCTTTCCCAGACCGGAATCAGGCATCCAAGGACCGGTTTCTGGCTATCAGCCTTCATTCAGCCTGGATAGCATGACTCCAGTGGTGTGGAGAGCCTGGGACTCACGTCTGAGCATCCCCAGCCCACTCGGGGTGAAAATTGCAAAAAACACAGTTGATGGACAGAATGTAGAACAATGTCATACATTCACCCCAGTACAAGGATCTGGGCCTAAATCCATCGTTTTTTTGCACTCCACACCACCCTGGGTTAGACACTGGCTATATGCAAATCAGCTCTGACCCTGTGCCTCATGGGAACAGTCCAGTCCGAACTACCAAGCCATGTCTTTCCCAGACCAGAATCAGGCATCCAAGGACCGGTTTCTGGCTATCAGCCTTCATTCAGCCTGGATAGCTTGACTCCAGTGGTGTGGAGAGCCTGGGACTCACGTCTGAGCATCCCCAGCCCACTCGGGGTGAAAATTGCAAAAAACACAGTTGATGGACAGAATGTAGAACAATGTCATACATTCACCCCAGTACAAGGATCTGGGCCTAAATCCATCATTTTTTTGCACTCCACACCACCCTGGGTTAGACACTGGCTATATGCAAATCAGCTCTGACCCTGTGCCTCATGGGAACAGTCCAGTCCGAACTACCAAGCCATGTCTTTCCCGGACCGGAATCAGGCATCCAAGAACCGGTTTCTGGCTATCAGCCTTCATTCAGCCTGGATAGCTTGACTCCAGTGGTGTGGAGAGCCTTGGACTCACGCCTGAGCATCCCCAGCCCACTCGGGGTTAAAATAGCAAAAAACACAGTTGATGGACAGAATGTAGAACAATGTCATACATTCACCCCAGTACAAGGATCTGGGCCTAAATCCATCGTTTTATTGCACTCCACACCACCCTGGGTTAGACACTGGCTATATGCAAATCAGCTCTGACCCTGTGCCTCATGGGAACAGTCCAGTCCGAACTACCAAGCCATGTCTTTCCCAGAACGGAATCAGGCATCCAAGGACCGGTTTCTGGCTATCAGCCTTCATTCAGCCTGGATAGCTTGACTCCAGTGGTGTGGAGAGCCTGGGACTCACGTCTGAGCATCCCCAACCCACTCGGGGTGAAAATTGCAAAAAACACAGTTGATGGACAGAATGTAGAACAATGTCATACATTCACCCCAGTACAAGGATCTGGGCCTAAATCCATCATTTTTTTGCACTCCACACCACCCTGGGTTAGACACTGGCTATATGCAAATCAGCTCTGACCCTGTGCCTCATGGGAACAGTCCAGTCCGAACTACCAAGCCATGTCTTTCCCAGACCGGAATCAGGCATCCAAGGACCGGTTTCTGGCTATCAGCCTTCATTCAGCCTGGATAGCTTGAGTCCAGTGGTGTGGAGAGCCTGGGACTCACGTCTGAGCATCCCCAGCCCACTCGGGGTGAAAATTGCAAAAAACACAGTTGATGGACAGAATGTAGAACAATGTCATACATTCACCCCAGTACAAGGATCTGGGCCTAAATCCATCGTTTTTTGCACTCCACACCACCCTGGGTTAGACACTGGCTCTATGCAAATCAGCTCTGACCCTGTGCCTCATGGGAACAGTCCAGTCCGAACTACCAAGCCATGTCTTTCCCAGACCGTAATCAGGCATCCAAGGACCGGTTTCTGGCTATCAGCCTTCATTCAGCCTGGATAGCTTGACTCCAGTGGTGTGGAGAGCCTGGGACTCACGTCTGAGCATCCCCAGCCCACTCGGGGTAAAAATTGCAAAAAACACAGTTGATGGACAGAATGTAGAACAATGTCATACATTCACCCCAGTACAAGGATCTGGGCCTAAATCCATCGTTTTTTGCACTCCACAGCACCCTGGGTTAGACACTGGCTATATGCAAATCAGCTCTGACCCTGTGCCTCATGGGAACAGTCCAGTCCGAACTACCAAGCCATGTCTTTCCCAGACCGGAATCAGGCATCCAAGGACCGGTTTCTGGCTATCAGCCTTCATTCAGCCTGGATAGCTTGACTCCAGTGGTGTGGAGAGCCTGGGACTCACGTCTGAGCATCCCCAGCCCACTCAGGGTGAAAATTGCAAAAAACACAGTTGATGGACAGAATGTAGAACAATGTCATACATTCACCCCAGTACAAGGATCTGGGCCTAAATCCATCGTTTTTTTGCACTCCACACGACCCTGGGTTACACACTGGCTATATGCAAATCAGCTCTGACCCTGTGCCTCATGGGAACAGTCCAGGCCGAACTACCAAGCCATGTCTTTCCCAGACCGGAATCAGGCATCCAAGGACCGGTTTCTGGCTATCAGCCTTCATCCAGCCTGGATAGCTTGACTCCAGTGGTGTGGAGAGCCTGGGACTCACGTCTGAGCATCCCCAGTCCACTCGGGGTGAAAATTGCAAAAAACACAGTTGATGGACAGAATGTAGAACAATGTCATACATTCACCCCAGTACAAGGATCTGGGCCTAAATCCATTGTTTTTTTGCACTCCACACCACCCTGGGTTAGACACTGGCTATATGCAAATCAGCTCTGACCCTGTGCCTCATGGGAACAGTCCAGTCCGAACTACCAAGCCATGTCTTTCCCAGACCGGAATCAGGCATCCAAGGACCCGTTTCTGGCTATCAGCCTTCATTCAGCCTGGATAGCTTGACTCCAGTGGTGTGGAGAGCCTGGGACTCACGTCTGAGCATCCCCAGCCCACTCGGGGTGAAAATTACAAAAAACACAGTTGATGGACAGAATGTAGAACAATGTCATACATTCACCCCAGTACAAGCATCTGGGCCTAAATCCATCGTTTTTTTGCACTCCACACCACCCTGGGTTAGACACTGGCTATATGCAAATCAGCTCTGACCCTGTGCCTCATGGGAACAGTCCAGTCCGAACTACCAAGCCATGTCTTTCCCAGACCGGAATCAGACATCCAAGGACTGGTTTCTGGCTATCAGCCTTCATCCAGCCTGGATAGCTTGACTCCAGTGGTGTGGAGAGCCTGGGACTCACGTCTGAGCATCCCCAGCCCACTCGGGGTGAAAATTGCAAAAAACACAGTTGATGGACAGAATGTAGAACAATGTCATACATTCACCCCAGTACAAGGATCTGGGCCTAAATCCATCGTTTTTTTGCACTCCACACCACCCTGGGTTAGACACTGGCTATATGCAAATCAGCTCTGACCCTGTGCCTCATGGGAACAGTCCAGTCCGAACTACCAAGCCATGTCTTTCCCAGACCGGAATCAGGCATCCAAGGACCGGTTTCTGGCTATCAGCCTTCATTCAGCCTGGATAGCTTGACTCCAGTGGTGTGGAGAGCCTGGGACTCACGCCTGAGCATCCCCAGCCCACTCGGGGTGAAAATTGCAAAAAACACAGTTGATGGACAGAATGTAGAACAATGTCATACATTCACCCCAGTACAAGGATCTGGGCCTAAATCCATCGTTTTTTTGCACTCCACACCACCCTGGGTTAGACACTGGCTATATGCAAATCAGCTCTGACCCTGTGCCTCATGGGAACAGTCCAGTCCGAACTACCAAGCCATGTCTTTCCCAGACCGGAATCAGGCATCCAAGGACCGGTTTCTGGCTATCAGCCTTCATTCAGCCTGGATAGCTTGACTCCAGTGGTGTGGAGAGCCTGGGACTCACGTCTGAGCATCCCCAGCCCACTCGGGGTGAAAATTGCAAAAAACACAGCTGATGGACAGAATGTAGAACAATGTCATACATTCACCCCAGTACAAGGATCTGGGCCTAAATCCATCGTTTTTTTGCACTCCACACCACCCTGGGTTAGACACTGGCTATATGCAAATCAGCTCTGACCCTGTGCCTCATGGGAACAGTCCAGGCCGAACTACCAAGCCATGTCTTTCCCAGACCGGAATCAGGCATCCAAGGACCGGTTTCTGGCTATCAGCCTTCATTCAGCCTGGATAGCTTGACTCCAGTGGTGCGAGAGCCTGGGACTCACGTCTGAGCATCCCCAGCCCACTCGGGGTGAAAATTGCAAAAAACACAGTTGATGGACAGAATGTAGAACAATGTCATACATTCACCCCAGTACAAGGATCTGGGCCTAAATCCATCGTTTTTTGCACTCCACACCACCCTGGGTTAGACACTGGCTATATACAAATCAGCTCTGACCCTGTGCCTCTTGGGAACAGTCCAGTCCGAACTACCAAGCCATGTCTTTCCCAGACCGGAATCAGGCATCCAAGGACCGGTTTCTGGCTATCAGCCTTCATTCAGCCTGGATAGCTTGACTCCAGTGGTGTGGAGAGCCTGGGACTCACGCCTGAGCATCCCCAGCCCACTCGGGGTGAAAATTGCAAAAAACACAGTTGATGGACAGAATGTAGAACAATGTCATACATTCACCCCAGTACAAGGATCTGGGCCTAAATCCATCGTTTTTTTGCACTCCACACCACCCTGGGTTAGACACTGGCTATATGCAAATCAGCTCTGACCCTGTGCCTCACGGGAACAGTCCAGTCCGAACTACCAAGCCATGTCTTTCCCAGACCGGAATCAGGCATCCAAGGACCGGTTTCTGGCTATCAGCCTTCATTCAGCCTGGATAGCATGACTCCAGTGGTGTGGAGAGCCTGGGACTCACGTCTGAGCATCCTCAGCCCACTCAGGGTGAAAATTGCAAAAAACACAGTTGATGGACAGAATGTAGAACAATGTCATACATTCACCCCAGTACAAGGATCTGGGCCTAAATCCATCGTTTTTTTGCACTCGACACCACCCTGGGTTAGACACTGGCTATATGCAAATCAGCTCTGACCCTGTGCCTCATGGGAACAGTCCAGTCCGAACTACCAAGCCATGTCTTTCCCAGACCGGAATCAGGCATCCAAGGACCGGTTTCTGGCTATCAGCCTTCATTCAGCCTGGATAGCTTGACTCCAGTGGTGTGGAGAGCCTGGGACTCACGTCTGAGCATCCCCAGCACACTCTGGGTGAAAATTGCAAAAAACACAGTTGATGGACAGAATGTAGAACAATGTCATACATTCACCCCAGTACAAGGATCTGGGCCTAAATCCATCGTTTTTTTGCACTCCACACCACCCTGGGTTAGACACTGGCTATATGCAAATCAGCTCTGACTCTGTGCCTCATGGGAACAGTCCAGTCCGAACTACCAAGCCATGTCTTTCCCGGACCGGAATCAGGCATCCAAGGACCGGTTTCTGGCTATCAGCCTTCATTCAGCCTGGATAGCTTGACTCCAGTGGTGTGGAGAGCCTGGGACTCACGTCTGAGCATCCCCAGCCCACTCGGGGTGAAAATTGCAAAAAACACAGTTGATGGACAGAATGTAGAACAATGTCATACATTCACCCCAGTACAAGGATCTGGGCCTAAATCCATCGTTTTATTGCACTCCACACCACCCTGGGTTAGACACTGGCTATATGCAAATCAGCTCTGACCCTGTGCCTCATGGGAACAGTCCAGTCCGAACTACCAAGCCATGTCTTTCCCAGACCGGAATCAGGCATCCAAGGACCGGTTTCTGGCTATCAGCCTTCATTCAGCCTGGATAGCTTGACTCCAGTGGTGTGGAGAGCCTGGGACTCACGTCTGAGCATCCCCAGCCCACTCGGGGTGAAAATTGCAAAAAACACAGTTGATGGACAGAATGTAGAACAATGTCATACATTCACCCCAGTAAAAGGATCTGGGCCTAAATCCATCGTTTTTTTGCACTCCACACCACCCTGGGTTAGACACTGGCTATATGCAAGTCAGCTCTGACCCTGTGCCTCATGGGAACAGTCCAGTCCGAACTACCAAGCCATGTCTTTCCCAGACCGGAATCAGGCATCCAAGGACCGGTTTCTGGCTATCAGCCTTCATTCAGCCTGGATAGCTTGACTCCAGTGGTGTGGAGAGCCTGGGACTCACGTCTGAGCATCCCCAGCCCACTCGGGGTGAAAATTGCAAAAAACACAGTTGATGGACAGAATGTAGAACAATGTCATACATTCACCCCAGTACAAGGATCTGGGCCTAAATCCATCGTTTTTTTGCACTCCACACCACCCTGGGTTAGACACTGGCTATATGCAAATCAGCTCTGACTCTGTGCCTTATGGGAACAGTCCAGTCCGAACTACCAAGCCATGTCTTTCCCAGATCAGATTCAGGCATCCAAGGACCGGTTTCTGGCTATCAGCCTTCATTCAGCCTGGATAGCTTGACTCCAGTGGTGTGGAGAGCCTGGGACTCACGTCTGAGCATCCCCAGCCCACTCGGGGTGAAAATTGCAAAAAACACACTTGATGGACAGAATGTAGAACAATGTCATACATTCACCCCAGTACAAGGATCTGGGCCTAAATCCATCGTTTTTTTGCACTCCACACCACCCTGGGTTAGACACTGGCTATATGCAAATCAGCTCTGACCCTGTGCCTCATGGGAACAGTCCAGTCCGAACTACCAAGCCATGTCTTTCCCAGACCGGAATCAGGCATCCAAGGACCGGTTTCTGGCTATCAGCCTTCATTCAGCCTGGATAGCTTGACTCCAGTGGTGTGGAGAGCCTGGAACTCACGTCTGAGCATCCCCAGCCCACTCGGGGTGAAAATTGCAAAAAACACAGTTGATGGACAGAATGTAGAACAATGTCATACATTCACCCCAGTACAAGGATCTGGGCCTAAATCCATTGTTTTTTTGCACTCCACACCACCCTGGGTTAGACACTGGCTATATGCAAATCAGCTCTGACCCTGTGCCTCATGGGAACAGTCCAGTCCGAACTACCAAGCCATGTCTTTCCCAGACCGGAATCCGGCATCCAAGGACCGGTTTCTGGCTATCAGCCTTCATTCAGCCTGGATAGCTTGACTCCAGTGGTGTGGAGAGCCTGGGACTCACGTCTGAGCATCCCCAGCACACTCAGGGTGAAAATTGCAAAAAACACAGTTGATGGACAGAATGTAGAACAATGTCATACATTCACCCCAGTACAAGGATCTGGGCCTAAATCCATCGTTTTTTTGCACTCCACACCACCCTGGGTTAGACACTGGCTATATGCAAATCAGCTCTGACCCTGTGCCTCATGGGAACAGTCCAGTCCGAACTACCAAGCCATGTCTTTCCCAGACCGGAATCAGGCATCCAAGGACCGGTTTCTGGCTATCAGCCTTCATTCAGCCTGGATAGCTTGACTCCAGTG
This sequence comes from Lissotriton helveticus, assembly GCF_964261635.1. Classification (NCBI taxonomy): domain Eukaryota; kingdom Metazoa; phylum Chordata; class Amphibia; order Caudata; family Salamandridae; genus Lissotriton; species Lissotriton helveticus. The sequence goes on along the minus strand of NC_136061.1, from coordinate 606,668,436 downwards.
GTGTGGAGAGCCTGGGACTCACGTCTGAGCATCCCCAGCCCACTCGGGGTGAAAATTGCAAAAAACACAGTTGATGGACAGAATGTAGAACGATGTCATACATTCACCCCAGTACAAGGATCTGGGCCTAAATCCATCGTTTTTTTGCACTCCACACCACCCTGGGTTAGACACTGGCTATATGCAAATCAGCTCTGACCCTGTGCCTCATGGGAACAGTCCAGTCCGAACTACCAAGCCATGTCTTTCCCAGACCGGAATCAGGCATCCAAGGACCGGTTTCTGGCTATCAGCCTTCATTCAGCCTGGATAGCTTGACTCCAGTGGTGTGGAGAGCCTGGGACTCACGTCTGAGCATCCCCAGCCCACTCGGGGTGAAAATTGCAAAAAACACAGTTGATGGACAGAATGTAGAACAATGTCATACATTCACCCCAGTACAAGGATCTGGGCCTAAATCCATCGTTTTTTTGCACTCCACACCACCCTGGGTTAGACACTGGCTATATGCAAATCAGCTCTGACCCTGTGCCTCACGGGAACAGTCCAGTCCGAACTACCAAGCCATGTCTTTCCCAGACCGGAATCAGGCATCCAAGGACCGGTTTCTGGCTATCAGCCTTCATTCAGCCTGGATAGCATGACTCCAGTGGTGTGGAGAGCCTGGGACTCACGTCTGAGCATCCCCAGCCCACTCGGGGTGAAAATTGCAAAAAACACAGTTGATGGACAGAATGTAGAACAATGTCATACATTCACCCCAGTACAAGGATCTGGGCCTAAATCCATTGTTTTTTTGCACTCGACACCACCCTGGGTTAGACACTGGCTATATGCAAATCAGCTCTGACCCTGTGCCTCATGGGAACAGTCCAGTCCGAACTACCAAGCCATGTCTTTCCCAGACCGGAATCAGGCATCCAAGGACCGGTTTCTGGCTATCAGCCTTCATTCAGCCTGGATAGCTTGACTCCAGTGGTGTGGAGAGCCTGGGACTCACGTCTGAGCATCCCCAGCCCACTCTGGGTGAAAATTGCAAAAAACACAGTTGATGGACAGAATGTAGAACAATGTCATACATTCACCCCAGTACAAGGATCTGGGCCTAAATCCATCGTTTTTTTGCACTCCACACCACCCTGGGTTAGACACTGGCTATATGCAAATCAGCTCTGACTCTGTGCCTCATGGGAACAGTCCAGTCCGAACTACCAAGCCATGTCTTGCCCGGACCGGAATCAGGCATCCAAGGACCGGTTTCTGGCTATCAGCCTTCATTCAGCCTGGATAGCTTGACTCCAGTGGTGTGGAGAGCCTGGGACTCACGTCTGAGCATCCCCAGCCCACTCGGGGTGAAAATTGCAAAAAACACAGTTGATGGACAGAATGTAGAACAATGTCATACATTCACCCCAGTACAAGGATCTGGGCCTAAATCCATCGTTTTATTGCACTCCACACCACCCTGGGTTAGACACTGGCTATATGCAAATCAGCTCTGACCCTGTGCCTCATGGGAACAGTCCAGTCCGAACTACCAAGCCATGTCTTTCCCAGACCGGAATCAGGCATCCAAGGACCGGTTTCTGGCTATCAGCCTTCATTCAGCCTGGATAGCTTGACTCCAGTGGTGTGGAGAGCCTGGGACTCACGTCTGAGCATCCCCAGCCCACTCGGGGTGAAAATTGCAAAAAACACAGTTGATGGACAGAATGTAGAACAATGTCATACATTCACCCCAGTAAAAGGATCTGGGCCTAAATCCATCGTTTTTTTGCACTCCACACCACCCTGGGTTAGACACTGGCTATATGCAAATCAGCTCTGACCCTGTGCCTCATGGGAACAGTCCAGTCCGAACTACCAAGCCATGTCTTTCCCAGACCGGAATCAGGCATCCAAGGACCGGTTTCTGGCTATCAGCCTTCATTCAGCCTGGATAGCTTGACTCCAGTGGTGTGGAGAGCCTGGGACTCACGTCTGAGCATCCCCAGCCCACTCGGGGTGAAAATTGCAAAAAACACAGTTGATGGACAGAATGTAGAACAATGTCATACATTCACCCCAGTACAAGGATCTGGGCCTAAATCCATCGTTTTTTTGCACTCCACACCACCCTGGGTTAGACACTGGCTATATGCAAATCAGCTCTGACTCTGTGCCTTATGGGAACAGTCCAGTCCGAACTACCAAGCCATGTCTTTCCCAGATCGGAATCAGGCATCCAAGGACCGGTTTCTGGCTATCAGCCTTCATTCAGCCTGGATAGCTTGACTCCAGTGGTGTGGAGAGCCTAGGACTCACGTCTGAGCATCCCCAGCCCACTCGGGGTGAAAATTGCAAAAAACACACTTGATGGACAGAATGTAGAACAATGTCATACATTCACCCCAGTACAAGGATCTGGGCCTAAATCCATCGTTTTTTTGCACTCCACACCACCCTGGGTTAGACACTGGCTATATGCAAATCAGCTCTGACCCTGTGCCTCATGGGAACAGTCCAGTCCGAACTACCAAGCCATGTCTTTCCCAGACCGGAATCAGGCATCCAAGGACCGGTTTCTGGCTATCAGCCTTCATTCAGCCTGGATAGCTTGACTCCAGTGGTGTGGAGAGCCTGGGACTCACGTCTGAGCATCCCCAGCCCACTCGGGGTGAAAATTGCAAAAAACACAGTTGATGGACAGAATGTAGAACAATGTCATACATTCACCCCAGTACAAGGATCTGGGCCTAAATCCATTGTTTTTTTGCACTCCACACCACCCTGGGTTAGACACTGGCTATATGCAAATCAGCTCTGACCCTGTGCCTCATGGGAACAGTCCAGTCCGAACTACCAAGCCATGTCTTTCCCAGACCGGAATCAGGCATCCAAGGACCGGTTTCTGGCTATCAGCCTTCATTCAGCCTGGATAGCTTGACTCCAGTGGTGTGGAGAGCCTGGGACTCACGTCTGAGCATCCCCAGCACACTCAGGGTGAAAATTGCAAAAAACACAGTTGATGGACAGAATGTAGAACAATGTCATACATTCACCCCAGTACAAGGATCTGGGCCTAAATCCATCGTTTTTTTGCACTCCACACCACCCTGGGTTAGACACTGGCTATATGCAAATCAGCTCTGACCCTGTGCCTCATGGGAACAGTCCAGTCCGAACTACCAAGCCATGTCTTTCCCAGACCGGAATCAGGCATCCAAGGACCGGTTTCTGGCTATCAGCCTTCATTCAGCCTGGATAGCTTGACTCCAGTGGTGTGGAGAGCCTGGGACTCACGTCTGAGCATCCCCAGCCCACTCGGGGTGAAAATTGCAAAAAACACAGTTGATGGACAGAATGTAGAACGATGTCATACATTCACCCCAGTACAAGGATCTGGGCCTAAATCCATCGTTTTTTTGCACTCCACACCACCCTGGGTTAGACACTGGCTATATGCAAATCAGCTCTGACCCTGTGCCTCATGGGAACAGTCCAGTCCGAACTACCAAGCCATGTCTTTCCCAGACCGGAATCAGGCATCCAAGGACCGGTTTCTGGCTATCAGCCTTCATTCAGCCTGGATAGCTTGACTCCAGTGGTGTGGAGAGCCTGGGACTCACGTCTGAGCATCCCCAGCCCACTCGGGGTGAAAATTGCAAAAAACACAGTTGATGGACAGAATGTAGAACAATGTCATACATTCACCCCAGTACAAGGATCTGGGCCTAAATCCATCGTTTTTTTGCACTCCACACCACCCTGGGTTAGACACTGGCTATATGCAAATCAGCTCTGACCCTGTGCCTCATGGGAACAGTCCAGTCCGAACTACCAAGCCATGTCTTTCCCAGACCGGAATCAGGCATCCAAGGACCAGTTTCTGGCTATCAGCCTTCATTCAGCCTGGATAGCTTGACTCCAGTGGTGTGGAGAGCCTGGGACTCACGTCTGAGCATCCCCAGCCCACTCTGGGTGAAAATTGCAAAAAACAAGTTGATGGACAGAATGTAGAACAATGTCATACATTCACCCCAGTACAAGGATCTGGGCCTAAATCCATCGTTTTTTTGCACTCCACACCACCCTGGGTTAGACCCTGGCTATATGCAAATCAGCTCTGACCCTGTGCCTCATGGGAACAGTCCAGTCCGAACTACCAAGCCATGTCTTTCCCAGACCGGAATCAGGCATCCAAGGACCAGTTTCTGGCTATCAGCCTTCATTCAGCCTGGATAGCTTGACTCCAGTGGTGTGGAGAGCCTGGGACTCACGTCTGAGCATCCCCAGCCCACTCGGGGTGAAAATTGCAAAAAACACAGTTGATTGACAGAATGTAGAACAATGTCATACATTCACCCCAGTACAAGGATCTGGGCCTAAATCCATCGTTTTTTGCACTCCACACCACCCTGGGTTAGACACTGGTTATATGCAAATCAGCTCTGACCCTGTGCCTCATGGGAACAGTCCAGTCCGAACTACCAAGCCATGTCTTTCCCAGACCGGAATCTGGCATCCAAGGACCGGTTTCTGGCTATCAGCCTTCATTCAGCCTGGATAGCTTGACTCCAGTGGTGTGGAGAGCCTGGGACTCACGTCTGAGCATCCCCAGCCCACTCGGGGTGAAAATTGCAAAAAACACAGTTGATGGACAGAATGTAGAACAATGTCATACATTCACCCCAGTACAAGTATCTGGGCCTAAATCCATCATTTTTTTGCATTCCACACCACCCTGGGTTAGACACTGGCTATATGCAAATCAGCTCTGACCCTGTGCCTCATGGGAACAGTCCAGTCCGAACTACCAAGCCATGTCTTTCCCAGACCGGAATCAGGCATCCAAGGACCGGTTTCTGGCTATCAGCCTTCATTCAGCCTGGATAGCTTGACTCCAGTGGTGTGGAGAGCCTGGGACTCACGTCTGAGCATCCCCAGCCCACTCGGGGTGAAAATTGCAAAAAACACAGTTGATGGACAGAATGTAGAACAATGTCATACATTCACCCCAGTACAAGGATCTGGGCCTAAATACATCGTTTTTTTGCACTCCACACCACCCTGGGTTAGACACTGGCTATATGCAAATCAGCTCTGACCCTGTGCCTCATGGGAACAGTCCAGTCCGAACTACCAAGCCATGTCTTTCCCAGACCTGAATCAGGCATCCAAGGATCGGTTTCTGGCTATCAGAATTTGCAATTTTCACCCCGAGTGGGCTGGGTATGCTCAGACGTGAGTCCCAGGCTCTCCACACCACTGGAGTCAAGCTATCCAGGCTGAATGAAGGCTGATAGCCAGAAACCGGTCCTTGGATGCTTGATTCCGGTCTGGGAAAGACATGGCTTTGTAGTTCGGACTGGACTGTTCCCATGAGGCACAGGGTCAGAGCTGATTTGCATATAGCCAGTGTCTAACCCAGGGTGGTGTGGAGTGCAAAAAAACGATGGATTTTGGCCCAGATCCTTGTACTGGGGTGAATGTATGACATTGTTCTATATTCTGTCCATCAACTGTGTTTTTTGCAATTTTCACCCCGAGTGGGCTGGGTATGCTCAGACGTGAGTCCCAGGCTCTCCACACCACTGGAGTCAAGCTATCCAGGCTGAATGAAGGCTGATAGCCAGAAACCGGTCCTTGGATGCTTGATTCCGGTCTGGGAAAGACATGGCTTTGTAGTTCGGACTGGACTGTTCCCATGAGGCACAGGGTCAGAGCTGATTTGCATATAGCCAGTGTCTAACCCAGGGTGGTGTGGAGTGCAAAAAAACGATGGATTTTGGCCCAGATCCTTGTACTTGGGTGAATGTATGACATTGTTCTACATTCTGTCCATCAACTGTGTTTTTTGCAATTTTCACCCCGAGTGGGCTGGGTATGCTCAGACGTGAGTCCCAGGCTCTCCACACCACTGGAGTCAAGCTATCCAGGCTGAATGAAGGCTGATAGCCAGAAACCGGTCCTTGGATGCTTGATTCCGGTCTGGGAAAGACATGGCTTTGTAGTTCGGACTGGACTGTTCCCATGAGGCACAGGGTCAGAGCTGATTTGCATATAGCCAGTGTCTAACCCAGGGTGGTGTGGAGTGCAAAAAAACGATGGATTTTGGCCCAGATCCTTGCACTGGGGTGAATGTATGACATTGTTCTACATTCTGTCCATCAACTGTGTTTTTTGCAATTTTCACCCCGAGTGGGCTGGGTATGCTCAGACGTGAGTCCCAGGCTCTCCAGACCACTGGAGTCAAGCTATCGAGGCTGAATGAAGGCTGATAGCCAGAAACCGGTCCTTGGATGCTTGATTCCGGTCTGAGAAAGACATGGCTTTGTAGTTCGGACTGGACTGTTCCCATGAGGCACAGGGTCAGAGCTGATTTGCATATAGCCAGTGTCTAACCCAGGGTGGTGTGGAGTGCAAAAAAACGATGTATTTTGGCCCAGATCCTTGTACTGGGGTGAATGTATGACATTGTTCTACATTCTGTCCATCAACTGTGTTTTTTGCAATTTTCACCCCGAGTGGGCTGGGTATGCTCAGACGTGAGTCCCAGGCTCTCCACACCACTGGAGTCAAGCTATCCAGGCTGAATGAAGGCTGATAGCCAGAAACCGGTCCTTGGATGCTTGATTCCGGTCTGGGAAAGACATGGCTTTGTAGTTCGGCTGGACTGTTCCCATGAGGCACAGGGTCAGAGCTGATTTGCGTATAGCCAGTGTCTAACCCAGGGTGGTGTGGAGTGCAAAAAAACAATGGATTTTGGCCCAGATCCTTGTACTGAGGTGAATGTATGACATTGTTCTACATTCTGTCCATCAACTGTGTTTTTTGCAATTTTCACCCCGAGTGGGCTGGGTATGCTCAGACGTGAGTCCCAGGCTCTCCACACCACTGGAGTCAAGCTATTCAGGCTGAATGAAGGCTGATAGCCAGAAACCGGTCCTTGGATGCTTGATTCCGGTCTGGGAAAGACATGGCTTTGTAGTTCGGACTGGACTGTTCCCATGAGGCACAGGGTCAGAGCTGATTTGCATATAGCCAGTGTCTAACCCAGGGTGGTGTGGAGTGCAAAAAAACGATTGATTTTGGCCCAGATCCTTGTACTGGGGTGAATGTATGACATTGTTCTACATTCTGTCCATCAACTCTGTTTTTTGCAATTTTCACCCCGAGTGGGCTGGGTATGCTCAGACGTGAGTCCCAGGCTCTCCACACAACTGGAGTCAAGCTATCCAGGCTGAATGAAGGCTGATAGCCAGAAACCGGTCCTTGGATGCTTGATTCCGGTCTGGGAAAGACATGGCTTTGTAGTTCGGACTGGACTGTTCCCATGAGGCACAGGGTCAGAGCTGATTTGCATATAGCCAGTGTCTAACCCAGGGTGGTGTGGAGTGCAAAAAAACGATGGATTTTGGCACAGATCCTTGTACTGGGGTGAATGTATGACATTGTTCTACATTCTGTCCATCAACTGTGTTTTTTGCAATTTTCACCCCGAGTGGGCTGGGTATGCTCAGACGTGAGTCCCAGGCTCTCCACACCACTGGAGTCAAGCTATCCAGGCTGAATGAAGGCTGATAGCCAGAAACCGGTCCTTGGATGCTTGATTCCGGTCTGGGAAAGACATGGCTTTGTAGTTCAGACTGGACTGTTCCCATGAGGCACAGGGTCAGAGCTGATTTGCATATAGCCAGTGTCTAACCCAGGGTGGTGTGGAGTGCAAAAAAACGATGGATTTTGGCCCAGATCCTTGTACTGGGGTGAATGTATGACATTGTTCTACATTCTGTCCATCAACTGTGTTTTTTGCAATTTTCACCCCGAGTGGGCTGGGTATGCTCAGACGTGAGTCCCAGGCTCTCCACACCACTGGAGTCAAGCTATCCAGGCTGAATGAAGGCTGATAGCCAGAAACCGGTCCTTGGATGCTTGATTCCGGTCTGGGAAAGACATGGCTTTGTAGTTCGGACTGGACTGTTCCCATGAGGCACGGGGTCAGAGCTGATTTGCATATAGCCAGTGTCTAACCCAGGGTGGTGTGGAGTGCAAAAAAACGATGGATTTTGGCCCAGATCCTTGTACTGGGGTGAATGTATGACATTGTTCTACATTCTGTCCATCAACTGTGTTTTTTGCAATTTTCACCCCGAGTGGGCTGGGTATGCTCAGACGTGAGTCCCAGGCTCCCCACACCACTGGAGTCAAGCTATCCAGGCTGAATGAAGGCTGATAGCCAGAAACCGGTCCTTGGATGCTTGTTTCCGGTCTGGGAAAGACATGGCTTTGTAGTTCGGACTGGACTGTTCCCATGAGGCACAGGTTTAGAGCTGATTTGCATATAGCCAGTGTCTAACCCAGGGTGGTGTGGAGTGCAAAACAACGATGGATTTTGGCCCAGATCCTTGTACTGGGGTGAATGTATGACATTGTTCTACATTCTGTCCATCAACTGTGTTTTTTGCAATTTTCACCCCGAGTGGGCTGGGTATGCTCAGACGTGAGTCCCAGGCTCTCCACACCACTGGAGTCAAGCTATCCAGGCTGAATGAAGGCTGATAGCCAGAAACCGGTCCTTGGATGCTTGATTCCGGTCTGGGAAAGACATGGCTTTGTAGTTCGGACTGGACTGTTCCCATGAGGCACAGGGTCAGAGCTGATTTGCATATAGCCAGTGTCTAACCCAGGGTGGTGTGGAGTGCAAAAAAACGATGGATTTTGGCCCAGATCCTTGTACTGGGGTGAATGTATGACATTGTTCTACATTCTGTCCATCAACTGTGTATTTTGCAATTTTCACCCCAAGTGGGCTGGGTATGCTCAGACGTGAGTCCCAGGCTCTCCACACCACTGGAGTCAAGATATCCAGGCTACATGAAGGCTGATAGCCAGAAACCGGTCCTTGGATGGTTGATTCCGGTCTGGGAAAGACATGTCTTTGTAGTTCGGACTGGACTGTTCCCATGAGGCACAGGGTCAGAGCTGATTTGCATATAGCCAGTGTCTAACCCAGGGTGGTGTGGAGTGCAAAAAAACGATGGATTTTGGCCCAGATCCTTGTACTGGGGTGAATGTATGACATTGTTCTACATTCTGTCCATCAACTGTGTTTTTTGCAATTTTCACCCCGAGTGGGCTGGGTATGCTCAGACGTGAGTCCCAGGCTCTCCACACCACTGGAGTCAAGCTATCCAGGCTGAATGAAGGCTGATAGCCAGAAACCGGTCCTTGGATGCTTGATTCCGGTCTGGGAAAGACATGGCTTTGTAGTTCGGACTGGACTGTTCCCATGAGGCACAGGGTCAGAGCTGATTTGCATATAGCCAGTGTCTAACCCAGGGTGGTGTGGAGTGCAAAAAAACGATGGATTTTGGCCCAGATCCTTGTACTGGAGTGTATGTATGACATTGTTCTACATTCTGTCCATCAACTGTGTTTTTTGCAATTTTTACCCCGAGTGGGCTGGGTATGCTCAGACATGAGTCCCAGGCTTTCCACACCACTGGAGTCAAGCTATCCAGGCTGAATGAAGGCTGATAGCCAGAAACCGGTCCTTGAATGCTTGATTCCAGTCTGGGAAAGACATGGCTTTGTAGTTCGGACTGGACTGTTCCCATGAGGCACAGGGTCAGAGCTGATTTGCATATAGCCAGTGTCTAACCCAGGGTGGTGTGGAGTGCAAAAAAACGATGGATTTTGGCCCAGATCCTTGTACTGGGGTGAATGTATGACATTGTTCTACATTCTGTCCATCAACTGTGTTTTTTGCAATTTTCACTCCGAGTGGGCTGGGTATGCTCAGACGTGAGTCCCAGGCTCTCCACACCACTGGAGTCAAGCTATCCAGGCTGAATGAAGGCTAATAGCCAGAAACCGGTCCTTGGATGCTTGTTTCCGGTCTGGGAAAGACATGGCTTTGTAGTTCGGACTGGACTGTTCCCATGAGGCACAGGGTCAGAGCTGATTTGCATATAGTCAGTGTCTAACCCAGGGTGGTGTGGAGTGCAAAACAACGATGGATTTTGGCCCAGATCCTTGTACTGGGGTGAATGTATGACATTGTTCTACATTCTGTCCATCATCTGTGTTTTTTGCAAGTTTCACCCCGAGTGGGCTGGGTATGCTCAGACGTGAGTCCCAGGCTCTCCACACCACTGGAGTCAAGCTATCCAGGCTGAATGAAGGCTGATAGCCAGAAACCGGTCCTTGGATGCTTGATTCCGGTCTGGGAAAGACATGGCTTTGTAGTTCGGACTGAACTGTTCCCATGAGGCACAGGGTCAGAGCTGATTTGCATATAGCCAGTGTCTAACCCAGGGTGGTGTGGAGTGCAAAAAAACGATGGATTTTTGCCCAGATCCTTGTACTGGGGTGAATGTATGACATTGTTCTACATTCTGTCCATCAACTGTGTATTTTGCAATTTTCACCCCGAGTGGGCTGGGTATGCTCAGACGTGAGTCCCAGGCTCTCCACACCACTGGAGTCAAGCTATCCAGGCTACATGAAGGCTGATAGCCAGAAACCGGTCCTTGGATGCTTGATTCCGGTCTGGGAAAGACATGGCTTTGTAGTTCGGACTGGACTGTTCCCATGAGGCACAGGGTCAGAGCTGATTTGCATATAGCCAGTGTCTAACCCAGGGTGGTGTGGAGTGCAAAAAAACGATGGATTTTGGCCCAGATCCTTGTACTGGGGTGAATGTATGACATTGTTCTACATTCTGTCCATCAACTGTGTATTTTGCAATTTTCACCCCAAGTGGGCTGGGTATGCTCAGACGTGAGTCCCAGGCTCTCCACACCACTGGAGTCAAGATATCCAGGCTACATGAAGGCTGATAGCCAGAAACCGGTCCTTGGATGGTTGATTCCGGTCTGGGAAAGACATGGCTTTGTAGTTCGGACTGGACTGTTCCCATGAGGCACAGGGTCAGAGCTGATTTGCATATAGCCAGTGTCTAACCCAGGGTGGTGTGGAGTGCAAAAAAACGATGGATTTTGGCCCAGATCCTTGTACTGGGGTGAATGTATGACAACTACATTCTGTCCATCAACTGTGTTTTTTGCAATTTTCACCCCGAGTGGGCTGGGTATGCTCAGACGTGAGTCCCAGGCTCTCCACACCACTGGAGTCAAGCTATCCAGGCTGAATGAAGGCTGATAGTCAGAAACCGGTCCTTGGATGCTTGATTCCGGTCTGGGAAAGACATGGCTTTGTAGTTCGGACTGAACTGTTCCCATGAGGCACAGGGTCAGAGCTGATTTGCATATAGCCAGTGTCTAACCCAGGGTGGTGTGGAGTGCAAAAAAACGATGGATTTTGGCCCAGATCCTTGTACTGGAGTGTATGTATGACATTGTTCTACATTCTGTCCATCAACTGTGTTTTTTGCAATTTTTACCCCGAGTGGGCTGGGTATGCTCAGACATGAGTCCCAGGCTCTCCACACCACTGGAGTCAAGCTATCCAGGCTGAATGAAGGCTGATAGCCAGAAACCGGTCCTTGAATGCTTGATTCCAGTCTGGGAAAGACATGGCTTTGTAGTTCGGACTGGACTGTTCCCATGAGGCACAGGGTCAGAGCTGATTTGCATATAGCCAGTGTCTAACCCAGGGTGGTGTGGAGTGCAAAAAAACGATGGATTTTGGCCCAGATCCTTGTACTGGGGTGAATGTATGACATTGTTCTACATTCTGTCCATCAACTGTGTTTTTTGCAATTTTCACCCCGAGTGGGCTGGGTATGCTCAGACGTGAGTCCCAGGCTCTCCACACCACTGGAGTCAAGCTATCCAGGCTGAATGAAGGCTAATAGCCAGAAACCGGTCCTTGGATGCTTGTTTCCGGTCTGGGAAAGACATGGCTTTGTAGTTCGGACTGGACTGTTCCCATGAGGCACAGGGTCAGATCTGATTTGCATATAGTCAGTGTCTAACCCAGGGTGGTGTGGAGTGCAAAACAACGATGGATTTTGGCCCAGATCCTTGTACTGGGGTGAATGTATGACATTGTTCTACATTCTGTCCATCATCTGTGTTTTTTGCAAGTTTCACCCCGAGTGGGCTGGGTATGCTCAGACGTGAGTCCCAGGCTCTCCACACCACTGGAGTCAAGCTATCCAGGCTGAATGAAGGCTGATAGCCAGAAACCGGTCCTTGGATGGTTGATTCCGGTCTGGGAAAGACATGGCTTTGTAGTTCGGACTGGACTGTTCCCATGAGGCACAGGGTCAGTGCTGATTTGCATATAGCCAGTGTCTAACCCAGGGTGGTGTGGAGTGCAAAAAAACGATGGATTTTGGCCCAGATCCTTGTACTGGGGTGAATGTATGACATTGTTCTACATTCTGTCCATCAACTGTGTTTTTTGCAATTTTCACCCCGAGTGGGCTGGGTATGCTCAGACGTGAGTCCCAGGCTCTCCACACCACTGGAGTCAAGCTATCCAGGCTGAATGAAGGCTGATAGCCAGAAACCGGTCCTTGGATGCTTGATTCCGGTCTGGGAAAGACATGGCTTTGTAGTTCGGACTGGACTGTTCCCATGAGGCACAGGGTCAGAGCTGATTTGCATATAGCCAGTGTCTAACCCAGGGTGGTGTGGAGTGCAAAAAAACGATGGATTTTGGCCCAGATCCTTGTACTGGGGTGAATGTATGACATTGTTCTACATTCTGTCCATCAACTGTGTTTTTTGCAATTTTCACCCCGAGTGGGCTGGGTATGCTCAGACGTGAGTCCCAGGCTCCCCACACCACTGGAGTCAAGCTATCCAGGCTGAATGAAGGCTGATAGCCAGAAACCGGTCCTTGGATGCTTGTTTCCGGTCTGGGAAAAACATGGCTTTGTAGTTCGGACTGGACTGTTCCCATGAGGCACAGGTTTAGAGCTGATTTGCATATAGCCAGTGTCTAACCCAGGGTGGTGTGGAGTGCAAAACAACGATGGATTTTGGCCCAGATCCTTGTACTGGGGTGAATGTATGACATTGTTCTACATTCTGTCCATCAACTGTGTTTTTTGCAATTTTCACCCCGAGTGGGCTGGGTATGCTCAGACGTGAGTCCCAGGCTCTCCACACCACTGGAGTCAAGCTATCCAGGCTGAATGAAGGCTGATAGCCAGAAACCGGTCCTTGGATGCTTGATTCCGGTCTGGGAAAGACATGGCTTTGTAGTTCGGACTGGACTGTTCCCATGAGGCACAGGGTCAGAGCTGATTTGCATATAGCCAGTGTCTAACCCAGGGTGGTGTGGAGTGCAAAAAAACGATGGATTTTGGCCCAGATCCTTGTACTGGGGTGAATGTATGACATTGTTCTACATTCTGTCCATCAACTGTGTATTTTGCAATTTTCACCCCGAGTGGGCTGGGTATGCTCAGACGTGAGTCCCAGGCTCTCCACACCACTGGAGTCAAGATATCCAGGCTACATGAAGGCTGATAGCCAGAAACCGGTCCTTGGATGGTTGATTCCGGTCTGGGAAAGACATGGCTTTGTAGTTCGGACTGGACTGTTCCCATGAGGCACAGGGTCAGAGCTGATTTGCATATAGCCAGTGTCTAACCCAGGGTGGTGTGGAGTGCAAAAAAACGATGGATTTTGGCCCAGATCCTTGTACTGGGGTGAATGTATGACATTGTTCTACATTCTGTCCATCAACTGTGTTTTTTGCAATTTTCACCCCGAGTGGGCTGGGTATGCTCAGACGTGAGTCCCAGGCTCTCCACACCACTGGAGTCAAGCTATCCAGGCTGAATGAAGGCTGATAGCCAGAAACCGGTCCTTGGATGCTTGATTCCGGTCTGGGAAAGACATGGCTTTGTAGTTCGGACTGGACTGTTCCCATGAGGCACAGGGTCAGAGCTGATTTGCATATAGCCAGTGTCTAACCCAGGGTGGTGTGGAGTGCAAAAAAACGATGGATTTTGGCCCAGATCCTTGTACTGGGGTGAATGTATGACATTGTTCTACATTCTGTCCATCAACTGTGTTTTTTGCAATTTTCACCCCGAGTGGGCTGGGTATGCTCAGACGTGAGTCCCAGGCTCCCCACACCACTGGAGTCAAGCTATCCAGGCTGAATGAAGGCTGATAGCCAGAAACCGGTCCTTGGATGCTTGTTTCCGGTCTGGGAAAAACATGGCTTTGTAGTTCGGACTGGACTGTTCCCATGAGGCACAGGTTTAGAGCTGATTTGCATATAGCCAGTGTCTAACCCAGGGTGGTGTGGAGTGCAAAACAACGATGGATTTTGGCCCAGATCCTTGTACTGGGGTGAATGTATGACATTGTTCTACATTCTGTCCATCAACTGTGTTTTTTGCAATTTTTACCCCGAGTGGGCTGGGTATGCTCAGACGTGAGTCCCAGGCTCTCCACACCACTGGAGTCAAGCTATCCAGGCTGAATGAAGGCTGATAGCCAGAAACCGGTCCTTGGATGCTTGATTCCGGTCTGGGAAAGACATGGCTTTGTAGTTCGGACTGGACTGTTCCCATGAGGCACAGGGTCAGAGCTGATTTGCATATAGCCAGTGTCTAACCCAGGGTGGTGTGGAGTGCAAAAAAACGATGGATTTTGGCCCAGATCCTTGTACTGGGGTGAATGTATGACATTGTTCTACATTCTGTCCATCAACTGTGTATTTTGCAATTTTCACCCCGAGTGGGCTGGGTATGCTCAGACGTGAGTCCCAGGCTCTCCACACCACTGGAGTCAAGATATCCAGGCTACATGAAGGCTGATAGCCAGAAACCGGTCCTTGGATGGTTGATTCCGGTCTGGGAAAGACATGGCTTTGTAGTTCGGACTGGACTGTTCCCATGAGGCACAGGGTCAGAGCTGATTTGCATATAGCCAGTGTCTAACCCAGGGTGGTGTGGAGTGCAAAAAAACGATGGATTTTGGCCCAGATCCTTGTACTGGGGTGAATGTATGACATTGTTCTACATTCTGTCCATCAACTGTGTTTTTTGCAATTTTCACCCCGAGTGGGCTGGGTATGCTCAGACGTGAGTCCCAGGCTCTCCACACCACTGGAGTCAAGCTATCCAGGCTGAATGAAGGCTGATAGCCAGAAACCGGTCCTTGGATGCTTGATTCCGGTCTGGGAAAGACATGGCTTTGTAGTTCGGACTGGACTGTTCCCATGAGGCACAGGGTCAGAGCTGATTTGCATATAGCCAGTGTCTACCCCAGGGTGGTGTGGAGTGCAAAAAAACGATGGATTTTGGCCCAGATCCTTGTACTGGGGTGAATGTATGACATTGTTCTACATTCTGTCCATCAACTGTGTTTTTTGCAATTTTCACCCCGAGTGGGCTGGGTATGCTCAGACGTGAGTCCCAGGCTCCCCACACCACTGGAGTCAAGCTATCCAGGCTGAATGAAGGCTGATAGCCAGAAACCGGTCCTTGGATGCTTGTTTCCGGTCTGGGAAAAACATGGCTTTGTAGTTCGGACTGGACTGTTCCCATGAGGCACAGGTTTAGAGCTGATTTGCATATAGCCAGTGTCTAACCCAGGGTGGTGTGGAGTGCAAAACAACGATGGATTTTGGCCCAGATCCTTGTACTGGGGTGAATGTATGACATTGTTCTACATTCTGTCCATCAACTGTGTTTTTTGCAATTTTCACCCCGAGTGGGCTGGGTATGCTCAGACGTGAGTCCCAGGCTCTCCACACCACTGGAGTCAAGCTATCCAGGCTGAATGAAGGCTGATAGCCAGAAACCGGTCCTTGGATGCTTGATTCCGGTCTGGGAAAGACATGGCTTTGTAGTTCGGACTGGACTGTTCCCATGAGGCACAGGGTCAGAGCTGATTTGCATATAGCCAGTGTCTAACCCAGGGTGGTGTGGAGTGCAAAAAAACGATGGATTTTGGCCCAGATCCTTGTACTGGGGTGAATGTATGACATTGTTCTACATTCTGTCCATCAACTGTGTTTTTTGCAATTTTCACCCCGAGTGGGCTGGGTATGCTCAGACGTGAGTCCCAGGCTCTCCACACCACTGGAGTCAAGCTATCCAGGCTGAATGAAGGCTGATAGCCAGAAACCGGTCCTTGGATGCTTGATTCCGGTCTGGGAAAGACATGGCTTTGTAGTTCGGACTGGACTGTTCCCATGAGGCACAGGGTCAGAGCTGATTTGCATATAGCCAGTGTCTAACCCAGGGTGGTGTGGAGTGCAAAAAAACGATGGATTTTGGCCCAGATCCTTGTACTGGGGTGAATGTATGACATTGTTCTACATTCTGTCCATCAACTGTGTTTTTTGCAATTTTCACCCCGAGTGGGCTGGGTATGCTCAGACGTGAGTCCCAGGCTCCCCACACCACTGGAGTCAAGCTATCCAGGCTGAATGAAGGCTGATAGCCAGAAACCGGTCCTTGGATGCTTGTTTCCGGTCTGGGAAAAACATGGCTTTGTAGTTCGGACTGGACTGTTCCCATGAGGCACAGGTTTAGAGCTGATTTGCATATAGCCAGTGTCTAACCCAGGGTGGTGTGGAGTGCAAAACAACGATGGATTTTGGCCCAGATCCTTGTACTGGGGTGAATGTATGACATTGTTCTACATTCTGTCCATCAACTGTGTTTTTTGCAATTTTCACCCCGAGTGGGCTGGGTATGCTCAGACGTGAGTCCCAGGCTCTCCACACCACTGGAGTCAAGCTATCCAGGCTGAATGAAGGCTGATAGCCAGAAACCGGTCCTTGGATGCTTGATTCCGGTCTGGGAAAGACATGGCTTTGTAGTTCGGACTGGACTGTTCCCATGAGGCACAGGGTCAGAGCTGATTTGCATATAGCCAGTGTCTAACCCAGGGTGGTGTGGAGTGCAAAAAAACGATGGATTTTGGCCCAGATCCTTGTACTGGGGTGAATGTATGACATTGTTCTACATTCTGTCCATCAACTGTGTATTTTGCAATTTTCACCCCGAGTGGGCTGGGTATGCTCAGACGTGAGTCCCAGGCTCTCCACACCACTGGAGTCAAGATATCCAGGCTACATGAAGGCTGATAGCCAGAAACCGGTCCTTGGATGGTTGATTCCGGTCTGGGAAAGACATGGCTTTGTAGTTCGGACTGGACTGTTCCCATGAGGCACAGGGTCAGAGCTGATTTGCATATAGCCAGTGTCTAACCCAGGGTGGTGTGGAGTGCAAAAAAACGATGGATTTTGGCCCAGATCCTTGTACTGGGGTGAATGTATGACATTGTTCTACATTCTGTCCATCAACTGTGTTTTTTGCAATTTTCACCCCGAGTGGGCTGGGTATGCTCAGACGTGAGTCCCAGGCTCTCCACACCACTGGAGTCAAGCTATCCAGGCTGAATGAAGGCTGATAGCCAGAAACCGGTCCTTGGATGCTTGATTCCGGTCTGGGAAAGACATGGCTTTGTAGTTCAGACTGGACTGTTCCCATGAGGCACAGGGTCAGAGCTGATTTGCATATAGCCAGTGTCTAACCCAGGGTGGTGTGGAGTGCAAAAAAACGATGGATTTTGGCCCAGATCCTTGTACTGGGGTGAATGTATGACATTGTTCTACATTCTGTCCATCAACTGTGTTTTTTGCAATTTTCACCCCGAGTGGGCTGGGTATGCTCAGACGTGAGTCCCAGGCTCCCCACACCACTGGAGTCAAGCTATCCAGGCTGAATGAAGGCTGATAGCCAGAAACCGGTCCTTGGATGCTTGTTTCCGGTCTGGGAAAAACATGGCTTTGTAGTTCGGACTGGACTGTTCCCATGAGGCACAGGTTTAGAGCTGATTTGCATATAGCCAGTGTCTAACCCAGGGTGGTGTGGAGTGCAAAACAACGATGGATTTTGGCCCAGATCCTTGTACTGGGGTGAATGTATGACATTGTTCTACATTCTGTCCATCAACTGTGTTTTTTGCAATTTTCACCCCGAGTGGGCTGGGTATGCTCAGACGTGAGTCCCAGGCTCTCCACACCACTGGAGTCAAGCTATCCAGGCTGAATGAAGGCTGATAGCCAGAAACCGGTCCTTGGATGCTTGATTCCGGTCTGGGAAAGACATGGCTTTGTAGTTCGGACTGGACTGTTCCCATGAGGCACAGGGTCAGAGCTGATTTGCATATAGCCAGTGTCTAACCCAGGGTGGTGTGGAGTGCAAAAAAACGATGGATTTTGGCCCAGATCCTTGTACTGGGGTGAATGTATGACATTGTTCTACATTCTGTCCATCAACTGTGTTTTTTGCAATTTTCACCCCGAGTGGGCTGGGTATGCTCAGACGTGAGTCCCAGGCTCTCCACACCACTGGAGTCAAGCTATCCAGGCTGAATGAAGGCTGATAGCCAGAAACCGGTCCTTGGATGCTTGATTCCGGTCTGGGAAAGACATGGCTTTGTAGTTCGGACTGGACTGTTCCCATGAGGCACAGGGTCAGAGCTGATTTGCATATAGCCAGTGTCTAACCCAGGGTGGTGTGGAGTGCAAAAAAACGATGGATTTTGGCCCAGATCCTTGTACTGGGGTGAATGTATGACATTGTTCTACATTCTGTCCATCAACTGTGTTTTTTGCAATTTTCAACCCGAGTGGGCTGGGTATGCTCAGACGTGAGTCCCAGGCTCTCCACACCACTGGAGTCAAGCTATCCAGGCTGAATGAAGGCTGATAGCCAGAAACCGGTCCTTGGATGCTTGTTTCCGGTCTGGGAAAAACATGGCTTTGTAGTTCGGACTGGACTGTTCCCATGAGGCACAGGTTTAGAGCTGATTTGCATATAGCCAGTGTCTAACCCAGGGTGGTGTGGAGTGCAAAACAACGATGGATTTTGGCCCAGATCCTTGTACTGGGGTGAATGTATGACATTGTTCTACATTCTGTCCATCAACTGTGTTTTTTGCAATTTTCACCCCGAGTGGGCTGGGTATGCTCAGACGTGAGTCCCAGGCTCTCCACACCACTGGAGTCAAGCTATCCAGGCTGAATGAAGGCTGATAGCCAGAAACCGGTCCTTGGATGCTTGATTCCGGTCTGGGAAAGACATGGCTTTGTAGTTCGGACTGGACTGTTCCCATGAGGCACAGGGTCAGAGCTGATTTGCATATAGCCAGTGTCTAACCCAGGGTGGTGTGGAGTGCAAAAAAACGATGGATTTTGGCCCAGATCCTTGTACTGGGGTGAATGTATGACATTGTTCTACATTCTGTCCATCAACTGTGTATTTTGCAATTTTCACCCCGAGTGGGCTGGGTATGCTCAGACGTGAGTCCCAGGCTCTCCACACCACTGGAGTCAAGATATCCAGGTTATATGAAGGCTGATAGCCAGAAACCGGTCCTTGGATGGTTGATTCCGGTCTGGGAAAGACATGGCTTTGTAGTTCGGACTGGACTGTTCCCATGAGGCACAGGGTCAGAGATGATTTGCATATAGCCAGTGTCTAACCCAGGGTGGTGTGGAGTGCAAAAAAACGATGGATTTTGGCCCAGATCCTTGTACTGGGGTGAATGTATGACATTGTTCTACATTTTGTCCATCAACTGTGTTTTTTGCAATTTTCACCCCGAGTGGGCTGGGTATGCTCAGACGTGAGTCCCAGGCTCTCCACACCACTGGAGTCAAGCTATCCAGGCTGACTGAAGGCTGATAGCCAGAAACCGGTCCTTGGATGCTTGATTCCGGTCTGGGAAAGACATGGCTTTGTAGTTCGGACTGGACTGTTCCCATAAGGCACAGGGTCAGAGCTGATTTGCATATAGCCAGTGTCTAACCCAGGGTGGTGTGGAGTGCAAAAAAACGATGGATTTTGGCCCAGATCCTTGTACTGGGGTGAATGTATGACATTGTTCTACATTCTGTCCATCAACTGTGTTTTTTGCAATTTTCACCCCGAGTGGGCTGGGTATGCTCAGACGTGAGTCCCAGGCTCCCCACACCACTGGAGTCAAGCTATCCAGGCTGAATGAAGGCTGATAGCCAGAAACCGGTCCTTGGATGCTTGTTTCCGGTCTGGGAAAGACATGGCTTTGTAGTTCGGACTGGACTGTTCCCATGAGGCACAGGTTTAGAGCTGATTTGCATATAGCCAGTGTCTAACCCAGGGTGGTGTGGAGTTCAAAACAACGATGGATTTTGGCCCAGATCCTTGTACTGGGGTGAATGTATGACATTGTTCTACATTCTGTCCATCAACTGTGTTTTTTGCAATTTTCACCCCGAGTGGGCTGGGTATGCTCAGACGTGAGTCCCAGGCTCTCCACACCACTGGAGTCAAGCTATCCAGGCTGAATGAAGGCTGATAGCCAGAAACCGGTCCTTGGATGCTTGATTCCGGTCTGGGAAAGACATGGCTTTGTAGTTCGGACTGGACTGTTCCCATGAGGCACAGGGTCAGAGCTGATTTGCATATAGCCAGTGTCTAACCCAGGGTGGTGTGGAGTGCAAAAAAACGATGGATTTTGGCCCAGATCCTTGTACTGGAGTGTATGTATGACATTGTTCTACATTCTGTCCATCAACTGTGTTTTTTGCAATTTTTACCCCGAGTGGGCTGGGTATGCTCAGACATGAGTCCCAGGCTCTCCACACCACTGGAGTCAAGCTATCCAGGCTGAATGAAGGCTGATAGCCAGAAACCGGTCCTTGAATGCTTGATTCCAGTCTGGGAAAGACATGGCTTTGTAGTTCGGACTGGACTGTTCCCATGAGGCACAGGGTCAGAGCTGATTTGCATATAGCCAGTGTCTAACCCAGGGTGGTGTGGAGTGCAAAAAAACGATGGATTTTGGCCCAGATCCTTGTACTGGGGTGAATGTATGACATTGTTCTACATTCTGTCCATCAACTGTGTTTTTTGCAATTTTCACCCCGAGTGGGCTGGGTATGCTCAGACGTGAGTCCCAGGCTCTCCACACCACTGGAGTCAAGCTATCCAGGCTGAATGAAGGCTAATAGCCAGAAACCGGTCCTTGGATGCTTGTTTCCGGTCTGGGAAAGACATGGCTTTGTAGTTCGGACTGGACTGTTCCCATGAGGCACAGGGTCAGAGCTGATTTGCATATAGTCAGTGTCTAACCCAGGGTGGTGTCGAGTGCAAAACAACGATGGATTTTGGCCCAGATCCTTGTACTGGGGTGAATGTATGACATTGTTCTACATTCTGTCCATCAACTGTGTTTTTTGCAATTTTCACCCCGAGTGGGCTGGGTATGCTCAGACGTGAGTCCCAGGCTCTCCACACCACTGGAGTCAAGCTATCCAGGCTGAATGAAGGCTGATAGCCAGAAACCGGTCCTTGGATGCTTGATTCCGGTCTGGGAAAGACATGGCTTTGTAGTTCGGACTGAACTGTTCCCATGAGGCACAGGGTCAGAGCTGATTTGCATATAGCCAGTGTCTAACCCAGGGTGGTGTGGAGTGCAAAAAAACGATGGATTTTGGCCCAGATCCTTGTACTGGGGTGAATGTATGACATTGTTCTACATTCTGTCCATCAACTGTGTATTTTGCAATTTTCACCCCGAGTGGGCTGGGTATGCTCAGACGTGAGTCCCAGGCTCTCCACACCACTGGAGTCAAGCTATCCAGGCTACATGAAGGCTGAGAGCCAGAAACCGGTCCTTGGATGGTTGATTCCGGTCTGGGAAAGACATGGCTTTGTAGTTCGGACTGGACTGTTCCCATGAGGCACAGGGTCAGTGCTGATTTGCATATAGCCAGTGTCTAACCCAGGGTGGTGTGGAGTGCAAAAAAACGATGGATTTTGGCCCAGATCCTTGTACTGGGGTGAATGTATGACATTGTTCTACATTCTGTCCATCAACTGTGTTTTTTGCAATTTTCACCCCGAGTGGGCTGGGTATGCTCAGACGTGAGTCCCAGGCTCTCCACACCACTGGAGTCAAGCTATCCAGGCTGAATGAAGGCTGATAGCCAGAAACCGGTCCTTGGATGCTTGATTCCGGTCTGGGAAAGACATGGCTTTGTAGTTCGGACTGGACTGTTCCCATGAGGCACAGGGTCAGAGCTGATTTGCATATAGCCAGTGTCTAACCCAGGGTGGTGTGGAGTGCAAAAAAACGATGGATTTTGGCCCAGATCCTTGTACTGGGGTGAATGTATGACATTGTTCTACATTCTGTCCATCAACTGTGTTTTTTGCAATTTTCACCCCGAGTGGGCTGGGTATGCTCAGACGTGAGTCCCAGGCTCTCCACACCACTGGAGTCAAGCTATCCAGGCTGAATGAAGGCTAATAGCCAGAAACCGGTCCTTGGATGCTTGTTTCCGTTCTGGGAAAGACATGGCTTTGTAGTTCGGACTGGACTGTTCCCATGAGGCACAGGGTCAGAGCTGATTTGCATATAGTCAGTGTCTAACCCAGGGTGGTGTGGAGTGCAAAACAACGATGGATTTTGGCCCAGATCCTTGTACTGGGGTGAATGTATGACATTGTTCTACATTCTGTCCATCAACTGTGTTTTTTGCAATTTTCACCCCGAGTGGGCTGGGTATGCTCAGACGTGAGTCCCAGGCTCTCCACACCACTGGAGTCAAGCTATCCAGGCTGAATGAAGGCTGATAGCCAGAAACCGGTCCTTGGATGCTTGATTCCGGTCTGGGAAAGACATGGCTTTGTAGTTCGGACTGAACTGTTCCCATGAGGCACAGGGTCAGAGCTGATTTGCATATAGCCAGTGTCTAACCCAGGGTGGTGTGGAGTGCAAAAAAACGATGGATTTTGGCCCAGATCCTTGTACTGGGGTGAATGTATGACATTGTTCTACATTCTGTCCATCAACTGTGTATTTTGCAATTTTCACCCCGAGTGGGCTGGGTATGCTCAGACGTGAGTCCCAGGCTCTCCACACCACTGGAGTCAAGCTATCCAGGCTACATGAAGGCTGAGAGCCAGAAACCGGTCCTTGGATGGTTGATTCTGGTCTGGGAAAGACATGGCTTTGTAGTTCGGACTGGACTGTTCCCATGAGGCACAGGGTCAGTGCTGATTTGCATATAGCCAGTGTCTAACCCAGGGTGGTGTGGAGTGCAAAAAAACGATGGATTTTGGCCCAGATCCTTGTACTGGGGTGAATGTATGACATTGTTCTACATTCTGTCCATCAACTGTGTTTTTTGCAATTTTCACCCCGAGTGGGCTGGGTATGCTCAGACGTGAGTCCCAGGCTCTCCACACCACTGGAGTCAAGCTATCCAGGCTGAATGAAGGCTGATAGCCAGAAACCGGTCCTTGGATGCTTGATTCCGGTCTGGGAAAGACATGGCTTTGTAGTTCGGACTGGACTGTTCCCATGAGGCACAGGGTCAGAGCTGATTTGCATATAGCCAGTGTCTAACCCAGGGTGGTGTGGAGTGCAAAAAAACGATGGATTTTGGCCCAGATCCTTGTACTGGGGTGAATGTATGACATTGTTCTACATTCTGTCCATCAACTGTGTTTTTTGCAATTTTCACCCCGAGTGGGCTGGGTATGCTCAGACGTGAGTCCCAGGCTCCCCACACCACTGGAGTCAAGCTATCCAGGCTGAATGAAGGCTGATAGCCAGAAACCGGTCCTTGGATGCTTGTTTCCGGTCTGGGAAAAACATGGCTTTGTAGTTCGGACTGGACTGTTCCCATGAGGCACAGGTTTAGAGCTGATTTGCATATAGCCAGTGTCTAACCCAGGGTGGTGTGGAGTGCAAAACAACGATGGATTTTGGCCCAGATCCTTGTACTGGGGTGAATGTATGACATTGTTCTACATTCTGTCCATCAACTGTGTTTTTTGCAATTTTCACCCCGAGTGGGCTGGGTATGCTCAGACGTGAGTCCCAGGCTCTCCACACCACTGGAGTCAAGCTATCCAGGCTGAATGAAGGCTGATAGCCAGAAACCGGTCCTTGGATGCTTGATTCCGGTCTGGGAAAGACATGGCTTTGTAGTTCGGACTGGACTGTTCCCATGAGGCACAGGGTCAGAGCTGATTTGCATATAGCCAGTGTCTAACCCAGGGTGGTGTGGAGTGCAAAAAAACGATGGATTTTGGCCCAGATCCTTGTACTGGAGTGTATGTATGACATTGTTCTATATTCTGTCCATCAACTGTGTTTTTTGCAATTTTTACCCCGAGTGGGCTGGGTATGCTCAGACATGAGTCCCAGGCTCTCCACACCACTGGAGTCAAGCTATCCAGGCTGAATGAAGGCTGATAGCCAGAAACCGGTCCTTGGATGCTTGATTCCAGTCTGGGAAAGACATGGCTTTGTAGTTCGGACTGGACTGTTCCCATGAGGCACAGGGTCAGAGCTGATTTGCATATAGCCAGTGTCTAACCCAGGGTGGTGTGGAGTGCAAAAAAACGATGGATTTTGGCCCAGATCCTTGTACTGGGGTGAATGTATGACATTGTTCTACATTCTGTCCATCAACTGTGTTTTTTGCAATTTTCACCCCGAGTGGGCTGGGTATGCTCAGACATGAGTCCCAGGCTCTCCACACCACTGGAGTCAAGCTATCCAGGCTGAATGAAGGCTGATAGCCAGAAACCAGTCCTTGGATGTTTGATTCCAGTCTGGGAAAGACATGGCTTTGTGGTTCGGACTGGACTGTTCCTATGAGGCACAGGGTCAGAGCTGATTTGCATATAGCCAGTGTCTAACCCAGGGTGGTGTGGAGTGCAAAAAACGATGGATTTTGGCCCAGATCCTTGTACTGGGGTGAATGTATGACATTGTTCTACATTCTGTCCATCAACTGTGTTTTTTGAAATTTTCACCCCGAGTGGGCTGGGTATGCTCAGACGTGAGTCCCAGGCTCTCCACACCACTGGAGTCAAGCTATCCAGGCTGAATGAAGGCTGATAGCCAGAAACCGGTCCTTGGATGCTTGATTCCGGTCTGGGAAAGACATGGCTTTGTAGTTCGGACTGGACTGTTCCCATGAGGCACAGGGTCAGAGCTGATTTGCATATAGCCAATGTTTAACCCAGGGTGGGTTGGAGTGCAAAAAAACGATGGATTTTGGCCCAGATCCTTGTACTGGGGTGAATGTATGACATTGTTCTACATTCTGTCCATCAACTGTGTTTTTTGCGATCATTTCTACTCTTTGCCACTGACCTGATGAAAACACATCTCTTCCACCATCTCATCAAGGGACTATAGTGGAATTCATGTATGCATAAAACTTGGACTGAATAAGCATTCAAAAGTTGAACATGCTTTGCAGCATCTTTGGCAAGTTCATGGTCTTCTTTGACCTATGCCCTCTCCTGCTTGGAAGTGTGATGGTGGTTGAATGCTGCATTGATGTCATCAAATCAATTTGCCATTCAACTAAGATGACCTTTTGTTAGAAATTCGGTGTTTGGTTGGGGGCTGAGCCCTCCTCAAACAACAACCACAATCCCTGTCAGGATGAAACGCAAAAAGTTGCTTAATTAGCATGTGCTTAACCCTTTGGGCACTTGACACTAAAGCAGTTAGGCTTTACTTAGAGGCGATGTGTAAAGTATTTATGCAGCACTGTGACAGTACTAACGTGAAAACACAACACAAGGAAAACCCCACACCAATTTAGAAAAATAGAGTTAAATGTAATAAATTATTGAAGGTGAGCCACTGGGCAAAGTCACAGTCTTGGTTTCAATGTCCAAACATAGTCTCTTTTTTGACAGTTGAAAATCTTCAGCATGATGAAGCTGCAGATCGACGCTTATGTAGACTCCAAGAGCCCCAAAAAACCATCTGCGAGGAGGCGCTGAACAGGATTTACTGCTGCAGAGAAGAACATAGCAGGAACTATCGTGAAGTCAGGCCTACCGGCGATGCACATTGGGTGGATCGACGAGCAGGTAGGTCCTTAGTTGTTAAGAGACGTTGTTGCCTGTTAGACATATTCAATAGAAGACAGGTCTCTAACCCTCTTACAGGTTTAACCAGGGCGTACTTCGGAATGGTCTGTTTTGTCAAGGTTGAATTTTTCCTTTCAGTAGTCACTATTAAGAAAACAGTTTGTTTAGCCCATGCAAGGTCCTTTTTTGTTATTCCTCCAAGGTTAGAATATAGGCCTGGCCTTACTACTTCCATGAACAATCTTTTTAGGTATTGTAACCATGGAAGATGAGCCACATTGTCTAAAAGCAAACAATCCTGGAGTATGATCCTATTAAAATGCAAAGACTCTGGATACTAAACAGAACACCACATTGAAAGAGGACAAACCTGAAAAAAATCTACAATATATAACATACCTAACTCTGCGTGTGCAATTTCTGTGGGGATTGCCTGACTAATGGCTAGTAAATTTCTCTGGAATTTCTTCTCTATCACCTGAATGCAGTCAGTATTGGCATACCCCCAAACCTCATCCTCTGAAGGTGGCCACCAGGACACATTTCGCTTTATAAATATCTAGTATTAAATCCGGGGACTTATGCCCAATGTGCGAGAAATTTTCCACCAAGAATACAATCTGACCCTTAGTTGAGGGGTTACAACATTTGACATTCCTAGGACCCACCGCCATAAAGTGTGATTTTTTAAAGTTTATGGATAAGTCCAAGCTGCACAGAAAATCAACAAATCCATTTAGCTGGCATTGAAGGCTCCTTGTTGTGCAGGCAAGTAAACCGTATCATCGGCGTATAATAAAACTGGAATAGCTCTGCCCACTGCTTTAGGGAAATCAGCTTCAATTTCAATTGAAACCCCCTCTAGGTGATTAATATACATAATAAATGCAAGGGTGGCAAGAATACAGCCCTGAGAAACATCTTCATTTATTTTAAAGATCTGTGTACATTTCCTATCTTGGCCAAATCTAACCACCTTTGTGAGATCTCGGCGAAAGACTCTCATGAAATTAATAAGAGTGGGGCTACTCCCAGAGACCCCAGCTTAGCCCATAGCCTGTCTCTTTTGACACAGTCAAAGGCTGAACTGAGATCCATGAAGGCTAGATGGACCAAGCCCCTCTTGGCCTTTGTGTACTTATGGGTCGAAAGGTACAGATTATGACTTTGTTCAACCGTGCAATTGCCTGGTGTAAAACCCAATTGCAAGTTTGAGCAAATCTCTCTCTTACTGGTCCAATTAGCATGCCTCTCCAATATAACTTTCCCTATTACCTTCACTCGAAATTGATTAATGATATTGGTCTATAACATTTTGGGGTACTGCCGGTTCCCCTTTTTTTAAAAATCAGGATTATAACAGAACACTTCTAGGACTCTGGGTGCGGACCTCTAATGGCCACATGTATGTGTATTGTTAAAACAGGAGCACATAGATCCACCAAGGATTTCAGCAGGTCACCTAGTACACCCATAGTTCCGGGGGCCTTGCCTTGAGGAGCGCCAGTATGTCCTCTTTGACTTCGGAATCAGAGATGGGGTTTGGGCCAGCTGCTACTGTGGCAGCACTGATACCGCCGGATCTGAGAGCTGAGGTCCCTTAAAAAAGGGATGGTTTATGATACCCTAGAACTTGGTGCTATCCTTGGAGGCAGTAGTCTCTACTAAGTCTGACCATAGTTCCTCCTTAAGTTGCAGTTTCCTAGTTGCAACTGCTGATTTTTAGACTGATCTACACCTTCTGCATTTCATTGCTATCTCTGTGGGTACATTTAAGAGAGGACAACAGCCCTCTCTTTGCCCTTGTACAGTTTTTAGCAAACCACCCAAGGCAGTCCTCTTAAGTACAATGCAGTCCTTAAGCAGCAGGACAGTCCTCGATAGTGCAGGGCAGGCCTTCTAAGTGTCCTCTGCAGGTCCAGGAGCAAACTGAAAAGTGGGTCTGGGGGTTCTATTTTTATACCTGGTGCAAGCTTTAAAGTGGAAGAAACTTCTGGAGCTTTCCTTCCCACAGGGGGTTCTGGGATTTCCTTCCTCCTTGGCCAGGCTCCATGGGATCTGGTATAAAAACGACAAGTGTGCAGTTCTTTGTGGGTGTGCTAAGGCAACTTCTTTGAAATGTAAGTGGGGTAGGGACCAGCTCTGCCCCACACACTCTATCAGGATGGTTCCTGCTGCCGGAACTTAGCCTCCCTTTGTCTACACAAATGCCAACTGCCATGCAAATCACAGTCATGTAACCCAGGACATTGGCTCCAAGAACCAAATGGTAGGAGAAGAAAATGCCAACTTTCTAAAAATAAGAGAATAAGCGCAGCAAGTATGCACTCCAGATACTAATACCAAACAATCTAAATCAAATACACACATTTAAATTGAATTTATAAAAAGTTCACGTGTGCACCAGGTGAGGGGTTCTGCAAGCCACCTAATTCAAAATGAAAAGAAAGTACCTGGAAGTGTATCCAGGTTAGCTCAGTGCACTATACATGTGTCACATAATAGTGTACAACCTCAATTGCAAAGGCATAAACAAAGTGTTCCAAATAGTACAATGTCACCACAATACTCAAAAACAATTTAATTTACGTAGAATCCAAAAGTTCTAAATGTATTCTTCAAAGCCAGAAACAATTTGAAATCTTAGTTTTTATTCAAAGTTATGGCATATCAAATCCAAAGGTAAATGAATGATGCAGCTTCAGTTCAGCATGCGAAAACAAACTTCATGAGTTACCAATGCATTTCGGGCTATTAACAGTAGACCTCCATCAGGGAAATCTGTAACAAGTAAATAAGTGATTGTAATAGAAATATATACAGTGACTGTCATGTAACATTTGGCTCAAAATCAAGTTGAAAATATGGTTGAAAGCACTTTTTCCCCGACTCCATGTTAACCAGTGTCCACTACCTCACACCATGATCTAGCCGTACCACGTCATGTAGCATTGCGACCTTGGGCCCCACCCTCAGCCTACCCCCTCAGGCACAATGCCACTGCCTGCCTGTGAATTGACAATCTGTTTAGCTGCGTCTAGATGTGCCCTCAGTGGACCCCAGATGTTTCTGGGGCGTGATGTCGATGGCAGGAGACTGGCATATAACTCTGCATTAGTGTTGCAGCATGTCAGGCTGGTCATCCAATCCTGTAGTTTGGGTGCCGTCTTTCTGCCCCAGTGAATGGCTACTTCCCTCTTTGCCAGCAGTAGCCCAAGGGAGGCCAACTTCCTAGCTTTCTTGGGAATCTGAACTGCATACTCCAAGAGGGCAATTTCGGGGAAGGGGACACAGTTTGTCAGGGAGAACTAGGTTAGCCTCCGGTTTCAAAAATGGGATACGGGCGTCAGGGTGGAACCAAGCATGTGCATAGCGGCACTGCGCCACCAAATAGTACAATTGAATATCTGGAACGTTAAAGCCCCCTCTATCATATGGCAGGGTCAGAATGGACCAGCAAACGTGGGGGCTTTTTCCACCCCAAACCGGCCAGATCAGGAGTGAGCGTAGAGTGCGAAAAAAAACATCTGACAGGGGAACAGGAATAATATTAAAAAGATATAGAAATTTGAGGAGAAACAGCATTTTTATGATAGCCACCCTGCCCGCCACTGATAATGGTAATTTCAACCAGCTGTCCACTTGTGCCTCAAGTTTTTGAAAGGTCTGACAGGTATTAACCTCCTCGAACAGCCCCACGGGAACAGACTGCGGGGCCCTCCAGGGTTATATTGTAGGGTAAGCTCTTAAAACCAGTCAAACATTACTGAGTGTTGTGAATACCTCTTCTTCTGTTTTTAATTAATTTTTTAATTAATGTTCGTACAATTATGATCGGTTTAATCCTTCATCACACTGCCACAAATTCATTGAATGGACATGCTAATTTAATCATGCCTATCACTGTGTTATTGGGATTTAGACCTCATAGATCATTGGTGTATGGGCTATGGAGCACTTTTTCGGATCCTAGGTTTATTATGGATTGTATCCACCTAATGTTAAAGTGGTATCCCTGTATATATTTCTTCCAGGTTCCCCCATAGAGTAGGACCTGTTGGCTTGCTCCCAGATTGACCCAGTGAGGTTGTATCTTTTTAATTTTTCCTTATTATTTTGCACTGTGTAGTACATTTGTTTTGAGGTCCTGAAGAATTGCCATACAGGCATGAAACATGTCGACCTTCTAGAGGGTTGAGTCAGTCCGCTGTCAATCAAACAGTTTCTTTCTCCCCTCTCACCCTTTTAATAAGGGAGTTAGCCACCCGAATAAAATCCGTTGTGGACTGCCTCACCTTCTTTTAAACCTCACTTTCCCTGCACGACTACACCACCACCAGACCCCTCACACGCATACAAACTTTTGGCTGGAACAAAAGATCTCCAACAAAGCGCGCCTACGGCGCCCGTCAGACATTGCAGCGCCAGTCTGACGAGGAGCAGGGGACCAATGATGAAGCTTGACACCTAGATTACTGGGTGTGTGAGGTCCCTTAGTTCCAACAAGGGAACTCCCAGTTCCCTGACTATAGTTTAGTTCTGTCTCCATTCTCCCATACCCCCTTTGGATCCCCGGGGAACTCAGTATCCTTCTTTGGTTACAAGTTATCTGGACACATACTCTGGACCCCGTAAAAAACTGTCCACACCGGTTCCTTCCTTTGTACTAATTTCCAAGCGTGGGTTATACCCATGGAACTTTGAGGGTTACCTACAGTGACAAATTTCACTGCGAGGACCAGCAGCCGGCGGAACCAATTTCTGGTTACCTCCTAGGCCGCCCACAATTCACTGTATCTCTGTAATCTGTCTCAAAACTCAGTAGTCATTCTCACATATGGGTAGACGATCTTCCCAATATGGAGGACGTACCAGGATTGAGTTTTGACGAAGAGGCTATAGCCGAGGCATTAAGATCAGCCGCTCCACCTTTTGGGGTCGGAGGGGCTACTGCCTCACACTCTACTAATGACGACTGGTCCACGCTTACTGGACTGAAGAAAGAATGGTTAAGGATAACTGTACATGGTATTATGATGACTGAATACCTTAGGGCTAAGATAGCTCCGCAAGGACTCCTGGTAACCATCGTACCAAGACTCTTCTTAGAGGATAGTCAATTTAAGGGGGATTGGTGCCAGGTCTCCTGGAAGTGCACCAAGGATCTTCTATTCCTAATAGTCAAAACAGCCAAGAGATTGGCGGATGCACTCCTAGCCAAGATTACGGCCTTGGAAACCGCCATCAGGGGCACACTAACTAAAACTCCTTTCACTACGAAACTGGCAGAAATCAATCAAGAAATTGCTGATAGCCAAGAGTTTCTTCTTAAACAAAAAATGACTAAACTCCAAAGGGATGTTTCCAAATTTGATAAGGAAAAGGTCTATCCCTACCTAAGAGAAGGATATTCCAATAAAAAGACTAGCTACTCTTCTGACGAAAGCTCTGAATTCAACAATCGGAGGGGCTCCTCCGGTAGTGATTCCAGCGGGGGCAACCCATCATATAATAATAAAAAGAATCAGCAGCAGCAGAGATGGAACCAAGGTTTCAATCAAAGCCATATGTTCCAAGGGCCGTCTCAAATGATACCTCCCTGGCAATATCCGTTCTACCCCCAGGGTCCGCCACCACAGTTCTTCCCCATGAACCCCCCTTTTCACGACAGAGGCTGGGGCAGAGGAAGAGGGCGAAGGCGAGGCAATCAGAAAGGGGTACAATTCCAAGATCAACAGACAGCATCAACGTCAGTGGAGACGAGGAGCGCCACCCGAGGGAGAAGAGTTTGATAGTGAACCTCTCCAACAGACCATTGACCTCCACTGAGACAGTGGTCCTGGAAAAAGGCCTGGGATTCGTCCCCACTCCCACCCCAGATAATTTCACAGAAATGTGTGAGATTAAACAGTTTTTCAGAAAAATACGCTTACGAGCCTATTTTGGAGACAGACCTGAGAACGTCCAATTGGACACTGGGTTACGCAAACCCTCCACGTTCAACCCCACTGATGGCATGGTTCCCCCTGAGATTCTGGTTTTTGAAAAGGCAGTCCTCAAATCTATGAAGAAAAAGCCTAACACACCAGTCTTCAATAACCTGAGCAAAAGTGAGAGGACAGCTGTACAGAATCTGGGTAATGACTGCTCCATCGTCATCAAACAAGCAGACAAGGGTGGAGCGACCGTGATCCAAAACATCACGGACTATGATTCTGAATGCAAACGCCAGCTTGCCAACACTAACCACTACAGACCACTTCCATCAGATCCCACCCCTAGACTGACTACCGCCATAACCAGTTTGGTTATGGAAGGAGAAACAAATGAATGGATCTCGAAAAACGAGGCAGACTTTCTGATCACAAAAGACCCGGTCATCCCGTATTTTTATACCCTTCCTAAAATACACAAGGGTACAACTCCAACACCCGGGAGACCGATAGTGTCTGGCATAGGATCACTCCTTGAGCCACTGTCAAAATTCTGCGACATATTCTTACAACCCATAGTGAGGAAGATACCATCTTTCCTCCAGGACACTAGGGATGTCCTCCGCCTGATCGAATCCATCGAGGGCAGAGGGAATGTGGACCTCCTCCTGACTTTGGATGTGGAGGCCTTATATACAAACATTCCACAACAGGCCACCCTTGACGCAGTTGAGCAAACTCTCCGGCTGGAGGAGTGGAGCTCACCAACACCCATTTCCTTCATAATGGCATGTGCCAGCATTGCATTAACAGAGAACTTTTTCCAATATGGGTCCCAACTGTACCATCAGATCCAGGGGACCTCGATGGGTTCGACCTTTGCTCCCAGCCTAGCCTGTATCTACATGGCCACCTTTGAGAGTAATCATATTTACTCAGCTAACAACCCCTACATCCAAAACATCACGTTGTGGCGTAGGTACATTGACGATATCCTGGTCCTTTGGCATGGTGACCGAGAGAGCTGTGAAGCTTTCTGTTTATGGATCAACCGTCAAAATCAATTCCTCAAATTCACAGCCACAATCTCAGACAATAAGATACCTTTCCTTGATCTCACTATCAGTCTAACTCAGCTGGGACTGAGCACCTCCCTGTACAGGAAAGAGACGGATAGAAATAGCTTGTTGCTCTTTGGGAGTAATCACCCAAGATCCTTACGAGAAAACCTCCCTTTCGGACAGTTTCTGAGAATCAGAAGGAACTGTACCTCAGTCTCTGATTACAAGAAAGAGTCTAGGATGCTTCAACACAAATTGCAAGATAGAGGCTATCCGTCTAGACTGGTTAACAATTCACGTAAAAGAGCCTTAAACAATCCTAGAGAGGCCTTGTTGGAGACACGCCCCAAAGAGCACGAAGATGTCATTACGTGTGTAACATGCTTTACAAAGAATTCAAATGTCTTGAAGAAAACAATCAACCAACATTGGGGGTTGCTGAACACGGGGGATCTGGCTATACCACGCCCTCGTTTTGCATTTAAACGCACAGCTAATTTAAAAGATTCCCTGATCCACACACGCCCCAAAAAACAGACTACCACCACCAGCCAGACTACCTTGTGGAAACTTCCACCGGTGGTTGGTCATTATCCCTGTGGCGGCTGTGTTGTATGCCCACAAACAACACAATGCAAAGAGATCAAACTTTCTGAGACGTTCACCTGGCACTTAAACAAGCACACGAATTGTAACAGCTCACGATGCATCTATCTCCTGACTTGCCCATGCGGCAGTCAGTACATAGGCATGACGATGAGACAAATAAAACTGAGAATTATGGAACATAAGAGCAACATCCGGTGCTCTAAAACCCATACCAGATTGTATGAACATTACGTGCAACATGGCCACCAAGCTGATAGTATTAAGTGGGTGGTCCTCGAGTCTCATACTTCTATCACTAACCAGGCTCTTTTCAGAATTGAACAACGTTGGATACATCGTCTACAGTTAGATACCCGGGGGCTTAATGATTCTGTACCCTGGGCATCACTGGCGAGATGAGTTTTCCCATGACTAGATATGTTCCCCCTCCAACCTAGTCAATCTCTGTCTTGACAATGATTTACCGCCACCTTGGTTGGCTAGCTATTCTATACAGATAGTCATTACAGATGTCAGCCTGATTGACGATTGAGGGGAGTTGACCATAGCCCTTCATCATAACATCCAGACATATGAGAACATGACAGGGTAACGTCACAATGTACGGTAAATATAGAACACCAGTGTGAACTAGGTCACATCTTAGCACCCTTGAGTAATGCGGCCTTTGGCTAATCAGCAACTCTCCCCGTCTACATCCAACATACATCTGTAGGTTGAAACCCCATTGCCCCATTCCTACCTATCCTCCTTCAAGACACAAGTGTCCTCATCCATATAGGTCTCAGTCCTTACTGATTACAGGGCATCATAGGTCACTGGTCCACAACCTTAAATACTTTCACGCATTGATTTTCAGACCATGAGATCACTATGTAGAGAGGGGTATATTTCCACCCTCCGACCTTCCTGCTATGTAAATTTGTATTAGATTAATGATGTCATGTTGCATTAAGGAGTGGCTAGTGATCTCTTCATCAAGCAAACTGGTCGGTGTAATCACAGCCTCCTACCTCGAGCCTTGGTATCATTCCCGACTGCTTGATTGCCTGAGACAGACCTTCCCTGTCTATTTACTAACCCCTATAAGATGGCCGCCACAATAGTGAAGTCATGTCCCTCTACGGTTGCCTGACGCACGCTCAAGCCACTGCGCATGCGCAGCCGAGGACGTTTTGACCACACCCACCATCTGAGCGCGACGCGGCAAAGTCGCGGTTCTACAGCATATAGCCCTGCCGATCCCGCCAGGACGGTACCAGCTGTTTCGCGCTACCGGTCGGAGCGCCGTGCGTGGGGGGTAGGTCTTTCCACCTCTGCTGTTCGACGCCAAGGTAAGAGCATGTGTGTCTGTGTGCAAACTTGTGGAGCGTCATGTTTGGGACATGGTGCTTGCGTGATTGGTCTTACCTCTGAGAGCGTCATCTCGGGTCTCCCCACCGCTCTATGACCAATGGATAATTACTTGGCGGTCGGTTGCCCGGCAGGGACGACAGGCATTGGGACCTACGGGGGCATGGCCCTCCCGGGCCTCTGTGATGGGGTGCGGGCGGGGACCACCGGTCCGGTCCCACACCTGGCCCCGTATGCGGAGGCAGGGATTGGCCGTTCTCCATGGCCTATGGCTGCGTTTCATGTTTGGCCACCCACTGGCAGGACAGGCCGACCAGTCTAGAGTGAGGGAGGGGGGGTTGAGATGGTTCTCCCGGGCCCTCCCCGTCACTCAATCACAGTCCTGGCAGTCAGGCCCAGTGTCCGGTTACCAACCTGGCCTGGCTGCACTTAACCACGTCATTTCCCTCCTATAAATAAACCCCTTGGGTTCCTGTATTTGTTCTTCCTGTCACAGGTATTAACCTCCTCGAACAGCCCCACGGGAACAGACTGCGGGGCCCTCCAGGGTTATATTGTAGGGTAAGCTCTTAAAACCAGTCAAACATTACTGAGTGTTGTGAATACCTCTTCTTCTGTTTTTAATTAATTTTTTAATTAATGTTCGTACAATTATGATCGGTTTAATCCTTCATCACACTGCCACAAATTCATTGAATGGACATGCTAATTTAATCATGCCTATCACTGTGTTATTGGGATTTAGACCTCATAGATCATTGGTGTATGGGCTATGGAGCACTTTTTCGGATCCTAGGTTTATTATGGATTGTATCCACCTAATGTTAAAGTGGTATCCCTGTATATATTTCTTCCAGGTTCCCCCATAGAGTAGGACCTGTTGGCTTGCTCCCAGATTGACCCAGTGAGGTTGTATCTTTTTAATTTTTCCTTATTATTTTGCACTGTGTAGTACATTTGTTTTGAGGTCCTGAAGAATTGCCATACAGGCATGAAACATGTCGACCTTCTAGAGGGTTGAGTCAGTCCGCTGTCAATCAAACAGTTTCTTTCTCCCCTCTCACCCTTTTAATAAGGGAGTTAGCCACCCGAATAAAATCCGTTGTGGACTGCCTCACCTTCTTTTAAACCTCACTTTCCCTGCACGACTACACCACCACCAGACCCCTCACACGCATACAAACTTTTGGCTGGAACAAAAGATCTCCAACAAAGCGCGCCTACGGCGCCCGTCAGACATTGCAGCGCCAGTCTGACGAGGAGCAGGGGACCAATGATGAAGCTTGACACCTAGATTACTGGGTGTGTGAGGTCCCTTAGTTCCAACAAGGGAACTCCCAGTTCCCTGACTATAGTTTAGTTCTGTCTCCATTCTCCCATACCCCCTTTGGATCCCCGGGGAACTCAGTATCCTTCTTTGGTTACATAGTTCAAGCGTATCATCTGAGCAGTGTCCAAGAGGACATGAATTCCCAGATACTTCACCGAGTCATGACCCCATTCTAGCGGTATTCGCAATCCCATGGGGCTGTGCTCTCTGTTAGCGGGAATATGATTGACTTGTGCCAGTTAATGCAGAGCCCCAAAAATCATATGATTTCCCAAATCAGAGGAGACAGGTTTACGTTTGGCTCCCGGACACACAGGAAGGTGTTGTCCGCATACAGTGAAGCTAATAATGGGCCCGTTTTAAACTGTAAGCCTCTATGCAGATGGCGCTCTTGGAAGTGTCTGACTAGTGGGTCCATTGCCAGAATGAACAGTAGGGGTGACAGAGGGCATCCCTGTCTGGTCCCTCAGTGCAAACGAAATGGCGTGGACAGCGTGCCGTTCAGGCAAAGCCGTGCGATGGGCCGCTATATAGTAGGGAGACTGTGGCGATTAACACATGAAATTTAACAACCTAGGCAATTAATTTTTAATGCTCCAAAAGATAATGACCAAAAAAGAGAGATTCAGTAAAACATAAATTCAGTGACTCAAATATTTATTAACAAAAAAAGTTAAAAGACAATATTAAAAAGTTGATTCTCAAATACCATAAATCAACTGTCATCAATAACAATCAAATTAGCATTGCAACATTTAATAATCAAGATACAATTAAAATTCAGATTTAAGAAAAGAAAAAGGGGGGAAAAAAGAAAATACAGTGGCATAAAATGTTTCTCTACAGTGGCATAAAGTATTTCTCGACGCGCGTTTCGGTGACCAGCGCCTTCTTCTGGAGTAGCCACGTGATGTCTATAAAAATCAATGACATAACATAAATAATATTTTACCAAGTTATTGATCATACTGTTAAAATATTTTTAGCTAAACAGAGTTACCAACTATAACGTCACTACCTGTAACTAACAATATTTCTAACGACCTCTCTTTAAGTCACACAGGAAGCATATAACGTACGATTGTTGCAGACAAAATGTTAGCAATCACTTGGCATATTTATTTAATTGCTCATGGTTCTTATAAAACAGTTCTAATTAGTGCAGATGTTTGATAAAATATATAATATGTAACAATATATCTGTTCATTATTTAAACAGACCTTTTATCTGTTTTATCCTCATCAAAATTGTATTTTAGAGAATTTCTCATCATTAGTATCTGTATAGATTTTTAACGATCTAGCATACTTACTGCTCTTGACTGTGGTGATTAAGCCATAGGGTAGGCCCATTCGCTGCATCACCTCCACAAGAAATGGCCATTCCAAAGAATCAAATGCTTTTTCAGTGTCAAGTAGCGCGGCCGCGGCCGGCACCTTAGGTTGTATTCTGTGCAGCATGGTAAACAGCGTCCGGAGGTTCAAGGATGTCGAGCGTTTTGGGACAAAGCCAGTCTGTACTGGGGAAATGATGTACTCCATCAGTTGTGATAGCTTATTGGCAAGCACTTTTGCCAAAATCTTGTAGTTCAAATTCAATAAGGACAGCGGCCGGTAGGAGCCACATTTTTTGGGATCCTTACCCAGTTTTGGAAGCAGGATAATCACAGCCTCCCACATCGTGGGGGGGAGACTCTGCTTTTCAAGTGCCTACGCATATACATCAATCAACTGGGGGGCAAGAATGTCCTTGAACTCCTTATAAAAGTACCTGGTAAAACCATCCAATCCCGGGGCAGTGGAACCCCGCAGGGTGTCGATAACGAGTAAAACATCATCGACCGATATTGGCTCAGCCATGAAATTTAACATGTATCTTTCCAAAAAAAAACAAAGCGATCTCGTCAAGTTATGCGGTCTGGGCTGTACCATCAGTGTCTGCTCTAGACATGTAAAGTGTGGTGTAATATTCTAAGAATTCGTCCCGGATGGCCGCTGTGGAAGTGAGAGAGGTGCCGGTGGCCGATTGAAGCTTGGTGATGTGATTTTTGCTGTAGGGTGGCCTAGGCATGTACGCCAATACCCTACCCGGTCGCTCACCCTCCCCACACCTCCTTGCCGTGTGGTACTTCCCCATGTACAGAATCTCACGATCCGCTGTGTCCCTGTATTCCGTCAGTAATGCAAGACACGCAGTCTGAGTCACCGTATCAGGCAATCTCGTCATTTTGGAGTCCAAAACAGCTATTTCACGCTCGATGCAGCTTATCATTTGTCTGAGATCTTTAATACCCCCCTGTTTGGAGATGCACCCCCCCCTTATAACCACCCTAAATCCCTCCCACAGCACTGCCACGGTGTCCACTGAGCCAGTGTTAAGTTCAAAATAATCTTTTATCGCCTCCCGAATGTCAGTCTTAAACAGTTCGTCTTGGAGGGCTCTACCAGGAAACCGCCACTGCCTCTCGTACCCTTCCGGCCGTGGGAGTAGTAAATGCAATACTATCGGTGAGTGGTCAGAGTATGTGCAAGGGATTGTGGTGTGGGAGTGAAACCAGTTCGCCAACATGGGAGAGATCAGCCAATAATCTATCCTGGACCAGGTTCGTGTGGGCCGGAGTGATGAGTGTATTTGGTGAGGGTGGGGTTGTGACGTTGTTCAATGTCGATTAGTGTATGTTGCTCACAGAGGTCTCTCAAGGCACGCCGAGCGCGTGGCTTGGCGTCCGGTGCTTTAGAAGTGCTGTCCAGGACCGGGTGTATTAACCAATTGAGGTCCCCTCCCAGAAGCAGGGCCTGGAGGTCATGTGTTATGACCCGTGTGTTCAGATTGTGGAAAAATTCCGGCTGGTCTACATTGGGGGCGTAAACATTTACAAATGTAACTTTACTGCCATGGAGATTCCCCGTAACTATGACAAATCTGCCCTCAGGGTCCCGGGTCATGTTTATGAGTGTAAAAGGGATTCTCTTGTGGACCAGAATGGCTGTGCCCTAGCGTAATTGAAAAAAATCTGTGCACCCCCAGCTGGCCCCAAAACAGGCCGAATCTGTGGTGGGAAGGTGGGTCTCTTGCAAAAACGCAATGTCAACCTTATGTCTGATAAGATCATGGATCACCTGTCTCCTCTTTCGAGTGTTATTAAGTCCTCTGACAATCCAGGACATGAAGGAGATAGCCGAGGGCCCCTGTACGTTACCTAAGCGTGTCATTCAACCAGTGAGTAAATCATCGTCTGTCAGGACATGTGCGCCATGGCGATGTGAAGTGCAATCCAAACACAAATTGTGAATAATAACAACAACAACAACTTGTAGGTCTGTCCCGCAACCCCCAGCCAGCCGCCACCCATTTCAGAGGTGGCCAACCCAATTTAAGTATCCCCGCCTGAAGGTCAACTGGACCGTCAGGCCAACCATCGAGGACCAAGAAGTGGTCCCCACAAAGCAGTAAACCCAAACAACAGGGATATACCAAGGGGGGCTGGCAGCTCGTGATCAGCCAGGCCAAGTGTCATATCAGATCATATCAGAAACCCCAAAACATATTATTGATGCAGTCTGATATAGTGAAACGATCAGCCAGTTCCGGGATTCAAAAAAAGGTCTGCACTAGCATCAGATGCGCTGTGTAGCGGGGAGTCGAGCGCGCCCACCACGGTATTCCTTGTAGCCTGCGTCTTGTATGTGCGGCAACTTTCTTGGGCCTCTGTAGGAGTGTCAAAGATTCTGGACCTACCGCCGCAGTCAACTTTCAGTCTCGCTGGGTATAGCATCCTATATTTGAGTCCAAGATTGCGCAGTGTGGCCTTCACCCCTTGAAATTTCCTTCTGGCCTCCTGGACCATCGGAGTGAAATCGGGATAGAAGGACAGCTTGGATACCTGCCACTCAATCTCTCCATGTTCTCTAGCCAACCTCAGTGCTGTGTCACGATCTCGGAAGTTCAAGAGTCTCACAATCATCAGTCTCATAGGGTGGCCAGGGTTCGGTCTGGGGCCAAGTGACCGGTACGCTCTCTATACAACAAAGCAAGAAGTGACGGATTCACTGCCAAACAGGTCCGTGAGTAGCTTCTCCACAAAGAAGTCCATGCAACCAGTCGACATTTTCTCCGGGACTCCCATGATGCGAGCGTTGTTGCTTCGCCCACGTGCCTCCAAGTCCTCTTTCTTGATGGCTACCTCTTTTAGCAGGTGTTCTGTCCGTTCTAACCTTTTCAGAGATTAGGCAGTTCCATCCTCCAAATCTGACACCTGTGCTTCCACTATGTCCAGCCGCCAGTCGTGGGCCTGGACTTTGGCGCCCAATGATGCGATGGCTTGATCCAAAGTGTTGAATCAGGAGTCCAGTGCCTTAAACCAGCTCGCATCTCAAGCAGCAGTGATGCAACCAAGGCCTCAGAAGGGCCTGGAGCCTCCCCAGCGGGCACCTTCTCTGCCATTGCAGAGGGGAGAGATAGAGTACGCTCGGTCACCTTCCCAAATAGCAAAGTGCTCTGTTTTCGGGTCCCTACGACCCATGTCTCCAGGGTAGCGCCTTGTGTGAAGTGGGCCCTGATGCGTCAGCGAGCTCCAGGTAGTGCGTGGTCAAAGGAGACATGCGTGGCGATCTTGTAAATCGCCTGAGCACACCGGGGGTAAGGGGCTCCCGCCCCGCAGTGAGATTCAACGGTGATCTCAGCAATGCAAGAGAGCCGATGGGCAGGTAAAGCAGACTTATGGGCTCCACAGCTGGAAGCTGCCCCCGAATCAATGTTCGGATTAGTGTGTGTTCTGCCTCATGGTGCGGGTGGCGCCGGTGTCTAGCTGATGGTCAGGGGAGTCCTGCAGCCCCCCCATAGCGAGTATCCTGCTCTGTGCAGTAAAGATGTCACTGGTAAACCCAGCAGTGCCCCCTGCAGATGTACACCGATGGCGTCGCTGTAGGCAGCAGGCAGGCGCACAGTCCCCCCCCGCCAGGCCCGCCCGCAGTCCCAGGCAGGCGCCCAGCCCCTGATTTCACTGGCACGCGGGCCCTGTCCCCGCAGCGCCGGACTCCGATGTTCTGCAGGCGTGGGGCGGGGCAACCAGACCAAGCGCATAACGAGCACCGGTAGCGGGGGGAAAGGGAGGCACAGGGCACAGGCGCGCCGCCCGACTCACCCGGTGTTGCGCCGGCGTCGGCTTCAGGCCCAATGAGCGGCCGCGGGCTGCTGCGCAGTGCGGGCTCGCCCTGGCGCTCGATGCAGCTGCGCTGGCAGGTCTGCACCACACGTCCCATGGCGATACCTTGGGCTAATCAGGGGCAGGAGTGCCACAATCAGGATCACAGTGCCAGTGCCGCCTCCGCTGTCTGCGGCAGTGGTTTCGGTGCAGATCATGTTGTGGGTTACATGGAGAATCGCCGCTGGGCCAGGCTGATGTTACGAGCCTCTCAAGCTGGCGGCCATCTACGCCGCCGGCTTGACCAAGCCCCCTCGTGCCCATGCGTGTTCATTAATAGCAGATATCATGGAATGATTTTCAGTGCTTTTTTATTTTTTAAAAACCCCTTCAAAATGTCTATTTTTATCACCACACCTACACACCCACGGTGGCCACGTTAAAAAGAGTTTGGTCATAAACTAAACATTACCAAACATGCATATGCATAGCAAGTATCTCTGTGCCCGTATTTTAAAGGTGAAACCTGTTATAGTTGTCAATACTTATTTTTCTGATGACACAATAATGTTCAATGTAAGAGTAAAGTCTTGCAAGTGATAGACAAACTCAGTGAAAGAAGTTATGCCAGGTGGTGCCGACTCACCATCTGCTGATGGCAGACATAATGATGTCTTAAAGTAGTCGTTTTTCCATGCGGTAACATCCTGACACAAACTAATTTTTAAGTGCTACAACTGGTGACTAAGGAACAAAACATGCTTCTTGCTGGCAGAAAATTAATCTCCACCTTTCTACACCTCCCAAAAGGAGAGCCACCTGCACACTGCTTAAGGCCAAATTGCTGCTTAGTCAGTCTGTTCAATTTCTCCAGACTCTAACGTAAATTACATACCTGAAAACTTTTGCACCCTTTGCAACCAACATCACTCACTAAAAAGAAAAGAAGCTACCTGAGCAGCCAAACCAGAGCTATGCCTCAACTACTTCATTTAAACAGATTAAACGTTGTTTTCAATGATCATCCCAAGAGCACAGAGTTAGCATGGATCAACTTGACCTTTTATCAAATCATTACCACATTCAGGTTTTGAGTCTTTTCAAATTCAGTGCACCACTAGAAGTACCAATAAAACTCACAAATCCTTTAGCAATGTTTCAAGAGTGTATTTCTTAAGAAATGTCAGCATGAGTAAAAATGTTCCAGCTGAACACTAATGATTTGTGAAATCAGGCAGTTTAAATCAATTACCCCAAGACCAGCAGCTTAATTTCGCAAACAAGGAGTGGGCTATCTTGGAATTTCCAGAGCAGTGTTAATGAGATTTCCACACAGCAGGAGCTTGAGCATCCATTGTGTGATAAGGCTTCTTCCCTTATGACCACAGGGGCTTAAATCACACCATTTGACGGATAGCCTGGGCCAGGTCTGACATGCTGGTGCCAATATCTCTGTTGATCCAAAAGAGAGAGGAAATATTGGAGGAACATTTTCTGGGCATGCTTTTAGGTTGCCTTGTTTTGAAGTGGATTAATTGGGACCTGAGATTTGTAACACCAATGGGATTTTCCTCAGCTCCCTATCCATAAAAATAGAAAAGGTAGTCCAAGTGTCTTAAATCCAAACTGGTTAGTTCAGGGTCTTAAAATCGTATTAACAAAAGTCCAAATCCTCACCACGGAAAACCAGTGTAAAATTGGGTTAGTGGTTCCTTGAGTAGGGTTCACCCACCCCAACCAAAAACCCAATTTCTTACAAAAGCTATTTTCATACTTTGTGACAAACTGTGTGGCTAACTACAGAAATACTTGTGGGTTTTCCAGCAGAACGTCTTGCTTTTCTGAGTCCTAACTGAACTGGAGAATACTTTTTGCCCCTTGGACAATCAGTCCTTCTGCTTCTTCACTGGATTTGTGGGGCTGCTCTACTGGTAGAGACCCATTTCCTGGGGACGCTTAAGAGTAGGTCTTTCGAACCTAGACCATCTAGGCAAGAAGGAAGAAAAAGGTAACTGAAAGTGCCCTTGGGAGAGGATTTACTTCAGCCAATTTCTGCTTCCTCTGGACACCCAAACCACAATAAGAACTGAATGATGGTACCACTGCGCTAGGCTTTAGTATTTTTTGGTATAGTCCAAGAACAATCTGTGATCCATCTAGCTTGGATGGAAACTATTTTCACTTCAGTTTGTGTAGAACTCCAGCATGGGTAAAAATCTACATTGAAACTATGCCTTCCATATTTCCTGCCATTTAGCCTAAATATATACCATTAATCCTGATTCGAACTGACCTGCTCCAAAGAAGACTGCATCAAAGGGCCAAAATGAAAATAACTAACTGAAATATCCTGCTTCAACAATTCTTTTTATTGGAAGCTCTTATATCAAATTGTAAATCCAGCGGACAGATTTAGTTGATAAAAAGGACATTTAATTTGAACATGAAGGCATTCCTGACTTCTCATTGGGAAACTACAACTGTACCCTTGGGATTAGTAAACATTAAGAAGCATGGCTGGATTTAAAGTGCAAAGGGTACAGTGCTTAGGGAGATTAAAGCGTTGGAAGGGTGAATGGTGGTCCTCTCCTGTTCCAACAAAAGCTGCAAAAAAAGGGACGAAACTGGATGAGAAGGTATGGAAGCGGAGAAGGGCAGTGTGAAAATGGGATTATGAACAAAAGGAATATGTACGAAGAATCCCTTCTTTTCCCACTCCCTGATTCCAACAAAATATAGACAAATATCATTGCAAGATAGCAGTGAACAAGAAGTAAAACAAAATGAACATGAAGGGGATTGGGAAAAACGATCGGAATGCACTGTTATCCGATGCGAAGACCATTCACCGTGTTCTTATCTTCAACATGGTGAATGCGATTTATATTGGAAATTCAGACAGTTCATGTGTGACAAAAAAGGTTTCTCTGGAACTTGTTTTTTCAAACCGATTTCTCATCCTATTTACACACAACTATTTGAGCTGCATGCTTCTGCCAATAGTTAAGACAGACACCAATTTATTTCCCTTCGATTAATTATGATGTAGCACAAATTTTGCTCTTTCATTTGTAGGGGTGCATCATAATCATGGGCACCCGCTTATAACCATTTGTAATATTAACCTGGAACGGCTGAACGTGAACTGTAGTAACGTGAATTGTGGTGTATTTGGGATATTTTTCATA
This sequence comes from Lissotriton helveticus, assembly GCF_964261635.1. Classification (NCBI taxonomy): domain Eukaryota; kingdom Metazoa; phylum Chordata; class Amphibia; order Caudata; family Salamandridae; genus Lissotriton; species Lissotriton helveticus. Next base: position 606,623,990 of record NC_136061.1, on the reverse strand, counting down.
TAAACGTGAAAAAATTCTGGGTACTTTGCCACTGCTGTCCAGTGCTAAAGTGCAAGTGATCCCTGTCTAAAATGTATTGGTGATTGGTTTATCCATGATTGGCATATTTGATTTACTAATAAGTCCTTAGTAGAGTGCACCAGGTGTGTCAAGGGCCTGTAAATCAAATGCTACTAGTGGGCTTGCAGCCCTGATCGTGACACCCACACATGTAGCCCTGCAAACATGTATCAGACGTGCCAATGCAGTGTCTGTGAGTGCAGTTTTAAACTGTTATTTAGACCTGGCAAGTGCACCCACTTGCCAGGCCAAACCTACCCTATAACGACATGTAAGTCACCTCTAAGTTAGGTCCAAGGCAGCACCATGGGCAGGTTGCAGAGTATTTAAGAGGTAGGACATGTACTGGTGCGTTTTACTTGTCATACTAGTGAAAGACTGCTAATTTAGTTTTTTACTATTGCATGGCCTATCTCTCCCATACGGTAAAATGGGGATTGCCTTAAAATATCTTTTAAGTGTAATTTCCCTTTGGGAGCAGATAGGAATTTGGCGCTTGTGGTCTCTGCACTCACAATTTAAAAATGCATATTTTGGTGAAGTTGGTTTTTAAATTGCGTTTTTGTAAATGTCACTTTTAGAAAGTGTGATTGAGAACAAGGGGAGTTAGGCCCAAGGGAAGTTAGGCCGAAGTGACAAGGTTTAGGCAGGGCCGTATTGTTATGTAAGAAAAGGTGGGGGTAAGCCTATACCTCAATTTTTTTTCTGAAAGCATATATAGTTTCTGCTTAATGGCCAAACACATTCTTTTTATAACAAGAACAAGCAAGGATTGCTGGGTGATAATTGCGCTGGGTTGTTGTGATAATGGTAATATTACAAGTACAGAAAGCTCAATGGATAAGGTCTAGGCCACCCATCTACAACCAAACAGGCATGATTAAATCAGTACCTTACAAATATGAACAAAATGTATATCCTGAGCTAACACCAATAAATAGATATAAATGAGCAATTGGCAAGTCATATATATTCTTCTCTTCTTCTTTTTATTGTTGTTTTTTTTGCAGTGAATGTTCTCAAAAAAACTCTAGCCGTGGCAACATGTGTTTCCTCCTTGGTGGTATTGGATCACAGACTTCTTCAGGGCTAAGCTAAGTTTCAAATGTCTCTCTTGTTACCCATAAAATGCCGTGCTTGTCTTTATATTTTCAATTTTTCAGTCACTCAAGAGTATGTGTCTCCCAGCTCCGTAACACCACAATTTTAAATAAGAGTCCAAACTCCATGTAGAAGGAGCGATCATGAGTTGCACCGAAGGACGGAGTATCGTCTCATACGGGAATGGAAAACTGGCGTCTAGCACGAAACACGTGTTGGCACGGCTAGAGTTTTTTTGAGAAGATTCACTGCAAAAAAAACAACAATAAAAAGAAGAAGAGAAGAATATATATGACTTGCCAATTGCTCATTTATATCTATTTATTGGTGTTAGCTCAGGATATACATTTTGTTCACATTTTGATTATATTTGTACCAGTATTTTATTTGTACCATTTACTTATACCTTTAGTGTATTTCATTCATAAATTTGGACCTGAAAAATAAAACAATTCTAATTGCATACACATTATACATACACACACTTCATAAAACATTGCAAATCTACACAAGTGATAAATCATACTATATACAAAACATCACAAGACACTTTTACAAAACATATATGAAAACAAGATTTTTTAAACAAAACATACAAACAACAACTACTTCTGTCTTATTCCACTAATTCAAGTGCACGAATTTGTGATCCTAGACTTACTGTTAGTGTCTACATCTGGCATCCTTTTTAGCACAAGGAAAGTTTAGAAAAAAGAAATTAATCCTTAATTGCAAACTAAAATTAAATAATCATTCCTCTGTGCATTTTTTATGTGCCAACGCATTTCAAATCCTAGGCTTTCGTTACCAGGATTCAGGGATTTCTTATTATCTGTAAAGGATATGTGACATAAAAGGCAATTTTTAGAAGCTCCCTCCTTTTCTACTTTAGTTCTACTGCCACTTGATTGTTATCTTAACTATTGTTCTTGAGTAGTCTTGGTTTTTCTTCCCAACACTTCAGTTGGCTGTGCCACAAGTTATCTCTTTCTTTGAAGACCTTCAGTTTGAAAAAACTTGGAGGTTTATCAGTGATATTTATAGAGAACGTGTAAATCGCATTAGCGATTAGCATTCATAATTTCCTACCTTGTGAGCTGCCTCTTACTTCTGCAATGGATCCGACGGTCGTTTTGTGTATATTGCTTCCTGCAAAAGATATGCACCTTTTGTAGTTTTCTTAAACACAAGCTTTGTAATTTATTTTTTGCGCACTCGTTAAAGTATTTTACCAAATTTGAGGAATTATTTTTTCACAGACCGCGTATGTCAGCGGCAAGTTTTCATACCTTTGTTAATCAAACCTGACCTCGCAACAATGTTTCATAGTTAGCAGTTACAATGTATCATGCGTCTACCTCTTTTCTCAGTGTTCGCGGTGTGCGCTGCTATCATTCTTCGGGTTCGAGTTTTCTTGCTCGCGTTTATCTAAAATGGAATATGTGAGTCTGATTATCTATTCTAGCGTTCATACCATTAATGTCTCTCAATTCTAATATTTATTGCCTTAAACTTGCCGCAGTTTCAAATGTATTTTAGCTGCCTGTCGGATTCCAAGACACCATTATTGACGGTAGCTATTTTGAGCACAGTCTTCTCTTATTAAAGTTTCTTGGAGGTTTCTGGTGATCGTGGTACAGCTTGCGATAGCCAATCAAAGCAGACTTACCACCATTCGCCACAATGGTGCACTGTGGATTTTAGAGTTTTTACATTTTTACATTTTAGTCAGCTCAGTCATACTGTTTATTCCTGTAACAGTACTATTGAACTTCAAAATTAGGTAAGCCTCTTCCTGAAGCAGTGTACTATCGATGTCGATTGGTACTTTGGTCGCATTAATTGTCGCTAGAATGGTCCATTGGAATTCATTTTCGCTATGGTATTTTT